>NC_138770.1:20281906-20676906 GCF_965119305.1 Pelophylax lessonae
CTCACAGCTTCTGTTGATAACAGTGACATGGTCGTTTTCTAATGTCCTGATCCAAGATATTTATCTCATCAGTGCCTCCAAATGTAGCGCTATTATTTTCACTCTCTGCGGCTACTAGGGTATGATGGCGCCACCTGTATAGTATTTAGGAGCAGAGTCTTTATAATCTGTGTGATCAGGACAGGATCTATAACAAGCGCTAGTGCCTCCACTCAATTGGGGCTTGTGAATAGCAAGTGAAATCCCAATTGAGAAATGTATCATCCACATAGACAGTAATCCACACAGCTTAGTTTAGAAAGTCCATGTATTGAAGAAAGAAAGGGCACTCATCTAGAGCAAGGTGTTGTAAGGCCAACATCCCAAATTTGAATATCAAAGAAAAAAACCCCCTGGTAGGGAACAGGACTTTGAGGGCCAAAAGTAACTCCGCAATTGTTAATTAAAACATAATTTTAATGAATCACAATAAAATCAACATAGTAATAAAGATACATGTATAAAAGTAATAAATTGTAAAAACTTGTCAGAGTTGGACAAAAAAGCTGTAGAGCATAGATTTCCAGTGGGCACCCGACACCCTACGCGTTGCGGGAATACCCTTCATAAGGGGTGCGTGCGAAGGAATTCAATATGCATACATACATTTATTTCCTGAATAGCTGACCAAGTCGAGATGGAAGAAGGATCCAAAGAAAGTAGGCAAATAGAGAAGCAGATCATAAGGAACGTCAAGAGTGGAGATGAGAATATGGCCAGAGAAATGTCTTCCTTTTTAATTATATAGCAATTACTGCTCTGTTTGATACTGGTTCTCTGCTGACTATCATATACAGGCCCTTCTATCCGCAACACTTAAACCACCTCCCTTTGCAACCTGTGGACACTTTGCCTGTTTATGGTGTGGGAGAAAATCCTGTTTTTATGGATGGTTGCCTAGAAGTTGAGCTTTGCATTTCTAGCGTGATAGCTGATGAAGATCCCCCACCTAAAGTCATTGCTTATGTGAGGCCTCCACCTGGGGGTAATACGTATGCTCCTATGATTTTGGGTTCCAAAGTTGAAGCCGTTGAGGCTGCTTTCGTGCGTTTTCTTCAGTCCCAACAGGGAACTCCCCTACCTTCACTGCCTGAAGCTCAAGAGCTTCAAAATATCTGCCAAAACTTTGCTCCTGGTCTTCCTGGAGGGTGTGTGGGAAATCCATGGCATCCCATAGAGCTTCCAACAGGGGGAGTGAGAGTGTTGCGGGTTTATGTGGAAATTTCACCAAGTGCAAACGGTAGCTTTTTTCCTGCTAGAGACTGATACAAAAGAGGCTGCAAAGAGTGGCTGGGAGATAGTCTTTCTTCTTTCCTTTCTGGTACTATAGTGTAAAATGTCCAAGAATGGATGGTGTTACTGTTCGGAACATTACCACACACCCAGTTATAATACCAGCATGGAAAGAGGTAGCCTATTGTTACCCAGTGGAAACCATTAGCTCCTACCCTGCCAAGGTCAAGGAGAAAGAAACTAAATTAGACTTTCACTTGAATGATGCTTATAGTCCTGCAGAGCACCAACAAACACTAGGAGAGCAGCTAATGGAATACAATGATGTTTTCTCTTCTGATGATATGGATGTTGGGTGTGCTAAAAGTATTCAGCACAGTGTTCGCCTAACAGATAGCACCCCATTTAGAGAAAGATCCAGGCACATACCTCTTAAAGATCTGGATGATGTTCGAGAGTGCTTGCACAAAATGAAAGACGAAAACATCATTGCTGAGTCTAAAAGCCTGTATGCATCCCCAATAGTGGTAGTCAGAAAGAAAAATGGTGGAGTGCGAATATGTGTTGATTATAGGACTCTAAATCGGCGAACAGTCTCAGATCAATACACGCTACCTCGCATTGAGGAAGCCTTTGATGCCCTGCAAGGCAGCAAATGGTTCACAGTAATAGACTTATGATCTGGTTTTTACCAAGTACCAGGAAGATCAAGAAAATACAGCATTTTTTTGCCCCCTGGGGTTTTTCCAGTTTGCTGGCATGCCTCAGGGCATTAGTGGTGCACCTGCAAACTTTCAGTGTCTTATAGATTGAACACTGGGAGATCTTTGTCTCACTCAATGTATTGTCTACCTAGATGACATAATTGTCTTTGGCTCCACTCTGGAGGAGCATGACCAGAGACTGTTTAAAGTGCTAGATCGTTTGAGGAAGGAAGGTCTGAAACTTTCACTGGACAAATGTAAGTTTGCTCGTTCTTCAGTAAACTTTGTGGGTCACATCGTATCTGCAGAAGGGGTAGCAACTGATCCTGCTAAAGTGGAGGCTGTGGTAACCTGGCCCCGTCCCACAAATCTGACAGAACTGAGGTCCTTCTTGGGGTTTTGTGGCTATTATCGCCGCTTCATAAGAGGGTATTCCAAGACTGCTCGGCCTCCTAATGACTTGCTCAAAGAAACCCTGGCATGGACACCAACAGCAAAACTCCTTTTAATGAGAGATGGACTTCTGCTTGCGAAGAAGCTTTTCTACAGCTTAAGAAAAGTCTTACAGAAGCACCAGGGTTGCCTTATGCAGACCCATAAAAGCCATACATTCTGCATGTAGATGCCAGCTATGATGGATTAGGAGGAGTCCTACATCAGGAGTACCCAGGGGGACTAAGGCCTGTTGCCTATATTAGTCGCAGTCTAATTTCAGTCTGATTTCATGTTCCTGTTTGGAAAATATCTTATGTTGGATGGTTCACTGAATGTTATTTCTTCAATACATGGACTTTCAAATACAATGCTGTGTGGATTACTGTCTGTATGGATGATACATTTCTCAATTGGGATTTCACTTGCTATTCAAAAGCCCCAATTGAGTGGAGGCACTGGCACATGTTATAGATCCTGTCCTGATCACACCCATTATAAAGACTCTGCTCCTAAATACTATACAGGTGGCGCCATCATATCCCAGTAGCCGCAGAGAGTGAAAAGAATAGTGCTACATGTGGAAACCTAGATTAACCCTTTCAGGGTCAGAACATTTCCCCACTTACTGGGCTGGAACATTCTCCTCATTTTTATTTCTTTATTTGTCTTTTCTAAAAAATGTATATGGCTTTTATCAAGTGTGGGGGATATGGGTTTATTTAGACATAATGGGAATCTTATTTGTCTTTCTTTGCCAGCAGATCAAAAATTAGCACTTTTTATATAGAAAAAGGAGTTTTTTGATCCATCAAGCCAAAGGTAAGAGGTTCCCGGACCAAAACAACACTAAACTGAATGTTCCTCTGTGTGTAATCCCACTGGGGTCTATTCTTCCCTCATATTATCCCGCATACATCCCCATCCTAATATTGTACAACCAGTGCAGTCCACATCATTCTCTGTAATTATTGGTTTACAGGGAAACCTGTATAGATTACATGACCAATGAAGATGGAGGAGGACCTGAGTCATATGACCGAGAGGATACTAAACCTCACCCTGGAGATCATCTACCTGCTGACTGGAGAGGTGAGGAGGATTCTGGAAGGTCACATGACATCACTCTTATCTCTATTAATAAAACACAGACCTGACCGGAGAGGTGAGGAAGATTCTGGGATTCTAACATGATATTCCTATTGGTTCCTCAATACAGAGATTTCCTCTTCTGAAGTCAGGAGATCATATGACCATCACAGTGCCTCCATGTGACTCCCTAAAACCTGAGAGACACAACATGCAGAAGATTCTAGAAGTCACCCAGAAGATGATGGAGCTGCTGACAGGAGAGGTGAGCGGTGCTGGGAATTCTGGGACATTATCCAGTAACAGACAAGGGATGTGTCTGGATGGTGACTGTATCATTGTGTGTGTCAGGTTCCTATAAGGTGTCAGGATGTCACTGTCTATTTCTCCATGGAGGAGTGGGAGTATTTAGAAGGACACAAGGATCTCTACAAGAACGTCATGATGGAGAATCAGCCGCCCCTCACATCACCGGGTAAGAGGAGACTTTATTGTAAAGGAGAGAGCAGTACGGAGGCTCCACATAGATCCCCCATCATCTGATAAACGCATAGAAACAATGTATTCAGTCAGTGTGTGTGTTTCCTACAGATGGATCCAGTAATGGGAACCCACCAGAGAGATGTCCCCGTCCTCTGTATTCCCGGGATTCCACACAGGAAGGTCACACCATCCCTCACCATCATCAGGTAGATGAGGAACAATCACTGATAGTATCATTAGGATCTGTACATTATCTGCATTGTTACCATTGATGTTATTTTTATTATATATTCAGAGTGGAAACCTGAGAGATTCTAAAGTTGAGGTTAAAGCAGAAGAAGAAGAGATGTATGTGAGGGATGATCAGCAGTCTATGGAGGAGGATGGAATAACAGGGACATTTATAGAGGAGGACACTCCTACAGAGATCAGCACAGGTGGGTCATTAACACTAAATACATTCCTCCACCCATACTGCTCACTGATTGGTCCAGAGTAGGGTGAAGGACTGGGTGATATCAGCCTGTAATACCCTGGTCACTTTCCTGAGCTGTGTTCCCCCGTCCTGTATTCCTGTATTTCTCTCCGATAATCTTCCTTCTCTGTGCTCCAGACACAATTTATGTATCTAGCATTGTGGGATCTCTGCAACTTGTCTCATGTAAACATTTAATCTTCCACTGATTACTGAATACCAATATTATGAGTCCTGACCCTTACACTGTATAATTTATATTGTACTTTACATACTCCTGACCCCTGCACTATATACTCTATGTTTTATATTACATCATTCTGATACTATATAGTCCTAACTGCTGTATCTTATACAATATGTTGTACATTACATAGTCCTGACTTCTGCTCTCTCCCCTCTACCCACTGCTATATATACACATAATATGGATTCTCTTTTGTTACACCCATTTCCTACCAGCTGGACATTTTATATCTGACTTTTACATGTTGATAATAATGTCTTCATCTTGGTTGTTCTCCCCCCATCCCCACTCTCTGACCTCCAGTGGGGCTCAGCCCCGCTGTTATTAATGACTAAATTATGGACTAAATAAGGGAGTGCAGGACTTCTTGTGTTGGGAAGATGGCAATGAGTGATAGAGGGGGAGGGGACACTCGTCCTATAATCCCCTCATCACTCTCACTCCTATAAAAGACAGTTCTCGTTTGTTTCCTCACTCTCTGACTAAGGTCCATGAATAAAGAAATTAACTGGTAGGAGATCAGAAGACCCATTTACTAGTTACCTTGAGGGGGGAATTGTAAGATCCTCAGAGACAAAGCTGTCTCATGTGGACGGAGTCCTGGTTTAGGGGAACCAATCTGCTCATGTCTAGTAATAATCTTTGTATTTCTATTTTAGTAGATGGACGGGAGATGAGGAAAACCTCAGAGGATTGTCTCACTTTGTCTCCAGACTGTAAAGTAGAAGATGAGGACATCACACAGTATAGTCCAGGAGAAAACCCGGCTACCTCAAATGTCCATCCGGCACCACACAGTGTAGATGGACCATCGTATTCCTCTTATCCTGAGGAACCTCAGACTGTGAGGGACGGTGCCGGACCACCGTATTCCTCTTATCCTAAGGAACCTCCGACTGTGAGGGACGGTGCCGGACCATCGTATTCCTCTTATCCTGAGGAACCTCAGAATGTGAGGGACAGTGCCGGACCATTGTATTCCTCTTATCCTGAGGAACCTCAGACTGTGAGGGACAGTGCCGGACCATCGTATTTCTCTTATCCTGAGGAACCTCAGACTGTGAGGGACAGTGCCGGACCATCGTATTCCTCTTATCCTGAGGAACCTCAGACTGTGAGGGACAGTGCTGGACCATCGTATTCCTCTTATCCTGAGGAACCTCAGACTGTGAGGGACGCTGCCATCTTTCCAACAGATAAGAAGTTTTCCTGTACGGAGTGCGGGAAAGGTTTCCACTCTAAATCCAGACTTATTGTACATAAAAGATCTCACACGGGGGAGAAGCCGTATTCCTGTCCTGAGTGTGGGAAATGTTTTTCAGTGAAGTCCCATCTTTTCACACATCAGAGATCTCACACAGGTGAGAATCCACATTCCTGTCCTGAGTGCGGAAAATGCTTCCCTTATAAATCCAATCTTGATGTGCATAAAAGATCTCACACGGGGGAGAAGCCGTATTCCTGTCCTGAGTGTGGGAAATGTTTTTCAGTGAAGTCCCATCTTTACACACATCAGAGATCTCACACAGGGGAGAAGCAAAATTCCTGTGCTGAGTGCGGGAAATGTTTTTCAAACATGTCCCTTCTTAATAGACATCATAGATCACACACAGGGGAGAAGCCATATTCCTGTTCTGAGTGCGAGAAATGTTTTTCACGGAAGTCTGATCTTTACAGACATCAGAGATCTCACACGGGGGAGAAGCCTTGTTTCTGTCCAGAGTGCGGGAAATGTTTTTCACGGATGTTTGTTCTTAACCATCATCTGAGAACTCACACGGGGGAGAAACCGTATTCCTGTCCTGAGTGCGGGAAATGCTTTTCAAGGAAGACCAGTCTTAACTTACATCAGAGATCTCACACAGGGGAGAAGCCGTATTCCTGCCATGAGTGCGGGAAATGTTTTTCAGTGAAGTCCAGTCTTTCCACACATCAGAAATCTCACACGGAGGAAAAGCTCCTTTCTTATCCCGAGTGAGGGTATTGTTCCTCACTGAAATCCTGTCTTCCTGTACATCAGGGATCCCATACAACTCTCAAGGTGTATTAGTGCACACAACCCTCGAGGTTGTCTTCTATATGAATATTGCTAGACATCACAACTCTCATGTGGGGAAGAAGCACACCCCTGATATACACCTCAGATATACTCCATGGCTGATCTTCATCATGTAAGAAACAGTTGATAAGGAGATCAGAGATCACCAAATACATGGATTAAGTGTTGTACTGTGTTGGCCATTGATAGCAGTAGAAAAATAATAATGGAGTAGACAATGGAAAAAATAGACTTGGGTCTCACCCAAACAATACATATAAAGCTAATAGAAATGACCGGAGAACCCCCAGTATCCTACAATGATGGACTATATCGACGCCAGAAAGGAGACATATTCAGTAAAAACATCATATTTTATTTGGAACACAATTAAAATGTTAGAAGAGAAGATTTTGGTGATACTCGAGCAGGGTAAATTAGTACATAAAATATACATTTAATAAAATAAACATATACAGAATAGATGAACATGGTCCATAGAGTGGTATATTATGGTGTTGTCTGTGCGGTCAACCTTTCTCCATTAAGTTGGCTTCTTCAGGACCCAGACATATGACCAGTTCTAATTGAGTTACCTAGAACAACATTGTGTTAGTAACATGTCTTTATTGTATAATAATGTATATTTAAATGCGAGTAAGGCTCGATAACAGGTCGGTCAACCCAAGTGCCTGGGGTGGGTATAGGAACACACCAGGTGCCAACCACAGTAGATGGGGGAAAGGACAGCAATCCTGAATAAAAATATGTGTATGTCATATAAGTCCTAATTTAGGGTATGTGTCCATCCAAAAGGCATCCAGCTTCTATGCTGAAAATGTATTTCAAACGCAGTCTAGAATATATGGTGATGGGTGGTGTGATCGGAGAATGGGGACAGCAAGACATACAAGCTTCGATTAAAAATCTTGAAGAAAAACACATGTGTGTGTGTATATATATATATATATATATATATATATATGTGGGGGGAAATTCACTGGGAAGAGTAATACTCACAATTATGCATTGCCACATGCCTGTGGACGCAGGTATATAGGAAAAAGTTCAGGAAGTGTTTGGTCGGATCTAAATTACATTGGGTCATCAAGTGGTCCATCTAACAAATGGCTCTATGATGCAACACCATTCCTCTGTAATCCACAAAACACATCAGTAAGAATAGGCTAATCTCCTTTTCACAAATATGTTATATTACCGGGTACTATGTCCTAAACATTGCTTACCACGGCACATTCAGATATGCATCTGCCTGCCGCCATGAGAAGCTGCTCACCGAGCCCTGGGACTGCCAGGCAATATGTTCCCGCCACGCTCCGCATCTTCAGCCCTCAATGCGCGACATGCTCCCAATGCACACACTCGGGAGTGTCCACTACGAACCGCCATGTGCCGAAGCGCAATCGTTAACGCTAAAATGAACACTACCAAACACCCCCCATGCATGCAAGGGGGATAGGCAAAGGATGCCTATGCCCTCCCACAACAGAGAAAGGGATGATCAGCCACACCAAGCGATAAGGAAGGAGTATCCACCATCTGCAAAACAGAAAAATCTATAGAATCTTACAAAAGAATAATGAAAACATATATTATTCCAAATATTATTATTAATATTATATATGGCTAGTAATGCCATGAATTGCATAACAGAGGGAATGCAAGTTAGACAATATCAGTTATTTAACACAGAAATAGGAAAGTAAGTCAAATAGTCCAATAAAAAAAGGTCACCATAAAAGGGTATCCCTCACAAGAAGGGCTTAAATCTACTATAAATGCCTCCCTGAGGCCAGGCGGGTGTGTGGTCTTATGACAGGAAATCCATCTGGCTTCCCCCTGGAGGATCACCCTCTCCCAGTCACCACCTCTAGGATTTTTTGGGAATGTGCTCGAGAGCTGCAAACTTCATGACACTGGTGTCATGTCTATGTTTGAGGGCAATATGTCTCCCGATAGGGACACAAAATGAATTATTTCTGGCATAATAGACATGATCTTTTATTCTGAGCTAAAATTAGCGTATAGTTTTACCTATATAATAAGCCCCACATTCACAGAGCATGATATAGACAATCCCTGGGGTTTTACAGTCCACATAGTGTTTCATTTGATGCAGTTTGCCATTCGGAAGATAGAAGGCCTGATTGACCAAGATCCATTCACTAAAGTCACATGAACCACATTGCCAGGTGCACCTTGGATTGGATAGTAGAGAAGGAGAGGAAACAAAGTGGGAAGATGTAACCCTATTCTTAACCACTTTAGGACGGGAAGGATTTGCCCCCTTAATGACCAGGCCCTATTTTGCGATTCGGCACTGCGTTACTTTAACGGACAATTGTGTGATTGTGCGATGCTGTACCCAAATAAAATTGATGTCCTCTTTTCCCACAAATAGAGCTTTCTTTTGGTGGTATTTGATCACCTGTGCGATTTTTATTTTTTGCGCTATAAACCAAAAAAAGCAACAATTTTGAAAAACAAAGAAACAATATTTTTACATTCTACTATATGACATTCTCAAAAATAAAATTTAAAAATCAAAATTTTTTAACATTTTAGGCCAATTTTATTTTCTGCTACATTTTTGGTAAAAAAAAATCGCAAGTGTATTTTAATTGGTTTGCGCAAAAGTTCGAATCAGTCGATTTGAAAAGAATTTGAATCAGTCGATCGTTTCTCGACCGATCATGAGACCGACAGTCTCATCTCTCCTGCCATGTTGTCACTTCTGGATATATTCTAATAAAGGAGTATTTTGCTGGAGCATGATTGTCCATTCAAGTTTCTTTTGATGTCTCAGTGACCAGCTGGACTTGCACTGATTGTGTGAGCAGAATAATGTGCACCAACCTAGAATGGGATATATTTGCGGGTTATCTTCACTGGTTTATTATTCTCCTCTTTATTATTTTATCTTCTGATTCTTCAATCAGCCCTTGCTGTCTTCTACTGTCTTCATAGAAGCAGTGTACCCGGATCGGTACAACCTTGGAAGCTGTACTCAGACCCCCACGCTCTGGAAATGCTGTGTAATGTTGTTTCAGGCATTGGATCCAGCATGAGGTGCTCCCTATGGCACTTGGTGTAATGTGTTGAGTTAGCCACAGGGTGCTATATAGGTCCAGGGTTGTAGTTCATCACTATGGAACCTCATAACTATGGAACCCAGTCCCTGAGGACCTCTTCGGGGGTATGCCCACCATTTCGAGTAAATCATGGACCTTCTATACAGTCCAGCATTCAGGACAGATAAGACAGGGTCTCCCTGTAACTTTGACCATTACTCTATAAAACATTACTAAGTCTGGAATGTATTCCCCTTACGGCGTAAGCTTTTCAAACTTTGCGCTAAAATTCAGACCTCAGTCTCAGGTGGTCACACCACTGGTCACACACTTTAATGCCACTTCCACCTAGAGTCCTGATAAGGTACTCCGGTGCCCTTTCACCACTTGTTGCAGGACTGTCAACACCTGGGTTACCACATACTCCTTTCAGACACACTGCACCTATTCCATGAGTACCCCACAGGGGGATACCCTCATACCCTTGTAGCTATGGTGGAGACCAGGAGAAAGGGAGCCAATTGTAAATCACAGGAGATTGGCTCTGCCAAAGGTCCACTCAATACTCAGCCTTGGAGTGACAATGTGTCTCTTGTACCAGAGTAGGACCCAGTTTTACCACCAATATCTGTATCCGGTTCTAGCTCTATCTCAGGCACACAACATGTGTCCTACCTGATGAAAGCAGAAGTTTCTGTCAGCTTTATGGTGGTTAAGCTAGAAGCTCATTCTAGAAGAGGGGTGCAAAGTGAACAGAAGGACAGAGTAGAATGTCTTAGTGGTCAACACCTTGTCCCAACTGGGACACTTCTTCCTGCATTGCAGGATGTCAGATTAGGCATTTATGAAGAGGAAGAGCTTTTCCAGCATAATAAGCAGGGATTTTTTTTTCAGTGGCAACGCGGGGGACCGCAAATAAGGCACCTGTAGCACTGACTGTATGTAATGGCAAGGGGTGCTGGAGTGTGCTGCAGGGTCTATTGATGCTCACTGCTGGGGGGTCTGTTCTAGATGGAGGGGATCTATTTTGGCAGGGGGGTCTTTTGTTGCTGAGGAGGTCTATTATTGATGATGGAGGACCTACTATTGCTGGGGGGTGGGTCTTAAACTTCGGGGGGTTAGTTGTTGCTGGGAGGGGTCTATTGATGCTGGCTGTGGGGAGACCTGTTGTTGCAGCCAGTAGTCTATTATTTGCCAGGGGGGAATTCTGTTACGGGTGGTCCATTGTTGTTAGGGGATCTTTCGTTACCGGCTGCAGGGAATCTATTTTACTGTTTTTCTTGTTATCTTTACCAAATTCCATACAAATTACTCATTACAACAAAATGATACCTGTTTTTGTATTGTCTAAAAGGGCAGCACTTGGAGACGGGTAGAGGTCAGAACCAAGGAATGGTGCTTGGAGGTGGGTAGGGGTGGAACCAAGAAATGGTGGGTGGAGGGTGGAACCAAGGAATGGTGCTTGGAGGTGGGTAGGGGTTGGAACCCAGGAATGGTGTTCGGAGGTGGGTAGGGGTTTGGAACCAAGGAATGGTGCTCGGATGTGGGTAGGGGGATGGAACCAAGGAATGATACTCAGAGGTGGGTAGGGACAGAGAAAGGGGTAGTACCTGCACCTATTCTCTGGGAAAACAAGCCCTGATAATGAGTAACCTATTTGCTTGATGTGGCCTTCGTGAGCTTAGCCATAAGAGTTGTCATTGGAGGATGCTGTGTCCTTCAAGGGTATACTCAGTCATGATAATTGAATGTGTCCTTGGAGGGGTGCAGCATCTTCTAGTGGTAACTTCATGTGTTGGTCTTGTTCTTCGGGGGTATATCTGTCTGCAGTTGCAGCCTGTGAACCTGCCTTAGCCCTTGCCTCTCTTCCAATGCAATGGAAGATGGAATGAGAAATATTGATTCTATCCTAAAGAATAATAGAGTAAGTAGTCTTATCCGTCCAAAATGCTGGACTGTATATAAAGTCCATGCGTTACCACCAATGTCCATTTCTGGTTCTATAAGGAATAAGTCCTGCGAGCGACCCTGAGGCTCTAAATCGATCAGTTATTTGCCGCAGACACTCCACTTCTCATAATAGTGTGCTTAATTGAAATAAATTTATAGTGTTGCGCAAATAAAAAATTATTAAATTAATTAATTTGTGCTTAAATTATTAAAAACCTAAAATATTTATATGTGACATAATATTAACCACTCTACAACCGCTCACAGTAATACTACTGCGGCAGAGTGGTTCGTTATCGTCCAGCCACGTAGTATTAACGTGACTGGACACTCCCCCTTCTGGGCGGCGCTTGCGCGCCGCCGGAGGCTCGCTCCCGCTGTTTTCATTCACAGCGGGAGTCGGGCCAGGGGAGGAGCAGCGGCGATCGCCGCTGCTCTTACCCGATCGTCGGGGATCGAGTCTGGAGATCCGCCCGCTGTGTGTAAACACAGCGGGCGGATCTCCATAGTGACAGGGAGTGACAGATCGGACTGTTCAGCATAGCTGGACATCCGATCTGTCCATGACTCACACAGTCACCTCCCCCCCTACACGTCAGTAAGCACCAGGCATACATTAACCCCTCCCTCTCCAATAAAATTAACCCCTTCCCTGCCAGTGTCATTTTTACAGTAACAGTGCATATTTATAGCACTGATTACTGCAGTAATGTCACTGGTACCCCCAAAAGTGTCAAAAATGTCAGTCAGGGTCCGGTCTGTCCGCCGCAATGTCGCAGTCCCGCAAAAAAAATCGCAGATCGCCGCCATTACGCGTTAAAAAAAAAAACACCAAAAATGACAGAAATCTTTCCCTTTGTTAGTAAACGCAATAACTTTTGCGCAAACCAATCAAAATACGCTTATTGCGATTTTTTTTACCAAACATAGGTAGCAGAAAACAAATTGGCCAAAAAGTTTTTAAAAAATTGGTTTTTACATCTTTTTTGGGGGGAATTTCATATAAAAAAATGTTAAAAATATTGTTATTTTTTCAAAATAAACGCTCTTTTTTTGTTTATAGCGCAAAAAGTAAAAATCGCACAGGTGATCAAATACCACCAAAAGAAAGCTCTGTTTGTGGGAAAAAAAGGACGTAAATTTCGTTTGGGTACGGTGTCGCACGACCGCGCAATTGTCAGTTGAAGTCGCACAGCGCCGAATCGCAAAAAGTGGCCTGGACGGAAGACAGCAAAATCCTCCGGTGGTAAAGTGGTTAAAGTGCCAATAGTGCTAATAAAGTGATAAATATAATATAATACTCATAGAAAAGAGAAAATATAAAATATATATAGATATAAAAGTCCAGTGTGCAAAAAGCCAATAAACAAAGTCCAAAATGTAATCCTAAAGTGATCTGTGCTCGCAGAGAGAAGTGACCAGAGTGTCACAGTGGACAGCCAGCCGTGCACCCCCTTGTGAATGGGTGCTCACCTCAAATCCTTAAAAAGAGCGCATAGATTGTTATCCCAAAAAGATCATCCATCCATATCCTTCAGGGCTCATCTCATTCACATGAGTTGCAGCGTCAATCAATGCAGTATATATGCAAACAAAAAGACTTGCAAAAGTGTATGAAATCCTTAAACAATCAGCTTTTATTAAATAAAGGTGGATAAATCTCACTCACATTTGTAGGTGCAACACATGCACTTGGACAATAGCATCAAGTAAATGGTGGAAATCGTGGCGGTATAGTGGGAGAGACTGCACAGCGCCGCCGGTCTCCACAGCGTGCACCGATAGCTGACAGCCTCACCTAGACAATAGTGTATCGCTCCGTCCGTCCTGTCCCCTCCCCTACGCGTGACGACACAGGGATCATGTGTCTTCCTCAGGGGGATATGCATACATGGGCCATACATATGACGAGACGAGCGGGGCCAGTGCCGTCGCATTGATTCCTGGGAGCGATGACGTTCAGCTCCCTGGAAGGGTCCGGTGCAGGCGCATTCTGGGAGAAGAAGACACGGAAGAGGACGCAGAAGAGGATCACGCTGGCTTCAGCTGCCCACAACAGAGATGACAACGCTGGAGAAGAAATTTTATAAGTGAGTATTTCATCTTGCAGGTAAGTGCAAACCGGGACAGATCAGAGGCTAGCCATTATGGAATGTACTAGCCCTGACTGTCCCGGGGGTATGTTTATTGAAATTTTTTTTTTGGCCGGAACTCCGCTTTAATACGGCCATCTTTGTCCAGAGCGCTAAAACTCCCCACGTCTTCTCCCGATCTAGCTTCCCAACCGGAGTCAGATCCCGATATGCCGGTCCTAGAGGATGCAGAGACAGGAGGGAATGGAGAGGATATGGATGCCGTACTGGAAGAAGGTGCAGAGGATTTCTCTTCCCCACATTGTCATTATAATGAAGAAGGACCTTCACACAACATGCTTGCTAACGTTGAAAAGCTCATTTCCTCTGTCTGCAAAATCCTTGACATTATACCAATCAGTGGCGGCTGGTGCTCAAAATTTTTGGGGGGGGGGGCGCAAAAAGAAAAATGTAATAGGTATTGCTTTGCGTCAAAAAACGCAGTAAAAAATTGCGTGACTTTGAAGTCATGGTACAGGCATGGCACAGGTGATGGTATAGGCATGGCACAGGTGATGGTACAGGAGATGGTATAGGCATGTCACAGGTCATGGTACAGGAGATGGTATATGCCCCCTTTCAATGCAGTGACCAGCGTACATGCCCCCTTTCAATGCAGAGACCAGTGTACATGCCCCCTTCAATGCAGAGTTCAGCGTGCATGCCCCCTTCAATGCAATGAACATTGTGCTGTGCCCCCTTCAATGCAATGAACACTGTGCTATGCCCCCTTCAATGCAATAAACACTGTGCTGTGCCCCCACAATGCAGAGTTCAGCGTGCATGCCCCCTTCAATGCAACTGTGCTGTGCCCCCTTCAATGCAATGAACAATGTGCTGTGCCCCCTTCAATGCAATGAACACTGTGCTATGCCCCCTTCAATGCAATAAACACTGTGCTGTACCCCCTTCAATGCAATAAACACTGTTCTGTGCCCCCTTCAATGCAATGAACACTGTGCTATGCCCCCTTCAATGCAATGAACACTGTGCTGTGCCCCAACAATGCAGAGTTCAGCGTGCATGCCCCCTTCAATGCAATAAACACTGTGCTGTGCCCCCTTCAATGCAATAAACACTGTGCTGTGCCCCCTTCAATGCAATAAACACTGTGCTGTGCCCCCTTCAATGCAATAAACACTGTTCTGTGCCCCCTTCAATGCAATAAACACTGTTCTGTGCCCCCTTCAATGCAATAAACACTGTGCTGTGCCCCCTTCAATGCAATAAACACTGTGATGTGCCCCCTTCAATGCAATAAACACTGTGCTGTGCCCCCTTCAATGCAATGAACACTGTGCTGTGCCCCCTTCAATGCAATAAACACTGTTCTGTGCCCCCTTCAATGCAATGAACACTGTGCTGTGCCCCCTTCAATGCAATAAACACTGTGCTGTGCCCCCTTCAATGCAATAAACACTGTGCTGTGACCCCTTCAATGCAATAAACACTGTGCTGTGCCCCCACAATGCAATGAACACTGTGCTGTGCCCCCTTCAATGCAATAAACACTGTGCTGTGCCCCCTTCAATGCAATGAACTCTGTGCTGTGCCCCAACAATGCAGAGTTCAGCGTGCATGCCCCCTTCAATGCAACTGTGCTGTGCCCCCTTCAATGCAATGAACAATGTGCTGTGCCCCCTTCAATGCAATGAACACTGTGCTATGCCCCCTTCAATGCAATGAACACTGTGCTGTGCCCCAACAATGCAGAGTTCAGTGTGCATGCCCCCTTCAATGCAATAAACACTGTGCTGTGCCCCCTTCAATGCAATAAACACTGTGCTGTGCCCCCTTCAATGCAATGAACACTGTTCTGTGCCCCCTTCAATGCAATAAACACTGTGCTGTGCCCCCTTCAATGCAATAAAACACTGTGATGTGCCCCCTTCAATGCAATAAACACTGTGCTGTGCCCCCTTCAATGCAATGAACACTGTGCTGTGCCCCCTTCAATGCAATAAACACTGTTCTGTGCCCCCTTTAATGCAATGAATCCTGAGGAACCTCAGACTGTGAGGGACAGTGCCGGACCATTATATTCCTCTTATCCTGAGGAACCTCAGACTGTGAGGGACTGTGCCGTCCTTACAGCAGATAAGAGATTCTCCTGTACTGAGTGCGGGAAGTGTTTCCATTTTAAATGCCAGCTTAATGTGCATAAAAGATCTCACACTGGTGAGAAGCCGTATTCCTGCCCTGAGTGCGGGAAATGTTTTTCAGTGAAGTCTGATGTTTCCAAGCATCAGAGATCGCACACTGGTGAGAAGCCGTATTCCTGTCCTGAGTGTGGGAAATGTTTTTCAGTAAAGTATCAACTTTCCCGACATCAAAAATCTCACACAGGCGAGAAGCCGTATTCCAGCCCTGAGTGTGGGAAATGTTTTTCACGGAAATCTACTCTTTCCATGCATCAGAGATCGCACACTGGCACTGGTGAGAAGCCGTATTCCTGTCCTGAGTGCGGGAAATGCTTTTCATTGCAGTCCCATCTTTCCACACATCTGAGATCTCACACTGGTGAGAAACCGTATTCCTGTCCTGAGTGCGGGAAATGTTTTTCAGCAAAGTCCGATCTTTCCACACATCAGAGACTGCACACTGGTGAGAAGCCGTATTCCTGTTCTGAGTGCAGGAAATGTTTTTCATTGAAGTCCATGCTTTCCACACATCAGAGATTGCACACTGGTGAGAAGCCTTATTCCTGTCCTAAGTGTGGGAAATGTTTTTCAAGGAAGTCATATTTTTCCACACATTAGAGATCGCACACGGGTGAGAAGCTGCATTCCTGTCCTGAGTGCGTGAAATGTTTTTCACAGAAGTCCACTCTTTCCACACATCAGAGATCGCACACGGGTGAGAAGCCGTATTTCTGTCTTGAGTGCGGGAAATGTTTTTCAGAGAAGTCAACTCTTTCCACACATCAGAGATTGCACACTGGTGAGAAGCCGTATTCCTGTCCTGAGTGCGGGGAATGTTTTACACAGAAGGGCAATTTTTCCAGACATCAGAGATCTCACACGGAGGAGAAGCCGTATTTCTGTCCTGAGTGAGGGAAATGTTCCTCACTGAAGTCCTGTCTTCCTGTACATCAGGGGTCCCACACAACTCTGGAGGTGAATTAGTGCCTTGAGTGCGGAAAATGTCTTCTATATGAATGTTGGTGGACATGTGTGGAAGAAGCACACCCTGATATACACCTCAGATATACTCCATGGCTGATCTTCATCATGTAAGAAACACTTCATAAGGAGATCAGAGATCACCAAAGACGTGGATGAAGTGTTGTCCCGTTTTGGCCATTGATAGCAGGAGAAAAATAAAAATGGAGTCCTTACCTTTCATTGGCTGAGTACATTTTGTGCGGGAAGATTTCACAAACACTTACAGGTCTGGTTGTTGTGAATGTGACCCGCATTCCCCCAGTCATGGGATTTCCTATAATGGTCAGTTCCATCTAGTGGCCATAATGTGCTTTCCTGACAGATCTCCATGGCAGCATACGTTTGGATAGCCCTGCCCTCATTCCTCCCCCATAAGACCCCACCCCCATAAATGTTCAGGATAAGCCAATGGCTGCGTTCCTTTTTTTGTCCTCCTCACTTACAGGACCATTTTTGTATGAAGCTGTCTACCTATTGGAAGTATTGGTGGGCGGGTCTGGTGCTGGGCAGCTGTATGGGATGTCAGGAGCCTCCTTTGGTATCCAGAAGTCTTCCAGGATGTCCCGAGTGGTCATTGAGTCCCCAGCTATCAGCGGGGTGGTGTTATGGCACACATATGTAGAGTATCCATGCCTGGAGAGTGGGCCCTGTCATCGGCAGCCATTTGCATTGGCTGGGAGCCCAGCTGTTAGCGGGTGGCCATTAAGTGTTAGACACGTGAAATTCGTTTTGGTGCAAATTCAAATTCTGACAAATTTTTGGTTATTCCTAGATTCGGATGCATCCAAATCTCCAAATGAAATTTTAATGAATTTTGTTGAAATCTGTTAAAATTTGTTTTGTTTATTCATTTTCTAACGAATTCCAACTTTTCAGAACGATTCGAATTCAGATCAGTCAAAAAATCGACCGATGCAAATTCTGTGTGAAGAAATAGCTGGTTGTTAAGCAGCAACCCGGGAAGCCGGCTGCCCGCATCCTTACCAACCATGACTCATCAGCTGCCAGCGGGCTTCCCCACTGACAGATGAATGGAAAGAAAAGAATGCCGGCAATAGAAAAAAATGGCATGCCCCCCCCCCAGCCACACTAGACCCTTCGGGGGCCAAAATGTGAAAAAAAAAAAAACAGCACGAGTTCTCCCCTAAAATCCATACCAGACCCTTTATCCCGGCAGGCCAGGAAAGTGGGAGGGACGAGTGAGACCCCCCCCCTCCTTAACCATACCAGGCCTCTTCCCCAAAACCATGGCCCCTGTGCTTGTGGATGTCTGCAGGCAGTGGGCTTGTCGTAATCTGAAAGCCCCTTTTACCAAGGGGGCCCCCAGATGCTGCCCCACCCATGTGAATGAGTATCGGGACCATAGTACCTGTACTTATTCACCAAAAAAGTGGCAAAATGTAATAAAAACACACACGTCATTTTTTTTCATGAGAGTCCCAACATCCTATCTATTCAGAGAAATGGGAACCTACAGATGTTCACAAGGAACCACTGTCATATGTGTGGATATTAAGGGCACAGCATGAGACAGATGACAACTACATGGATTTATCCTAAAATAACATTTATTGATTTATTTAAAACCAGATCTCAATAAAATGAGGAAACTGGCTCCAAACTGAGCTCAGCTCATACACAGGAGATCAATGTGTCCTACTAATTTCACTCATGTACATCATACATATATAAGGATAAGTTGGTATATATCATAACGTTCGTGGGGGTATAGATATTTCCTCTCTTCACTTAGATGTAACATTTAGTGACGGCCATGTACTTTTTTACTGAATATAATTTATTACTATTATAACAATCTCCTTACTATATGGATTTTTTTGTATACATATCTGCATCATATTTGTTAATGATGTCAACGTTTATATCAATTACTGTATTTATAATGACTACGTTCAGATTCTATTTTTGTATATCTTAGTTGGTGACCTGCCTCATTTAAAATCCCATGACCTCTGTTTTCTGTTTGCATTAACCATTAGGGATGGAGGCACGTCACTGTGTTTGCTTCGGATCATATTCCTCTACCTTTGTCTGTTCACTGGTCAACGCGTTTCACACAAGGCTTCTTCAGAACTATGAAGATGTACAGACAGTTTTCTCTTAAAATTAACAGACTCGATATTAGTGTTTCATACACATAGAACATAATCTGTATTTATGTACATCATAATAAATACAAACATGGCTTACTAGCACACGGCCTTCCTTCCAACCCCCAACAAATGAGCCCGACCTGGGGCAGACACAGAGGGAAAAATTGGACCAAAATGTGTTGTGTATATATTGGTATCTGTCCTGATGATCCTAGGTACAAGATAAAATATATATGTGTAGTAGTGTGAACTTAGACATACAAATTCTTATACAAGAAGAAGGTGGGATAGAAACTACACTTTATAGAAAACCGACAGCCGTCAACACGGTATTACATGCCAATAGCTTTCATCCAAACCCCCGGTACATAGTATACCCTACTCCCAGTATCTAAAGCCCCGTACACACGTACCGATCGTCGGCATACAAACGTTCGTCTTTTCTCCCCGGGATGTCGGTGTCTGTTGAAAAGTGCAAAGACTGCCCAAGAATTTTGTCCGCCGACTACAGCCGACTGCAGAAGTGATGTCATGTAATGGTTAACTTTCCCTGTGTTTTTTCTTTTCTGAGCATGCCCAGTCTTGCAAATCTGCAGTCTGTCGGCAGAATTCTGTACTGACTGGCGAACAATCATCCGTTCTGGTGTCGGCATACAAAAATTTTCATGTTTGCAAGAAAGACTCTTGTCCGCAGAATGTGCGCAGACAGCTGTCGGAGGCACCATACTAACAAGCGTACAATCGGCAGATCTTTCGTCCGCCGACGTTTGTATGACGACGATCGGTACGTGTGTACGGGGCTTTAGATTGCATCAAATCTGTTCGAACGACGAAGATTTTAAACGGTAGATGGAATCCCTTTGAATGAGTTTGCTTTTTGAGGCTATTCGTGGACTACACTGTGTAAAGCTTATAATAGGACTTATAAGCACAAAAGAGGAGGAAGTTATGTTCCGAGGTCTGAAACAACCAAAAACAGAAATAGTCAGTTTAATAACACCTTGTACTAGACAACATACACAAATTAGAAAAATACTTCAACAACATTGGTACAGACATCCATGCTCTCATCTGCCAGCTTTCCACCCACTGTCCAATATACTCCATGGCTATTGGATCAGTGTGAAACATCAAGACAGCATGAGCTGTGTCCCAAAAACTATATCCACTCATTCTAGCCCCTACCTAGGAGGGCACTACATCTGTATGGCAGGGTCTGTTTGATTATTCACCTGCTGGGATGGTGCTCTGATGTGAGAAGCTGCAGTGTCAGTATTCCTTTAGCAGTAATTAACCCCTTACGGGTTTTTCTCACCCAGCAATCAAACAACTGTTACACTGTCTTTTTTGACAGGTTAGGAGACTTCAGCAGCCGTAGTTTAAATTGTGAATTTAAAAAAAATAAATACTACATAGGTTGAGTAGCAATTTATATATGTTATAATGTTTTTTTCCTTAACAATGCGGATTTCTCCCTTGCACCGTGTCTGTTTATCATTGATTTATTTCTTACTGCGACAGGTCCTTGTGCCGCTGCAGCCTTATCCCAACAGCATATAGGGGGCACACTGACCGCCAGCATACAGGGGGAACACTGACCTCCAGCATACAGGGGGCACACTGACCTCCAGCATACAGGGGGCACACTGACCTCCAGCATACAGGGGACACACTGACCTCCGGCATACAGGGGGCACACTGGCTTCCAGCATACAGAGGGCACACTGACTACCAGCATACAGGGGACACACTAATCTCCAGCATACAGGGGGCACACTGGCCGCCAGCATACAGGGGGCACACTGACCACCAGCATACAGGAGACACACTGACCTCCGGCATACAGGGGGCACACTGGCTGCCAGCATACAGAGGGCACACTGACTGCCAGCATATAGGGAACACACTAACCTCCAGCATACAGGGGGCACACTGGCCGCCAGCATACAGGGGGCACACTGACCCCCAGCATACAGAGGACACACTGACCTCCAGCATACAGGGGGCACACTGACTGCCAGCATACAGGGAAAACACTGACCTCCAGCATACAGGGGGCACACTGACCTCCACCATACAGGGGGCACACAGACCTCCAGCATACAGGGTGAACACTGACCTCCAGCATACAGGGGACACACTGACCGCCAGTATACATGGGACACACTGACTGCCAGTATACAGGGGGTACACTGACCTCCAGCATACAGGGGTACACTGACCGCCAGCATACATGGGGTACACTGACCGCCAGCATACAGGGGGCACACTGACCTCCAGCATACAGGGGGTACACTGACCGCCAGCATACATGGGGCACACTGACCGCCAGCATACAGGGGGCACACTAACCTCCAGCATAGAGGGGCACACTGACCTCCAGCATACAGGGGGCACACTGACCTCCAGCATAGAGGGGCACACCGACCTCCAGCATAGAGGGGGCACACTGACAACCAGTATGCAGAGCCACTGGTTACCAGTACACATAGGACATAAGAAATCCAGTAAAACATCTACAATGCAAGTAAAAAAATCTGAAAAGCAATAAGAGACTCTTGTTAGCCGGTTCCCTCATCTAATGTGTAACAATAAAAAGCCAAAAATGCAGCACTGCCCTACACTTCATCTATAATATTTTACAAATGGACTTATAAGTGCAATGGTGACACCTATACATGAATATCCAGTGCAAATCCACCAATGTATTCCAGCATAGCAGTGATGGTGTCACCCTCTCTGCAAAAATATTCTGAGAAATTGTAGAGCTTCAATGTGCAAATAATGGTGAAACTCCCCACATACAATAATAATAACAGAGATGCTAATCATCCCGTGTATTAGAATATAGGAGTGATGTTGTCACCCTCTCTGCAAAACGAAAGAAATATTGCAGAGCTGCAATGTGCAAATAGTGGTGAGACCCCCTGATATATAATCATAATACAATGTACAATTGATGTGCATATTTTATTATTATGATTATACATATATATATTGGGGGGGGTCTCACCACTATTTGCACATTGCAGCTCTACAATATTTCTTACCTTTTGCAGAGAGAGTGACACCATCACTCCTGCCCGGGTTGTATTGGATTTTGCCGCCCCCATCCCCTCCCCTCCAAGTCTTTCCTCTTATCTCCTTAACATTTGGTAGTCATATCCCAAACAATTCTAAGAAGTATCTTTTTTTTTTTCCATCTCGTGGAGGAAATGTGAGAAATAATGTATTTATCTTACAACCATTCCATAAACACATCCCACATACACCGCATATATAATTAGAAGAAAATATGATTATAAAATAGATTTCCATTTGCCAATAAAAAAAATAAATGTCCCCGGATTTCATTTAAAAAATCTGGTCACCTTATTGTAATAGGCAGTAATATATTGCTCTTGGTAGTGGTGGAGATGACCCATCTATAAGGATAAACAGTACAAACACTTAGCACAAGGCTGTGTTCACACTACGAGACGTTTCCCGGGGATGCAGTTCCTCTGAGCTCCACAAGGTGGTGATCTCCCTTCTACCCAGACAGTCTCTATGGAAGACAGGAAGTGATGTCAGCTACAGACAGGAAGTGATGTCAGGTATAAATAGGAAGTTCCGGGTGAAAGGTGAGTCGGGACAAAGTAGCGAGGAGACGTCACTGGGAGCAGCAGCAGAGGAGGTAATAAGATCTTATTTTCACCCAGTACCCTCCCCCCCCCCCCCTCGGTCATGTCCGTCCTCTTCCTCCATAGTCACTGTTACCTCTTTTATCTCCAGCAGGTGATGATACACACATATATTATAATTATTATACAGAATTTATATTGTGCTAGAGGCGCAGGGCCCTGGTGCAAGAAACAAAGAAGGACCCCCTGGCCGGGGCCCTTCCCTTCGAGCCTGGTGCTCTTCACACTGATCCTGGGGCCCTATACTCTCATTGCGGGGCCCTTTATTACAGTCCCGCAGCGGGACCCTTTCACAAGTTCTGCAGTGGGCCTCATTCCTGCCATCTTGGGGACTCCCCGCAGTGGTGGAATGCCAGGGCCCGGTCGCAAGTGTGACCTTTGTGATCCTAGAAGTTCACCCACTGGTGTCAGTAGTTTTTATTTTTCGGTACTTTAAATGTATTATTTTTTATAATTTTATTTTATTTTTTTACAATGTCACTGACTATGACTCTGTCCATTCAGAAAAGGAAGGAGCTGGTAAATTACATATTTACTGACCCCTTCCTGGTTCTCTATTGTGACAGATTTCCTGCAGCAGCCTGCAGGAGAGGGGAGGGAGCACAGTTGGTGGGGGGGGGGGGCAGGGGAGCACACAGGAGCCCAGAGACAGCAGAATACAAATGAACTGGATAGGAGGAGTGGCGGGGGCAGCATACAGAGGAACCAATCTCCTCCATTTTCCTCCTGCAGCTACAGGAGGAAAAAGGAGGACTGATTTCTCTACATGCTGCCCCCCACCCCTCCTATTCAGGTGGAGCATGGGACTCGGTTGCAATTGCAACCCCTGTAGTTACGCCCTTGTATTGTGCCAACAGTTTGCACAACGTGATGGCATACAGTACAGTTACAATGCTGATTAGAGCTTACAAGGATACAAAAGGCAATTACTGTGGGGGATAAGCCGATGGAGAAAATAAAAGTTTAGTTGTTAGGTGGGGCAGGAAAGGCTTCTCTGAACAGAAGGATTTTCAGGGATGGTCTAAAAGTGGACAGAGTAGGAGATATACAGACAAAGTGGGATAGGGAGTTACAGAAGATGTGAGAGGCTTAGGAGAATCCCTGGAGTCAAGCATGGGAGGAAGTGACAAGGGAGCTAGAGAGCAGGAGGTGTTGAGAGGAACAAAGAGAATGTTTTGGTTGGTATTGTGAGACTAGGTTAGTGATGTTACTGAGAGCTGAGTTGTGGATGGCTTTGGGGTACACTGAATGGAGGCCAGTGGAGGGATTGGCAGGGAGGGGTAGCAGATGCTGAGTGTTTGGTAAGGTAGGTAACCCTGGCAGCAGCATTCATGATGGACTGAAGGGGGTTAGCCCATGTAAAGGTAATCTGAGGAGGAAGTTGCAATAGTTGAGGAAAGAGATGACCAGGGAGGGAACTAGGAGCTTTACGATGTCATTGGTTAGGAAGGAGGGTATTTTGGAGATGTTGAGGAGGCAAGATTTAGACAGTGATTGGATGTGGGGCCGAAAGGATAGTTGAGAGTCCAGGATTACACCTAGCACTCTGAAATGCGGGGACGAGTGGAGAGTTGAGATGTTGATTTTTGACACAGAAGTCAGGGGAAGGGGCACGTGGGGAAGGAAATATTATGGGCTTGGTTTTTGATAGACTGAGTTTGAGAAAGTGATGTGACATCCATGTTTATATGTCTGTAAGTAAATTAGTTATATGTGAGGAGACTGATGGAGTTAGCTGAGGGGTAGAGACAAAGGTTTGAGTGTCATCAGTGTAGAAATGTATTGGAAGGCACGGAGGCTATGAGCTCACCCAGGCAAGAGGTTTAGATGGAGAACAGGAGTGGTCCAAGAATAGAACCTTGTGGGACCCTGACAGAGAAAGGAAGGGGAGAGGAGGAAGTAAAGTTGTGACGCTGAAGGTGTGGTGGGATAGGTAGGATGAGAACTAGCAAAGAGTACAGTCACGGAGACCAAAGGATTGGAGTTTTTTTAAGAAGGAGGGGGTGGTCTACTGTGTCAAAGGCAGCAGAGAGGCCCAGAAGTAGGAGTACAGAATAATGTCCATTGGATTTGGCCGTTAGCAGTTTAAGTTGGAGTTTAAGGAGAGCAGTTTTTGTGGAGTGTTGAAGGGGAAATCGTGATTGAAAGGGTTTAAGAAGATTATTTTCAGTGAAATGGGCGCTCAGTTCCTTGCAGACTAGACATTCAGGAAGTTTGGAGGAAAAGGAGAAGCAAGGAGATGGGGTGTAGGTTGTTCAGATTGGTTGGGTCCAATGAAGGTCTTTTTAAGTATGGGAGTGATGCCAGAAGAGTGGGAGAAATTGAAGATATGGGTTACAGAGTGTAGAATAGAGTCAGAGGGTGACCGCAATATTTTCAATGGTACATGGTCCAGGGGGAAGGTGGTTAGGTGGGTGTTGAAAAAAGTTTAGCAACCTCGTCTATAGTAGCAGGGTTGAAAAAGGGAAGAGTTGATTGAGCTTGTGAATATGAAATGATATCTGTACAGCAGAGATCTCATCACAAATTGTATCAATCTTATTTTTGTAGTGATTGGCGATCTCCTGGGCATTGGATCAGTTAGTGGATGAAGGCAGTGGAGGACTAAGTAGCGTTAAGGGTAGAGAAGGGTTGATGGGCATGGGATGATAATGAGAGTGATGAAATAGGTCTGCTTGGCAGTGAGGAGACAGGATTTGTATTTTTGGAGGGCAGATTTATATTGGTTGAAGTCTTTAGAAGACTTATTCTTACACCTGAGGCGCTCAAGAGATGTTTTTTGAGACTTCTGGTGTCGTCTGTTTGCCAAGGTTGTAGGGTTTGGGGCCTAATCTGTGTGTACTGAGGGGGGCGAGCTCATCCAGGGTGGAGGACAGAGATCTATTGTAGACAGAAGTGGTAAGTTTGGGGCAGGACATGGGTGAGATTTTGTCAAAGAGGTGGTCAGTATCAGGGAAGAGAAGGGTTAGGTGGCAAAGGTTTCTATGGGTAACTGTTAGGTGGTTGGAGGGAGAGGAGGTGAGAGTCTCGGAGATTATGAAACTAATATTGTGGTGATCAGAGAGAGAAAAATGATTGTTGGAGAGGTTGCACAGAGTGCATAGGTAAGAGAATACATAGTCAAGGGTGTTGCCATCAGAGTGAGTAGAAGCATGAATCCATTGCTTCAGATCAAAATAGGAGGTTAGACTGAGAAGTTTAGAAGTAGCAGGAGTGTTATTTTTAACAGTGATGTTGAAGTCACCGAGAATGATTTTGGGATTTTCAGAAGAGAGAAAGTAGGGTAGCCAGTCATCAAGAAAGGTTGATACGGGTCCATCTCCCTACCCTACTGAACTCAATGGGCGGGCAGAGAGGATGGGCAGGAACTGTGTGCCTGTGAGAGTGCACGTTAATGACCAGTGTACTATCTCCTGAGCAGCGGCGGGCCCCCCTACAGTGGCGGAACTCCAGGGCCCCAGCGCAAGTGCGACTGTTGCAACCCTGGTAATTCCCCCACTGCTATGACATGACACAGACCACACAGCTCCTCCTCCCAATGTCCCTCCAATCCGAGTCAAAGAATTCTATGAAATCACACTGACCTCACAGCTCTTGCTTCCAATATCCCTCTATCCGACTCTTTATTTCTGGTGCTCTTAGGATGTGGGCTGAACCCCAGGCCTCCTTACTTTCAAAGTAGGGCTGTTGGACCTGCATTGTATGTAATATCAGAAACCTTTAAATAAAAAGAGACCTGACCAGTGAGGTGAGGAGGATTCTGGGAATGTCATTTGATTTTACTATTTGTGTTCAAATCTAGAGTTTTCCTCCTGTGAAGTCTGGAGATCATATGACCATCACATTGCCTCCAACTCCCTCCCTGATAGAATAGAGAAATAAAAAGAAGATTCTAGAAGTCACCAGAGCGATCATTGAGTTGCTGACAGGAGAGGTGAGGGGTGCTGGGAAGGACATTGTGATGGAGAATAAGCCGCCCCTCACATCACCGGGTAAGAGGAGACTTTATTGTAAAGGAGAGAGCAGTATGGAGGGTCCACCTAGATCCCCCATCCATCTGATAAACACATAGAAACAATGTATTCAGTCAGTGTGTGTGTTTCCCACAGATGGATCCAGTAATGGGAACCCACCAGAGAGATGTCCCCGTCCTCTGTATTCCTGGGATTCCACACAGGAAGGTCACACCATCCCTCACCATCATCAGGTAGATGCATAATAATCACGGTAGTTGTTATTTATACACAAGCTTGTTTGATACAATGTAGTTGTTTTATTAAATATTCAGTGTGGAAGGAAGGGCAAGTCTCTTGAGAGGGGAGGGGCCTGCTAATGGCGCCGGGAGGTGGATTAGACTAAACTCCAGGAGAGCGCCCGTCCAGTATGCGGCTCGACACAGACCAATGCTCCCCCCTACCTACCTGCCTGAGATCCCTGCCGGTCCAAACTGACCAGTCCCCCCTGCCTGTACCTCCACCTACCAGCTGTCCCTGAGCGCCAGGTCGCCGGCGGAAGTTCCCGATATCAGAGTAGGAGGGACTGACACCGGAGGAGGTTCCGGAGAGTGAGCCGCAGAGATGCCGGGAGGACATGTGTGCCCGGCCAGCGACGGGAGGAGACGCCGGCAGTTGGCTGGCCCTGAAAAGTGCGGAGTGGCGTGTCAGCTGGAAGCCTGTGTGATCTGCAGCCATGGAGTACACACCGTATGAAGCCGGAGAAGCGGGGAGAGGTGAGAGGGGATTTACCCCCCAAATGTTTGGGAATTCCATGATAAATCTAAGCCAATAATAAGCATATACAAGAATTATACCTGTAGATATACAGTGCTAAAAAGTGATCTCTTTGCTTGCATGATTTAAAGTAATCTATGCTGAAGACACCATCTAAGGACCTTCAAAGGGGCATATGGTGGAGAGGCTGCTAAAAACTTAAAAGCTTTATCACTGAATATTTTGGAAGCTGCACAGTACCTATTGATCAATAGAAGAGGCAACAACTGGGGGGAGAAAGGAACCACCAGGCAGCTGAAAAAATCTTTTACATAAATTATTCTCCTATACACAGGGGGGAAGCAAAGATAAGGAAAAAGACTGTCTAAAAATTAAAAAAAAAAATCAGGTAAAGACGGAGGAGGAAAATTACCAAAATTAAGTACCAGTCCAGGGTCTATTAAAAAGTACATGACCCCTGAAGCTACCGGGGAAAATAGTAAAAAGTTAACACCAACAAAACTAAAACAAAGCAATGAAAGTAATAAAAACCCGCAACCAAAAAACAACAGAGAAAAGTGAAGGTAATACCCCAGTTCAAATGGACAATGTACAGATGGATTAAGACCCTGATATAGGAGGAGATGAAGCGATGAAAGTTAAAGACCAAGTTCCCACTAAAGATGAAATAAAAGAAATGTTCTCAAATTTAGAAAAATCTATTAAAAAAGATATGCTAATCTTACATGAAGACATAGGACAATTATCGCAGAGAGTTGAGAAGGTAGAAGAAAAAACGGAAAACCAAGGAAAAGCACTAAAAAGGAAGAAATAAGGAGAACACAAATAGCCCAAAGAGACATACTTTATAAACGGGAAGACCGGGAAAATAGAGATAGAAGGCAAAACTTAAGAGTCAGAGGAATACCAGAAATTGGGCAAGAGGAAAAACTGGAAGAAATATTGGAAGCAGTGTTTAACCCTCTACTAGAAAGAGAAATAACAGCAAAACGTGGAATTGAAAGAGTGCATAGGATCAGGAAACCACAGAATTCACCAAAGGACTCTCCAAGGGATTTAATAGTAAGATTTCATAGATACGAGACAAGAGCTAAGATTTGGGAAAAATTAAAAAGCCGGCCCCTTTGAAATATAGAGATGTGAATGTACAAGTTTTTGCTGATCTATCCCAGGAGACATTGACAAGGAAGCGGATATTAAAGCCGATGGTGGACCTTTTGAAACAACAAAACATCTCTTATTTCTGGGGCTTTCGGCCTGTTTGGGAGTCCGAAGAGAAGGGAAGACACTAAAACTGAGATTCCCAGAAGATCTAGAAGAGTTTGGTAAAAGCCTGAAAATCCCTATGCCGAAAATACCCGGTTGGACAGCCCTCTGGGAAATAGGTGGAGAGGAAGAAGAAGAAGATCAATGGCATTTGAAAACAAAGAAGAAATAACTTGGAGAAAAAAGAGACGGCACAGTGAGGGAGAGGGCGGCGGGAGGGAGTGGAGGTGACTGGCGGGGGAGGGGGTGAGGAAGGGTGAGGAGACGGAAGAAGAGTCTTGAAAAGAACTGGACGGGATGCTGGGGAGTTGGGACAATCAACCTCTGATGGTTCCATGAGTGAGGAAAAGGGAACCAGGCTTACAGGTGCAGAGCACCACCCGAGGGGAAAATGTCGATATAAGGAGGGAGGTAGCGGATCGACTGGGAAGGCCCAGGGGAAGAGGGCCAAAACCCCATTGGCACACAATCAAAGGAAGGGAATGGGGGAGGGAGGTTGAGGGGAAAAGAGGGGGGGTTTGGGGAGAGGGGGGGGGATAGGAAAAAACAACTACTGCCCTAAGAATATATCCTATGCTCCAGTCAGAAATAATTCCCCCTTAATAAGTGGTAAAGAAATGTTAAACAATCCATTACGAATTAGATGACAGAAATACATTTTGTGACACATAATGTCAGAGGTCTAAACACCCCGGAAAAAAGACAAAAAATCATGAAAGAAATTAAAAATATGAAAGCTAACATAGTCTTCCTGCAGGAAACTCATATCCCACACTCATCCAATACTAGGTTATACTCAAAAGACCACCCCATCTGGTATTATGCAGACTCTGCAACAAAAAAGCAGAATACAGTTTATTCTGGAAGACAGGATAACAGATGTGACAGTATTCACCGTCACTGGAATTTAAAGACAGATAAGTAATGGTTTGGATTGCTTCATATTTGTCAGCAATATCTCCATATAGAAATATTAAGATTTATTCCCGTTTGCCATGGAATCTGTAATTCCTAAATGCTGTGTATATTAAATATCTTTCAATGTCAGAAAGGTTTTCCTTTTGTTTGTGTATTGGGAGGGAATGTGGATTGCCCTGTCTTACGGCTCCAGGCGGCTCCATTGTTCTGTGTCTGGCTATTGTGTACATTGATTGCCCCCTGGGGCTTCTGTCTCATTACCCATAACAGTCCTTCTAATCAAGCTATCGGACCAATCCCTGCTGACTAATTTTCAAGTCCTCATTTGCATGGCCAGGAGGACTACATGTACTTTACAATTGACCAATAGGAAAGCGGTTGTTGGGGCGGGATGTTACAAATTCTGTATAAAAGTGTGCTGTGTACTTCCAATAAATGGTCGTCCTGTTTGAACTTGCATACAGCCTGCCTGGTGTTTGTTCTAATGGATTCCGAACGGCACATAGCTGTAGTTTGGATCCCGGAGCCTTGGATGAGCGAACCATCAGACGTTGCGATCTGTAAGCTGACTCACTAGTAGCAGAGGAGTGTCGGGAGAGCGGAAGCGAGCGAGCAAGGGTCTCGTTACAACAGATAATGAGGGTAGATATCTCTTTTTGAAAGGGAAACTGTTTTCAAAAGAGGTAACTTTGGTAAATATATGTTGTCCAAATGATAAACCCATGGAATATCTTGGGGAAAATACTAGATAAATTAGAGGAGTTTAAAATGGGGTGGGTGATAATGGCCGGAGATTTCAATTTATGTTTGGATCCTGAGGTGGATAACACATCGAATGTACAGAGATGTAGAACCACACACAAATGATTAAAAATAAGTTATTTCAGCATCAACTCTTGGACACATGGAGGGTATTTCACCCAAAAGAACGGGACTATACATTCTACTCCTCTGTACATAAGATGCATTCAAGAATCGGTTATATATTGATTGAACATAGAGGAATAGAGGCAGTGACAGAGATAAAAAATAGGGATCAGAACATGGTCAGACCACGCCCCAGTTAAGATTAAGTTGAAAATAGAAGGGGGACAGACTAAAATGAACACTTGGAGACTAAATGAGGAACTTTTAAGAGAAATGGGGAGCAGAAATAGGAAAAGAATTAGAATTTTATTTCCAAATAAATGAAAAGGAAGAAACATAAAAAAATATACTATGGGAAGCTCAAAAAGCTTATATGAGAGGTATTTTGATCACTAAAGGGGCTAGGAGGAAAAAAGAGAGAGTAGAGAAAAAAGAAAGATTGATAAACGTCATCTATGGGTTAGAACAACAACAAAAAAGCACCCAGAATATAGAGATCCAACACTAACTAGAAATAAGAAGGGATGAATTAAAAGAAATATTAGTACAAGAAATTAGACAGAGTAATAACAATCTCATAAAAGAGAACTATCAATGGAAAAACAAAATCGGGAAGAATTTGGCAAGGGTCATAAAAAGGAAACAATGAACTATGTAGAGAAGATTAGAGATGGAAAGGGGGAATTCATATATTCAACTATAGCAAAGGTGTTCCAGGAGTATTGTGGGAAATTATATAACATTAAAGAGTCAACAGAGAAGAAGGGCCCAAATAAAATAAGCAAAATACAGTAATATATAAGAGAATCAAATCTCCCCAAGTTACAACAAGAAAAAATAGATTACTTAGAAGCTCCGATTACAGAGGAAGAAATAAAAATAGCCCTAAAACCACTAACTCAGGAAATAGCCCCGGACCATATGGGTTTACAATAAACTACTATAAGAAGTATAAAGATCTACTGTTACCCAAATTAAGAGACTATTTTAATGGTTTAGGCCAAGTATACGAAATGAGCAAAGAAGCCCTCCTCGCCTCAATTACTGTACAGTTATCCCAAAGGAAGGAAAAGATGCTACAATATGCTCTAGTTACTGACCCATCTCATTACTAAATATAGATAAAAAACTTTTTGCAAAAGTGTTGGCAACCAGATTAAAGAACCTGATGACAAATTAGGTCCACAACGACCAAGTGGGCTTTATACCGGGGAGACAGGGAAGGGACAACAGAGTGAGAACACTCCTATTGTTGCAACAGATGGTGAGGAGTGGATCCCAGGGATTAATATTATCAATAGATGCAGAAAAAGCATTTGACAGGGTAAGTTGGGAGTTCATGATTAGAACCCTGGAGGAATTGGGGATTGAAGGTAAAATGCTGGCATGGATCAGAGGCGTAACTAGAACCTTCAGGGCCCTGGTGCAAGCAACCATGCAGGGCCCCCCGGAAACCTAGCCGGGGCCCTTCCTTTCAAGCCTGGGGCTCCTCCCACTGATCCGGGGCCCTTCACTCTCGTTGCGGGACCCTTTATTACGGTCCCGCAGTGGGACCCTTTCACAAGTTCTGCAGTTGGCACAGTGGGGGGGGGGGCAGGGGAGCACACAGGGGCCAAGAGACAGCAGAACACAAGTGAACTGGATAGGAGGAGTGGCAGGGGCAGCATACAGAGGAACCAATCTCCTCCATTTTCCTCCTGCAGCTACAGGAGGAAAAAGGAGGACAGTGATTTCTCTACATGCTGCCCCCACCGCCCCTCCTATCCAGGTATACAGTGGAGCTGCATGGGCCCCCTGGAGCATGGGGCCCGGTTGCAATTGCAACCCCTGTAGTTACGCCCCTGGCATGGATAAAAACAATATACAACCAGTGGCGTCACTAGGGGAGTGCGGGGAGTGCGGTCCGCACCGGGTGACACCCGCCAGAGGGGTGACACCACCTAAGCCTAAACCGAGTCCAAACATTCCTGAAATGCCCCCAGCGTGTGCGGGCAGCGGGTTGTCTACACGCCGGGACGTCTCTCCAGCTGCCTGCAGTCTTCTCTGTCACTGTGTGTACGGAGTACGGACTCGGAGTTCACTCACTGAATCCGCCCCTCCTCTTCTTGCTGTGATCATGTTTACTTCCTGACTGAGTGTACAGAGGAGGAGGGGGGAGGAGGCACACCACGCTGCTTGAATGGCATTCAGACTCGTCAGGATAAGAGAAGCTGGGACGAGACAAATTGCAGGTAACCCTTCCACTGCTGGCACATTATCACTGGAAGGGATCATCCATGTTCTTTTTAACTTCAAAAAAATTGAACTTCAACAGTATTTTACGTGCTGCTGTAATATGTCATCTACTATGTATCCAGTCTCTTGTATACTACAGAAGCATGTCCGCAATCTCCAACACCCCCTGTATAATGTCCGCAATCTCCAACACCCCCTGTATAATGTCCGCAATCTCCAACACCCCCTGTATAATGTCCGCAATCTCCAACACCCCCTGTATAATGTCCGCAATCTCCAACACCCCCTGTATAATGTCCGCAATCTCCAACACCCCTGTATAATGTCCGCAATCTCCAACACCCCCTGTATAATGTCCGCAATCTCCAACACCCCCTGTATAATGTCCGCAATCTCCAACACCCCCTGTATAATGTCCGCAATCTCCAACACCCCCTGTATAATGTCCGCAATCTCCAACACCCCCTGTATAATGTCCGCAATCTCCAACACCCCCTGTATAATGTCCGCAATCTCCAACACCCCTGTATAATGTCCGCAATCTCCAACACCCCCTGTATAATGTCCGCAATCTCCAACACCCCCTGTATAATGTCCGCAATCTCCAACACCCCCTGTATAATGTCCGCAATCTCCAACACCCCTGTATAATGTCCGCAATCTCCAACACCCCCTGTATAATGTCCGCAATCTCCAACACCCCCTGTATAATGTCCGCAATCTCCAACACCCCCTGTATAATGTCCGCAATCTCCAACACCCCCTGTACTATGTCCGCAATCTCCAACACCCCCTGTATAATGTCCGCAATCTCCAACACCCCTGTATAATGTCCGCAATCTCCAACACCCCTGTATAATGTCCGCAGTCTCTGACCGTCTCCTTGTATAGTGTCTGCAGTCTCTGACCGTCTCCTGTACAATGTCCGCAGTCTCTGACCATCTCCTGTATAATGTCCGCAGTCTCTGGCAGTCTTTTGTATGATGTCTGCAGTCCCTGACAGTCTCTTGTATCATGTCCGCAGTCTCTGACCATCTCTTGTATTATTTCCACAGTCTCTGACCATCTCCTTTATCATGTCTGCAGTCTCTGACCATCTCTTGTATTATTTCCGCAGTCTCTGACCATCTCCTGTATCATGTCAGTAGTCTCTGACCATCTCTTGTATGTGGGAGGAATTTTGCCCTTTCCTTACCCCTACACTGTGAGTTACACACCCCTGTCTCCTGCACTCTTTTTGTTTTGTACTCCTAATTTTTTTTTATACATTACACACTCCTGGGCCCTGCGTTCTGTGCATTATGTACTCCTGGACATGCTCTCTGTGTGTATCATGTACTCCTAAACCTGGAACTGGCTATAGCCCTCTGTGCATTACATTCATCTAAATCTTGAACCCATTGCATTACACACCCTGGACCCCTGCAGCCTGCACTATGTATCCTAAACCCGTCACTGGCTGCAGCACTCCCCAACCCCTGTGCTCTGCTTTACACACTCCCGCACTATATACACAATACTGTACATTATATACTTCTCACCAAAGTCTTCATTGTCTCAACAGTTGCTGGTTGCTAAGCAGTCGCTGACTATTTTATTGAATTTATTCTTTAGGTAGGCTCAGACAAAGCAATCGAAGCATATTTTATAGGTACAAGGAAGCCTGGGTTTTGTTTAAACATATCCCTTAAGCCCCTCCCACAATTTACCGCAAGCTAGCATGCTGCAGGTCTTTTTACTACTCCAGTGTCCCTCATTGTGAAGTTAAAAAGTAGGGAGGTATGATTAAGCGGTGACAGCAGGCTCTTTTCCTCGCTCAGTCCACCAGAGAACAGGTAGCGAGCTGCGGGCTGTCAGTTTATCTTCCCCACTTCCCCCCTCTTTTCTCCTGTCAGCAGTGCAGGAGAAGAGAGAGCGGCTCTCATCTGATTGCCGCCCAGCTTACTGCCCGGTCTGTTTCCCTTCCCGCTGGCCACCGCGGAGGGCCAATCAGAAGAGACTAGGGGGCATCATGGGACATGTAGTCCCGGAAGATTGGCGGCCCCATTTGTTGTCCACAGGGAGCAGACCACAGCCCCAGAATGAACTCTGCTAGGGGTAGAGATTGAGGACTGGGAACCTGGGAAAAAGCTGAGGGAGGGAGTGCTCCACCATAAAGAGGACTGTGCTGGGGGAAGTCAGAGAGAGCCACACTGCCCAGCACCACCAGAGAGAGAAAGACTGTGACACTGCCAGGGTACAGACGGGCTACACTACTGACCAAAGTCAGCCTGGTTAACCCAGAGGGAGCGAACGTATAACCGGAGGGATCACTGCTGCAATTTTGCTGGGTCTGGCAGGATGGCCTGTCAGCCATTATCCGTTACTGCTCCTAGGGACTGAGCCATTAGGAAGTGCCTAATCTGCTATCCTGTAGGCCTTATTGACCGTCGCAACCTGCTTCAAAAAACGCCAACGCTGAGCTGCTGCCCGGCCCGAATATAGGGGGGGGGGGGGGTGACACCATGTTTTACCGCACCAGGTGACACCAACCCTAGTGACGCCACTGATACAACCACCCTACTGCTAGGGTGAAGGTTAATGGGACCCACTCAGAACCATTTGGAATGTCTAATGGAACAAGACAGGGATGTCCCTTATCCCCGCTGCTGTTTGTCCTCTCTTTGGAACCCCTACTGGCAACCATAAGGAAGTACCCAGACATCACAGGAGTAATGGTGGGCGATGTGAAGCACAAGGTAGCCGCATTTGCGGACGACGTTCTGCTCTACATCTCCAACCCAAGAATAACCCTCCCCAATCTGATGGAAATCCTAAGAAAATACGGAGAGCTCTCCAATTTAAAAATCAATCCGTTAAAATCTGAGATACTAAATATTAACATAAAAAAAGAAGAAGAAAAACTGAGACAGGAATTCCCATTCTCTTGGAAAAACACAGGTTTAAAATATCTGGGGATTATATTAACAACAGAACCCGAAAGCCTATATAAAGAAAATTATATACCATTGTTAAACTAAATTAAAATGGAACTAAATAGGATATCAAATGGGGGCGTGGCCTGGATCGGCATGCGATAGGACGCATGTAGCTGGAGCTCCGCCGGACTATCATCCTTACCTGTAAATCCTGTCCCCCCGAGTCCGCTACTGGTGCACCGCTGCTCGCTGGGACACCCCGCACCTCTGCAGTTATGTCCCCGCCGAAAAAGTCGTCTGAGGCGGCCGCCAAACTGGACAAGTTCCGCCGCCAGGACAAGGAAGCTTCCCCTCAAAATGGCGCCGAGTGCCCTTCAGGCTCCGATGCGGCGGCGGGAGCGGATAACGCGGCGGTCCTGGAGGCAATCTCGGCATGCCAGGCGACTCTCACCAGCAAGATTGATGAGGTGAAAGTCAATATCTCCCTTATCAGACAGGACATGCGGCAGCTGAGGGACAGGGTGTCAGAGGCTGAAACCAGACTTGGCAATATGGAGGATGCCCTCCCCCCCTTCAGCACTCTGCCGACCATCTCCAGCAGCAGGTTGCTTAGATCTTACAGAAACAGGACGATTTGGAAAACAGGCTGCGCCGCTGTAACCTGAGATTCGTTGGCCTGCCGGAGGGTGTGGAGGGACCTGACCCCGCCGCCTACCTGGAGCGGCTGCTCATCCAGACCTATGGCAGGGAGTCCCTGTCGCCCACATTCGTGGTGGAGCGGGCACATCGACTGTCCGGTCGCCCGCCGCCCCCGGGGGTCCCACCGCGCACATTCATAGCGAAACTCCTCAACTACCGTGACAGGGACGCCATCTTGTGTCTGGCGAGGCTGAAAGGCAATATTCCCCTGGACAGCGGGAGAGTGGCGGTGTTTCCGGACTTCTCGGCAGAAGTGCAACGACGCCGCAAGGGATTCCTGGAGGCCAAGAAGAGGCTACGGATAAAACACATCAAATATGCCATGATGTACCCTGCTCGTCTTCGGGTGGAAGGTGAGGACCGCGTGCATTTTTTTGAAGATCCTGAGGCGGTCATCTCCTGGCTGGAACGCCTGGAGGCCCGTGCTTAGCGGCCGGGGGTCGCCTTCCCGCCTGATTGATGCTTCCCTATGTTTTGCCCTGGATTGTCTCCTTTTTTGCTGAGGCCTTCTGTTGGTCACCCTTGACCAGATCATCTTCCCCCTCCTTGCCTACCCCCTCTGTACCAGACCATCCGGACTGTGAACACTCCTGAGCTACGGGACTCCTGGGGTACAGAGGGGAGCTGCTATTTTTTCCCTAACTTGGACGGCCTTCCTTATTTGTTTCATGCTTCATGCACAACTTTCTTTCACCAGGGGACTCAGTTCGTCTCGGGTCCGGCGGAGGACGCCGGGTATCTTGATGTCTTCTCCACTACCTGGGCTGCGTCCACAGCCCGTCCTGCCGCCCAGCGGTTTTTCGTCCCCTGCACCCAACTGGCTTGGGTGCCTGGTCCCCATGGATTTACTTTTCCCCCTTTTCTCTCTACTCCTTCACCCTTTTTGCTCGGAGCTTGCGGCCCGCCTCTCTGGGACCTCCCCTGTGGAGCCTGGTGATGCGGATTGCGGGCCCGACTGTTTCCCTCCCTTCAGTACCCAAGTCCATTGGGGACCTTTGTTTTTGTTTTGGGTTTTTCAGGGACTCTATGCCCGCACATGTTGGGGATGGTGCAGGGCGGGGTGGGGGGTTATTGTTTACTTCATCGTGTTTATTGTGCTGAGTTATATGCCTAATTTCTCATTACATTTTCCATTGCTTGATGTCCTGAAATGGTGTAGTGTTCCTATTGATACTACTTTTATGTTTGTACTGACAGCTATGTGTATCCTGGGATTGGTGTGCCGTGTGGGGGGGGGGGGGGGTTTGGGACCCTGGAGCTGCAGCGCCTCGATTTTATGCATCAGTTTAGATGGCCGCCTTGAAGTTGATGACCTGGAATGTCCGGGGCATCCGTGATAAACGTAAACGTTCAGCCGTGTTTGCCTTCCTTAACCACTTGCCGACCGCTCACATGGAGCGTACTGCGGCAAAGTGGCTCGTTCCCGTCCTGCGACGTAGACCTACGTCGCTGGACTCCTCCCCCTGTAGGCGGCGCTCGCGCGCCGCCGGAGGCGCGCTCCCGCTGTTTTCATTCACAGCGGGAGTCGGGCCAGGGGAGGAGCAGCGGCGATTGCCGCTGCTCTGCCCCGATCGTTGGGGAATCGAGTGAGGAGATCCGCCCGCCTGTGTAAACAGAGCGGGCGGATCTCCATAGTGACCGGGACTGACAGATCGGAGTGTTCAGCATAGCTGAACATCCGATCTGTCCTTCTGTCACTCAGTCACCTCCCCCCCCCCCCACACGTCAGTAAGCACCAGGCATACATTAACCCCTCCCTCTCCAATAAAATTAACCCCTTCACTGCCAGTGTCATTTTTACAGTAACAGTGCATATGTATAGCACTGATTACTGCAGTAATGTCACTGGTACCCCCAAAAGTGTCAAAAATGTCAGTCAAGGGTCCGATTTGTGCGCCGCAATGTCGCAGTCCCGCAAAAAAAATCGCAGATCACCGCCATTACGCGTTAAAAAAAAAAACACCAAAAATGACAGAAATCTTTCCCTTTGTTAGTAAATGCAATAACTTTTGCGCAAACCAATCAAAATACGCTTATTGCGATTTTTTTTTTTACCAAACATAGGTAGCAGAAAACAAATTGGCCAAAAATTTTAAAAAAAATTGATTTTTACATTTTTTTGGGGGGGAATTTCATATAAAAAAATGTTAAAAATATTGTTATTTTTTCAAAATAAATGCTTTTTTTTGTTTATAGCGCAAAAAGTAAAAATCGCACAGGTGATCAAATACCACCAAAAGAAAGCTCTGTTTGTGGGAAAAAAAGGACATAAATTTCGTTTGGGTACGGCATCGCACGACCGCGCAATTGTCAGTTAAAGTCGCACAACGCCGAATCGCAAAAAGTGGCCTGGACGGAAGACAGCAAAATCCTCCGGTGGTCAAGTGGTTAAAACTCAAAGGGTAGCCATCCTTGTCCTTTTGGAGACTCATTTGGATGGCCAGATGCACCTTTCCCTGCATAGACCCTGGATTGGTTGGTCATACCACTCTGCGTACACCTCCCACTCCAGGGGTGTGGCGATTTTAGTGGCCAAGACGGTGCACTTCCAGCTCCGGGGCTCTCAGACGGACCCACAGGGCAGGTTAATTTTTTTGCGGGTACTGATTTATGGAGAGCCCTTTTTGCTTTTAGCCTTTTATGTCCCTCCCCCTTTCTCTATGACGATAATAGCGGCTGGTCTTACTTACATGTCCCAATTCCCTAACATACCGGCTATTTGGATGGGGGATTTTAATAATGTCTTTGACCCCTCTTTGGATGGATTGCAGCCCTTCCCCCAGGCCCCGCATCTGGTGACCAGCACTAGATTTGCTAGGTTGCTGGAGGCGGCGGGCCTGGTGGACTCGTGGCGGTTTATGTTTCCCCAACAGAGAGCTTACTTGTGCTTCTCCTCGACGCACCATACCATGTCCCCAATTGACCTCATCCTGGTCTCCCGGGTTCTGTCCCCGTTCCTGGTGGCGGTCGGGTTCTCCCCCCGGTCGCTGTCGGATCACAGTCCCTATTGGATGACGCTCAGGCTGGACCGGTGCAAACCGCGCCCGGCCTGGCGTCTCAACCCTATGTGGCTGACCCTGATGCCTGAGGAGACCCCATTGGCCGCCTGCTGGACCCAATTCTTCACCGATAACAAGGGCACTGACTCCCCGTTGGCGGTGTGGGAGGCGTTCAAGCTGCACGCCAGGCTTTCTCTACAGACCCATATAAAACGATTTAAATCTGACTCGGCAGCAGCATACTCCCGTGCGGTGGCTGAGCTGCGGGGTGCTGAGGATGCGTATCTGGCAGACCCCTCGCAGGCGAATGCCTCCAGATTGGGGCTTCTGTCGCGGGCGGTCTCCCAGATAGAATACGAATGTGCCAAGACTAAGTTGCTATTCCAAAAGCAGAGGATCTTTGAGCAGGGTGAGCGGGCGGAACGATTACTTGCCTATCTGGTACATTGTGAGGACAGGCCGCCTGTGGTGAACACCCTGCGCTCAGACTCGGGCACTCCTGTTACTGACTTGGAGGAGGTGACAGAGCGGTTCCGTCTCTTCTTCAGCCAACTGTACTCCTCCAGGGCCCCCGTGGAGGACGCGGCAATGCATGTGTTCCTGGACGCGGTGGAATTCCCCTCGCTGACAGAGGAACAGGTCCTGCTTTTGGAGGCCCCCCTCACGGAGGAGGAGGTTGCTGAGGCTATGTCCAGGTTTCCCAGGTCGAAATCCCCGGGCACTGACGGTCTTCCCATAGAATTTTATGCCCACTATTCGGAAATTCTTGTCCCTAAATTGCTACAACTGTTCACTCACATGTTTGAGGAATTTACCCTGCCCCCCCACCATGAGGGAGGCTATGATCGTGTTAATCCCTAAACCAGGAAAGGACCCTCAGTGCCCGGAATCTTATCGCCCTATCTCTCTCTTGCAGGTGAACATTAAGATACTTGCTAGATCCTGTCCATCCGCCTGAACAAGGTGATCTTATCGCTTGTTCACGAGGATCAGGCAGGATTTATGCCTGGTAGGAATATGTCCTTTAATCTCCGCAGGCTCTTTATGAACCTCCAGGCCACACATGAGAACTGCGGGGAGAGAGTAGTGGTGACTCTGGACACGGCAAAGGCCTTCGACTCCGTTGAGTGGGGGTTTCTGTGGGAATGTCTCCGGAGGTTTGGCTTCGGACCCAACTTCATCAAGTGGGTCAGGCTCCTGTATACTGCCCCGACTGCCAGGGTGTTGGCCAATGGGTGGCCCTCCGCGGGGTTTCCACTCGCTAGGGGGACCAGGCAGGGGTGCCCACTCTCTCCCCTGCTATATGCCCTGGTGGCAGAGCCACTGGCTATTGCCATCAGGGCCCACCCGGACATACACGGCCTTCGTGTGGGCCCCCTGGTGGAAAAAATTAGCATGTACGCCGATGACACCCTCCTGTACCTGGTGGACTCAGGGGACTCTCTCACTACGGCCCTTTCCCTTATAGATACGTACGCCACTTATTCCGGACTGCAAATTAACTGGGATAAATCCCAAATTCTCCCCGTAGACCCCCCGACCCGGGGGGGACCCCCACGACGGGACCCCTGCAGCGTGTAGACAGTTTTAAATACCTCGGGGGTTTGGGTCACGACACGCCCCCGGGACTATATCGGGACAATATCCAACCCCTCTACCCCCTGATTAAGGCCAAGACTCAGATTTGGTCAAGATTGCCACTGGGTCTAATGGGTAGGGTAAACTTAATCAAAATGGTACTACTGCCAAAGATTTTGTATGTTCTCTGGCACTCCCCAAACTACCTCCCGTTAAAATATTTTAAACAAATGGATTCTCTCCTGAAGGTGTTTGTGTGGGGCAACAGCTGGCACAAGCTCTCCTGGTGTAAATTGCAGAACCCCACCAACCTCGGGGGCGTGGCGTTGCCGGACTTTAATTCTTACTACCTAGCTGCCAAATTATCCCAATTTTTCCACATCGACAAAATAGACAGAACCCGTTTTCTTTTGCTGCTCTGCCCCCGGTGGTCCCATGCGACGGGCGACCCCCTATCAGTCATCCTGAGGGGTGGGGGTGGTGCGGTGGTGGGGGGGGACACGTCCTCTATGCTCCATCACTACAGCCGTGTTTGGGCGATCGTGCTGGCCAAACTCAGTTACCCCCCGCTCCATGCCCTCACGCCCCTATGGCATAACGGGACCCTTCCGGAATTCCGTACAGTGCCGGACCCTGAGTTGTGGGGGGGCGAGGGAATATATTATCTCTCCCACATAGTGACGGGATCCACCCTCTGCACCTTTGATGACTTGCGAGTTTCCTGTCAGCTACCGGAGCACATGCTATTCCGCTACTACCAAATTAGACATGCCTTCCAGGCGCAGGTCCAGCCTGACATGCCCCCTTTGGAGTCTCTCCCGGTCCTAGAGATAATTAGGTGCACTGAGCCTAGCCATTTGATCTCCATCCTGTACTCGGAGCTGCACTCGCCCCTCCTTCACCTCGATAGCGTATGCCCTGAAGGCAGGCTGGGAGTCGGAGGTCGGCGACATTGAGGATGAGGATTGGAGCGATGCACTGGAGACGTGCCGGCAGGTGTCTCCTAAACTTTTTGATAGGCTAACCCAGTTATTTATAGTCCACCGTGCTTACCTTACTCCAGCTAGGCTGGCAAGATACCGACCTAATCTTTCCCGGGAATGCCCTATGTGTCACTCCGCCCATGGTACGTTCCACCACCTCCTCTGGCTTTGCCCCCGAATTCAGGCCTATTGGCAGCAAGTTGTGACCTTCCTGCATGATACCATGGGCTCCCCACTTCAGCTAGACCCTAGACCAGCGGTCACTAAATGGCGGCCCGCGGTCCATTGGCGGCCCGCGCGATGCTTCTGCCCGGACCGCTTGCGGCTCACTAGCAGCCGTTGTCCTGTCGGGCCGCGAGTAGGGGAGTGACGTCCCGCGCGAGCCGCGAGTAGGGGAGTGACGTCCCGCGCGCGCCCCGCCCCCTGCAACTGACTAATGGACATCGCGGTGTCCTGTCGGGCTGCGAGTAGGGGCGTGACGTCACTCGCGCGCCCCGCCCTCTGCTCCTGACTGCGGCTCCCTCACAGCGGACGCTATGTGCATGCCCCGCCCCCCTGTTCGCGGCTTTTGACTCAGCTGGCTCCAGGTATGTGGAGCACATTTTTAGAGGAGAATAATGCAATTTAAAAAAAAAAAACCCTGAAGTGTGCAGACTGGCATGTGTTGTTGTGCTCATTAGAGTGCCCCATAAAAGAAACAAAATATGCCCATCAGATTGCTCCCTTGACATAAAATGTGCCCATCAGCGTGCCCCTTATTTTATGCTAAGGGACACGCTGATGGGCATATTTTATGTTAATGGACACGCTGATGGGCATATTTTATGTTAAGGGACACGCTGATGGGCACATTTTATGTTAAGGGGCACGCTAATGGGCATATTTTATGTTAAGGGGCACGCTAATGGGCATATTTTATGTTGAGCGCAACGCTGATTTACACGTTTTGTTTTGCCCATCAGCGTGACCCTTAACATAAAATGTGCCCATCAGCGTGCCCCTTAACATAAAATATGCCCATCAGTGTGTACCACAGCAAAAAATATGCACATCAGCATGCCCCTTAACATAAAATATGCCCATCAGCATGACCCTTAACATAAAATAAGGGGCAAGCTGATGGGCACATTTTATGTTAGGGGCACTCTGATGGGCAGAACAAAATGTGCCCACCAGCATGACCCTTAACATAAAATATGCCCATCAGCGTGCCCCTTAGCATAACATTTGCCCATCAGCGTGACCCTTAACACAAAATAAGGGGCACGCTGATGGGCATATTTTATGTTAAGGGTCACGCTGATGGGCACATTTTATGTTAGGGGGCACCCTGATGGGCACATTTTATGATGGTGGGATCGCTGATGGGCAAAAAAAAACGTGTAAATCAGCGTTGCTCTTAACATAAAATATGCCCATCAGAGTGCCCCTTAACATAAAATATGCCCATCAGTGTGTACCACAGCATAAATATGCACATCAGCATGCCCCTTAACATAAAATATGCCCATCAGCATGACCCTTAACATAAAATAAGGGGCAAGCGGATGGGCACATTTTATGTTAAGGGTCACGCTGATGGGCACATTTTATGTTAGGGGGCACGCTGATGGGCAAAACAAAACGTGTAAATCAGCGTTGCGCTCAACATAAAATATGCCCATTAGCGTGCCCCTTAACATAAAATGTGCCTATCAGCGTGTCCCTTAACATAAATATGCCCATCAGAGTTCCCTTTAACATAAAATATGCCCATCAGCGTGCCCCTTATTGTGTTAAGGGTCACGCTGATGGGCAAATGTTATGTTAAGGGTCATGCTGATGGGCATATTTTATGTTAAGGGGCATGCTGATGTGCATATTTATACTGTGGTACACACTGATGGGCATATTTTATGTTATGGGGCACTCTAATGGGCATATTTTATGTTAAGAGCAACGCTGATTTACACGTTTTTTTTGCCCATCAGCGATCCCACCATCATAAAATGTGCCCATCAGGGTGCCCCCTAACATAAAATGTGCCCATCGGCGTGACCCTTAACATAAAATATGCCCATCAGCGTGCCCCTTATTTTGTGTTAAGGGTCACGCTGACGGGCAAATGTTATACTAAGGGGCACGCTGATGGGCATATTTTATGTTAAGGGTCACGCTGGTGGGCACATTTTGTTTAGAGTCAGCACAGACTTGAGATTCGGACCTCGGGCCAATGAAAATTTTAGCGACCGGACCTCCTTGAATTTTAATTCATTACCCCTGCCCTAGACAATGCTTGTTGGGTATCTACCCAGAGGATGCTATGGATAAGCCTACGAAAGTCTTCCTGCAACACTCCCTCCTTTGTAGCTAGGAAGTTGGTGGCCAGGCAATGGATGAGAGAGAGCCCCCCGGGTTTCCCACAATGGTTGAAAGAGGTCAATTTCATTTTGCCGTATCATTGTATTATGTATAAAAATCGGGGCTTCCCCCACGAAATACAATAAAATCTGGGACAGATGGATTCAGAATCCGGCTACTTGTACCTAGTGGCTCCACTGTTACTGCTATTGCACCCATACCCTTCTACTTGTACTGCACCGTCCTCTGTACTTCTCCCCCCCTGTGATTGTTATCTACTCGTTTCCCCTCTATGTCAGCAATGTATGCAATGTTTTGTTGTACTCATGACTGCACTACTGTTTGTAAAATGTTGTCCTTGTTTCACAATAAGCTCTCTGTTTTTGAAAAAAAAATTGTAATCAAATAGATCGTTATCTTGGATGGGAAGAATAAACATCATCAAGATGGCAATATTACCGAAAATAGCCTACAAATATCAAATGCTACCAATACCGATCCCTTAATTATATTTTAAAACCCTGAAATTTTTAGTTTCTAGATTCATATGGAAAAAATCTGGGATAAAATTCACAAAAAAAACAAATGGAAACACAACTCACCTTTAATTCCACTCAAAGATAAAAGCTTCTTCCTACCAGGGCAAAAAAAGATGGGAGGAGGCTGGATCGGAGACGAGGATGCACGTTTGAGAGACATTGTAGATAAGGGACAGTTATGCATAATTAAAAACTTAGAACACAAAAATTAGAAGATCAATGAATGGCGGTATTGTCAGCTAAAACACTTTAGTGTCCACCTTACCAAAACCGTTGAGATCAGGAGACGAGCTACTCCCTTTTTGAGTAAATTTGCTCATATGATAAACATAAGAATAGTATTTCGAACATATATAAAATACTGGTGGACATAGCAGGCCCGAGAATACCGGCATATATTGAAAAATGGGAAATGGAATTAGGAACATGGAATAAGGATTTTAATTTAGAAAAAAAACTTTAGATTAACTCACTGCTCTTCGGTAGATGTGAACACTGCCGAAATGAATTATAAATGCATCGCAAGATGGTATAACACTCCCGACAGAATTCACAACTACCAGAAAGAGAAATCTAAACACTGTTGGAGAGGTTGTAAAGAAGCTGGTACAATGGCCCATCTTTGGTGGGAATGTCCGAAAATTAAAAAATTCTGGAAGGAGGTTCTGGCCCAAATTAAAAAAATCTGGAAAATAGAGATTATAGAAGATCCTTGGTTCTGTCTTTTTTCTCAGCACAAAAAGGTCAATTAAACAACATAAAGCGACACTAACCCCCCCCCCCCCCCCCATCTGATGAATGCTGCAAAGGGTTTGATCCCGCTATTTTGGCAAACATCTGAGGCACCGACACTAGGAGATTGTATGAGAAGAGTGGAAAAAATAAGAATATTGGAATACTTAAAAGGGGGGGGGGGGGAGACGAGATTTTAGACCCGGATGTTACATGGGAAGATTGGACAGAATTAAAAAAAACAAGGGGATATACACAATGGATTGAGGAATAGGAATATAGATAGATAGAACGTTTGGGAGTAGTTGGGGATAAGGTGGGAAGGGAATATTTAGAAGGGGGGAAAAGCACAAGAGAGGGAGATATATTGCTTTGTACTGTTTTATATTTGAAAGATGGTGTTTTTGTATATGGAAAACAATAAATAAATGTATAAAAAAATAAATAAAAAAATATTCAGTGTGGAAACCTTTGGGATGATAATATTGATGTCCCCATCCTCTGTATTCCTGGGATTCCACACAGGAAGGTCACACCATACCTCACCATCATCAGGTAGATGAGGAACAATCACTGATAGTATCATTAGGATTTGTACATTATCTGCATTGTTACCATTGATGTCATTTTTATTATATATTCAGAGTGGAAACCTGAGAGATTCTAAAGTTGAGGTTAAAGAAGGGATAAAAGAGGAGGATGATGAGGATGGGGTGATGAAAGAGTCAGGGTTTCTAAAGGAACGCAAAGATCTGTATCAGGACACCATGGAGGAGTCATCCAGCTACAGAAACCCACCAGAGAGATGTCCCCGTCCTCTGTATTCCCGGGATTCCACACAGGAAGGTCACACCATCCCTCACCATCATCAGGTAGATGAAGAACAATCACTGATAGTATCATTAGGATCTGTACATTATCTGCATTGTTACCATTGATGTCATTTTTATTATATATTCAGAGTGGAAACCTGAGAGATTCTAAAGTTGAGGTTAAAGAAGAGATAAAAGAGGAGGATGATGAGGATGGGGTGATGGAGGAGTCAGAATTCCTAAAGGAACACAAAGATCTGTACCAGGACACCATGGAGGAGTCATCCAGCTACAGAAACCCACCAGAGAGATGTCCCCATCCTCTGTATTCCCGGGGTTCCACACAGGAAGGTCACACCATCCCTCAATGTTACAAGGTTGGTGGATTGGAGCATCTAAAACATGGACTTCTGGAGAGGATGTGTTTTTTTCTTTAATATATAATATCACAATAATAAAGCTTATATTTTACAGATGATATTCTCTCTCATTTTCTTGATTTAGAGTGGAGATCCAATCGATATAGAATTTGAGATTAAAGCAGAAGAAGAAGAGAGGTATGTGAGGGATGATCAGCAGTCTATGGAGGAGGATGGAATAACGGGGACATTTATAGAGGAGGACACTCCTACAGAGATTAGCACAGGTGGGTCATTAACACTAAATACATTCCTCCACCCATACTGCTCACTGATTGGTCCAGAGTAGGGCAAGGACTGGGTGATATGAGCCTGTAATACCCTGGTCACTATCCTGAGCTGTGTTCCCTGTCCTGTATTCCTGTATTTCTCTCGGATAATCTTCCTTCTCTGTGCTGCAGACACAATTTATGTATCTAGACTGGATTTATGGAGATTCTGGGGTTCAGCTGGCAGCAAAATGTTGATATTTACCATAGACGTTGCTTGACCTAGGCACCTGGGGTATGTACCTTGGGTCTTCTGCCCCATGCCTGGGTCTACCAAGATCTCTCACAGGACAATTCCCCCGGGGTTACTTGCTCTGTTATTTGCTGGCTGTGCCGGATGGAGGGATATGTCTGTATAGTCTCACACCCAAGTCAATGAGTGCAGTCTCAGGAGATGGGAGGCAGTGGTGTGGGACCTCTGCAACTGATTACTGAACACAAATATTTTAACTCCTGACCCCTGCACTATATACTCTATGTTGTGCATTATATACTCCTGACCCCTGCACTATATACTCTGTTCTGTACATTACATACTCCTGACCCCTGCACTATATGGATTCTCTTTTGTTACGCCCATTTTCTACCAGCTGGACATTTTATATCTGATGATTTGATTGGAGGACAGACCTTTACATGTTGATAATAATGTGATAACATCCTCAAGCTTCAACCTGGCGGAAACCCCCGGTCAGGAACAACACCACAGTACAGACCACCTAAGTCCAACACTCTCCAGCAAAAACCATAATGAGATGGAGGCCACAAATGGTGAAGTAAGTAGGCACAAAGTTTAATAAAGAAGGTAAATAACTCACATGTAAACAGAATAAAAAGTGCTTGTAATCGGCAGGATCCGAGGATGCAGCTGCCCGACTTCCGGGTTTAACGTGGTGACGTCAGCACGCCTTCCCGATGCGTTTCGTCATAGATGACGTCTTCCTTTGGATTCCTCAGGAAGACATCATCTATTACAAGCGCTTTTTATTCTGTTTACATGTGAGATATTTACCTTCTTTATTAAACTTTGTGACTACTAACTTCACCATTTGTGGCCTCCATCTCTTTATGGTTTTTGCTGGAGAGTGTTGGACTTAGGTGGTCCGTGCTGTGGTGTTGTTCCTGACTGGGGTTTCCGCCAGGTTGAACCAGCCAGAGGGGTCACACTGCTGCCCATTGGAGCAGACAGGAGCCGCACCATTTAAGTATATTGATGGGCTTTATTACATCTGCCTTTTGGTAAGCGCATAGCGTGGTCTTACCTTTGTCACGGATTGAGGAGAACTCACATTATTGCGGTGGATGAATTTCAATTTCTGCACCCTGCCCATCTTATTTGGACTTTCTTTACCTTTCTTATGAACACTACGATATTTTAACCTGGATGTAGTGTTAAAGTTATTTGCAACAATTGTTCACTGTTTTATTTATGCATATGTTTTGATCACTTACACTTCAAGTTAGCGCAGCTTTATCTTTATATTTGTTATTTGGTGTATTCCCACTTCAGCTGCAGCTTCATTTATATTTATATCTCATATATTTTTCACTGTTTAGCACAAGCTTAATATTATTATTTCAGAGTGTGTTTAGCGCGGTTATTATTTTATATAATCTTTGTATTTCTATTTTAGTAGATGGACGGGAGATGAGGAAAACCTCAGAGGATTATCTCACTTTGTCTCCAGACTGTAAAGAAGAAGATGAGGACATCACACAGTATAGTCCAGGAGAAAACCCGGCTACCTCAAATGTCCATCCGGCACCACACAGTGTAGATAGACCATCGTATTCCTCTTATCCTGAGGAACTTCAGACTGTGAGGGACGGTGCCGGACCATCGTATTCCTCTTATCCTGAGGAACCTCAGACTGTGAGGGACGGTGCCGGACCATTGTATTTCTCTTATCCTGAGGAACCTCAAACTGTGAGGGACAGTGCGGGACCATCATATTCCTCTTATCCTGAGGAACCTCAGACTGTGAGGGACAGTGCGGAACCATCGTATTCCTCTTATCTTGAGGCACCTCAGACTGTGAGGTACAGTGCCGGACCATCGTATTCCTCTTATCCTGAGGAACCTCAAACTGTGAGGGACAGTGCGGGACCATCGTATTCCTCTTATCCTGAGGCACCTCAGACTGTGAGGGACGGTGCCGTCCTTCCAACAGATAAGAGGTTCTCCTGTACTGAGTGCGGGAAGGGATTCGGTTTTAAATACATTCTTAATGTGCATAAAAGATCTCACACCGGTGAGAAGCCATATTCCTGTCCTGAGTGTGGGAAATGTTTTTCAGAGAAGTCCACTCTTTCCGTGCATCAGAGATCGCACACTGGTGAGAAGCCATATTCCTGTCCTGAGTGCGGGAAATGTTTTTCCTACAAGTCCCATCTTTCCACACATCAGAGATTTCACATGGGGAAAAAGCCGTATTCCTGTTCTGAGTGTGGGAAATGTTTTTCAAAGAAGTCCCATCTTTCCACACATCAGAAATTGCACACTGGTGAGAAGCCCTACTCCTGTCCTGAGTGTGGGAAATGTTTTTCAGAGAAGTCCACTCTTTCCACACATAAGAGATCGCACACTGGTGAGAAGCTGTATTCCTGTCCTGAGTGTGGGAAATGTTTTTCAGTGAAGTCCAGTCTTTCTGTGCATCAGAGATCGCACACTGGTGAGAAGCCGTATTCCTGTCCTGAGTGTGGGAAATGGTTTTCAGTGAAGTCCAGTCTTTCCGTGCATCAGAGATCGCACACTGGTGAGAAGTCACATTCCTGTCCTGAGTGTGGGAAATGTTTTTCAGTGAAGTCCCATCTTTCCAGACATCAGAGATCTCACATGGGGGAAAAGCCATATTCCTGTTCAGAGTGTGGGAAATGTTTTTCAGTGAAGTCCAATCTTTCCATGCATCAGAGATTTCACACGGGGGAAAAGTTGTATTCCTGTTCTGAGTGCGGGAAATGTTTTCCAGAGAAGTCCAGTCTTTCCACACATCAGAGATCTCACACTGGTGAGAAGCCGTATTCCTGTCCTGAGTGTGGGAAATGTTTTTCACAGAAGTCCACTCTTTCCACACATCAGAGATCGCACACTGGTGAGAAGCCGTATTCCTGTCCTGAGTGCGGGAAATGTTTTTCACAGAAGTGTGATTTTTCCACACATCAGAGATTGCACACTGGTGAGAAGCCGTATTCCTGTTCTGAGTGTGGGAAATGTTTTTCAGTGAAGTCATGTCTTTCCATGCATCAGAGATTACACACGGGGGAAAAGTTGTATTCCTGTTCTGAGTGCGGGAAATGTTTTTCAGAGAAGTCCAGTCTTTCCACACATCAAAGATCTCACACTGGTGAGAAGCCGTATTCCTGTCCTGAGTGTGGGAAATGTTTTTCACGGAAGTCCACTCTTTCCACACATCAGAGATCGCACACTGGTGAGAAGCCGTATTCCTGTCCTGAGTGCGGAAAATGTTTTTCACAGAAGTGTGATCTTTCCACACATCAGAGATTGCACACTGGTGAGAAGCCGTATTCCTGTCCTGAGTGTGGGAAATGTTTTGTACAGAAGTCCAATCTTTACAGACATCAGAGATCTCACACGGGGGAGAAGCCACTTTCCTGTCCTGAGTGTGGGAAGTGTTTTGCAAGGAAGTCCAATCTTTACAGACATCAGAGATCTCACAAGGGGCAGAAGCCACTTTCCTGTCCTGAGTGAGGGAATTGTTCCTCATTGAAGTCCTGTCTTCCTGTACATCAGGGGTCCCACACAACCCTGGTGGTGTATTAGTGCCTTGAGTGTGGAAAATGTCTTCTATATGAATGTTGGTGGACATGTGGGGAAGAAGCACATCCTGATATACACCTCAGATATACTCCATGGTTGATCTTCATCATGTAAGAAACACTTCATAAGGAGATCAGAGATTACCAAAGACATGGATGAAGTGTTGTCCCGTGTTGGCCATTGATAGCAGTAGAAAAATAAAAATGGAGTCCTTACCTTTCATTGGCTGAGTACATTTTGTGCGGGAAGATTTCACAAACACTTACAGAACTGGTTGTTATAAATGTGTTGATGAAATGTGACCCACATTCCCCCAGTCATGGTGAATTGAGATTTCTTATAATGGTCAGTTCCATCTAGTGGCCATAATGTGCTTTCCTGACAGATGTTCATGGCAGCATACGTTTGGGTAGGCCCGCCCTCGTTCCTCCCCCATAATACCCCTACCCCCATAAATGTTCAGGATAAGCCAATGGCTGCAGTCCTTTTTTGTCCTCCTCACTTATAGGACCATTTTTGTATTAAGTTTTCCTACCTAATGGAAGTATTGGTGGGCGGGTCTGGTGCTGGGCAGCTGTGCGGGATGTCAGGAGCTTCCTTTGGTATCCAGAAGTCTTCCAGGATGTCCCGAGTGGTCATTGAGTCCCCAGCTATCGGCGGGGTGGTGTTATGGCACACATATGTAGAGCATCCATGCCTGGAGAGTGGGCCCTGCCATCGGCGGCCATTTGCATTGGCTGGGAGCCCAGCTGTTAGCGGGTGGCCATTAAGTGTTAGACACGTGAAATTCGTTTCGATGCGAATACAAATTCTGACAAATTTTTTGTTATTCCTATATTCGGATGTATCCAAATCTCCAAATTAAATTGTAATGAATTTAGTTGAAATCTGTTAAAATTTGTTTCATTTATTCATTTTCTTACGAATTCCAACTTTTCAGAAGGATTCAAATTCGGATTAGTCAAAAAACGATCGACCAATGCAAATTCTGTGTGAAAAAATAGCTGGTTGTTAAGCAGCAAGCCGGGAAGCCGGCCGCCTGCATCCTTACCAACCATGAATCATCAGCTGTCAACGGGCTTCCCCACTGACAGATGAATGTAAAGAATAGAGTGCCGGCATTGCCATTGCCAAGTCCATACCAGGTCCTTCGGGGGTCAAAATTAAAAAAAAAAAAAACAGCGTGAGTTCTCTCCTAAAATCCATACCAGACCCTTTATCCCTTCATGCAGCCTGGCAAGTCTGGAAAGTGGGAGTGAGCCCCCCCCTCCTTAACCATACAAGGCCACTTGTCCTCAACATGGGGGGGTGGGTGCTTTGGGAAAGCTCTGCCCCCGCACCCCACCCCAAAGCACCTTGTCCCCATGTTGATGGGGAAAAGGGCCTCTTCCCCACAAGTATTGGCCTGTGGTTGTGGGGGGTCTGCAGGCAGGGAGCTTGTCATAATCTGAAAGCCCCTTTTACCAAGGGGGCCCCCAGAACCTGCCCTCCCCCGCATGTGAATGAGTATCGGGAACATAGTTTCTGTACCTATTCACCAAAAAAATGTCAAAAAGTAATAAAAACACACACAATTTTTTAAAAATCCTTTATTATAAAAGAACTACTGCAGGCTCCTCCTCAATTTGACATTTCTTACATAGGTAAGGGGCGGGGTCACCTGTCTACATCAGCTGGTGGCACTGCCCCCTTCTGATATCATGGATCGGTGCATGCTGGGTCCCTGACGTCAGAAAGGGCGGTGCCACCAGGTGATGTAGACAGGTGGCCCGCCCCTTACCTATATAAAAGATGTGAAACGGGGAGCCTGCAGTAGGCAGAGGGCCTCCATGATGGCGAGAGCGTCTTTATTTATTTATTTTTCTGGGTGCAGCTGGCATTGTGATTGATGACGGATCTACATTGGGGGATGCTGGTTTTTATTTTTAAATAAAGGATTCTTCAAAAATTTTGTGTTTTTATTACTTTTTGACACTTTTTTGGTGAATAGGTACAGGTGCTATGGTCCCAATACTAATTCATATGGGTGGGGGGGTGGGATCTTTTGGCCCCCTTAGTAAAAGGGGCTTTCAGATTATGACAAGCCCTCTGCCTGCAGACCCCCACAACCACAGGCCACGGTTGTGGGGAAAAGGCCCTTGTCCTTATCAACATGCGGACAAGGAGCTTTGGGGTGGGGGGGCAGAGCTGCCCCAAAGCACCCCCCCCCCCATGTTGAGGGCATGTGGCCTGGTATGGGTTAGGAGGGGGGTCTCGCTCCACCCCTCTTTCCTGACTTGACGAACTGCATGCTCAGATAAAGGTCTGGTATGCATTTTGGGGGATCCATTAATTTTTTTTACATTTTGCTGTGGTCGTGGTATAGATTGGGGGGGAGGGGATCCCACGTCATTTTTTTTAAACATTTTTCTATTGCCGGGCAATGCCGGCATTCTTTTCTCTCCATCTGTCAGTGGGGAAGCCCGAAGACATCTGATGAGTCATTGGTTGTTAAGGATGAGGGCGGCCGGCTTCTCAGCACACTGCTGAACAACCAGCTATTCTTCAGACAGAATTTAAATCAGTTGATCGTTTTTCGACCGATCGGAATTCCAATCGTACTGAAAAGTTGAAATTTGTTAGAAAATTAATAAACTAAACAAATTTTACCGAAAATGTATATAAATTAAACAAAAACTATACAAAAGTAAACAAATTCCGAAAGAAAACAAAACAAATTCCATAATAAAATGAAATTAGTAACATGACGAATCTATCCGAAACTGAACAAATGTTTCCATTCTGCACATGTCTCCTAAGCGTGCCCAACCCAGATATAGCAGTTGTGTTCCTGCCTCTGGGATCCGTGTTGCCATACAGATGCATCGATTGCCCTGTGGAAGAGGTCCGGGACACGTGAGTATGTTTGGCTTGAGGTCAGCAGAAGGGAGCAGACGCCATGCGGGCTGCTAGGGAGTAACCAAAAGGAAAACCTATGGAGAGGACTCTGCTCTCTGGGTGATCGATGTGCATTGCAGCATTTTATCAAAGTTTGGTGCAGTCGCCTACCTTTGTCTTCTTTTCTGCCCTGAGGAGAGAACTGTTTGTTGAAGCAAGGTTTGCTTTCTGAATATATCTTATTACTATTATAACAATCTCCTTACTATATGGATTTTTTGTCTCAGCTTTTTTTGTATACATGTCTGCATCATATTTGTTATGATGCAGACATGTATACAAATATATGATGTTAACATTTATACATTTATACATGTATACAAATATATGATGTCAACATTTGTATCAATTACTGTATGTATAATAAATGACTACGTTCAGATTCTATTTTTGTATATCTTAGTTGGTGACCGGCCTCATTTAAAGTCCCACGACCTCTGTTTTCTGTTTGCATTAACCATTAGGGATGGAGGCATGTCACTGTGTTTGCTTCGGATCATATTCCTCTATCTTTGTCTGTTCACTGGTCAACGCGTTTCACACAAGGCTTCTTCAGGACTATGAAGATGTACAGACAGTTTTCTCTTAAAATGAACAGACTCAATATTAGTGTTTCATAAACATAGAACATAATCTGTATTTATGTACATCATAATAAATACAAACATGACTTACTAGCACACGGCCTTCCTTCCAACCCCCAACAAATTAACCCAACCTGGGGCGGACACAGGGGAAGAAAAATCGGATCAAAATGCGTTGTGTATATATAAGTATCTGTCCTGATGATCCTAGGTACAAGATAAAATATACAGTATCCCCCAAAAGTAAGTACACCCCTCACATTTTTGTAAATATTTTATTCTATCTTTTCATGTGACAACACTGAAGAAATGACACTTTGCTACAATGTAAAGTAGTGAGTGTACAGCTTGTATAACAGTGTCAATTTGCTGTCCCCTCAAAATAACTCAACACACAGCCATTAATGTCTAAACCGCTGGCAACAAAAGTGAGTACACCCCTTAGTGACAATGTCCACATTAGGCCCAATTAGCCATTTTCCCTCCCCGGTGTCATGTGACTCATTAGTGTTACAAGATCTAAGGTGTGAATGGGGAGCAGGTGTGTTAAATTTGGTGTTATCGCTCTCACTCTCTCATACTGGTCACTGGAAGTTCAACATGGCACCTCATGGCAAAGAACTCTGAGGATCTGAAAAAAAAAGAATTGTTGCTCTACAAAAAGATGGCCTAGGCTATAAGAAGATTGCCAAGAAATTGAAACTGAGCTGCAGCACAGTGGCCAAGACCATACAGTGGTTTAACAGGAGAGGTTCCACTCAGAACAGGCTTCACCATGATTGTCCAAAGAAGTTGAGTGCACGTGCCCAGCATCATATACAGTGGTTGTCTTCGGGAAAAAAAACATATGAGTGCTGCCAGCATTGCTGCAGAGGTTGAAGGGGTGGGGGGTCAACCTGTCAGTGCTCAGACCATACGCCGCACACTGCATCAAATTGGTCTGCATGGCTGTTGTCCCAGAAGGAAGCCACTTCTAAAGATGATGCACAAGAAAGTCCAAAAACAGTTTCCTGAAGACAATCAGACTAAGGACATGTATTACTGGAACCAGTGGCGTAGCATGGTTTGTCAGCACCCGGGGCAAGGCAAGTAATTTGCGCCCCCTAACCCGTGGGATTTTAGCACTCGAGTCTCTTCCACTAGATTAGTTAAAGAAACCCTTACCCCCTAAGCACATGTATTGTTTGTCATGAAAATACTGATGTAATTAAGGTAAAATGCATCTAAATACAAGTTTGAATGACCAGCGTGCCTCTTTTCAATGCGGAGTGACCAGCGTGCCCCCTTTCAATGCAGAATGACCAGCGTGTCCCCATTCAATGCAGAGAGACCAGCGTGCCCCCATTTAATGCAGAATGACCAGCGTGTCCCCTTTCAATGCAGAGAGACCAGTGTGCCCCCTTTCAATGCAGAGAGACCAGCGTGCCCCCTTTCAATGCAGAGAGACCACCGTGCCCCCTTTCAATGCAGAATGACCAGCGTGCCCCCTTTCAATGCAGAGAGACCAGCGTGCCCCCTTTCAATGCAGAATGACCAGCGTGCCCCCTTTCAAAGCAGAGAGACCAGCGTGCCCCCTTTCAATGCAGAATGACCAGCATGCCCCCTTCAATGCAGAGAGACTTACCTGCAGCGGCGGCTTCTCCTCAGTTCCCCACATCTCCTTGAGTCCTCCCACCTCCTCCTCGGCCAATGGCATGCGTTCGCCTTTCGGCCAATCAGGAAGCGAGTCTCGGACCTGCTTCCTGATTGGCAAGGAGGACGATCCGTGTGACAATAGCGAATTTTCATTCGCTATTGTCACACAATGGGTGGGCTCGGGGCGCACTGCTCTGCGCCCCGGGTCCACCCTTTTTTGAAGCCTATTAGAGCCTCTGGCTTTAATCAGGTGATTAAAAAAAATCCCACTCTGTGACAGCGCCAGGCTGCTGACACACTCGCTGCTAAACTGACTGAGCAGTGAGGAGAGGCGGCATAGGCTAGGCTTGGCTTGCAATGCCACCCGACCCTACACCAATGGACAGGTGAGGTACAGTCCAGCCCCGACCCGCCATTTTCAGCCATAGGGCGGTCGCGCTGGACATCTCCCAGCCTAAAGATGGAGGCAGCCGCAGACAGTGTGTGAACTGTGTATGTCAGAGGCAGACAGACAGAGTGACACTGAGGATGCGTCCCCCCAGATGTTGTGCCCGGTGCTGCCGCCCCCCCCCTGCACCCCCCACGCTACGCCACTGACTGGAACCATGTCCTGTGGTCTGATGAGACCATGATAAACTTATTTGGTTCAGATGGTGTGAAGCATGTGTGGCGGCAACTAGGTGGGAAGTACAAAGACAAGTGTGTCTTGCCTACAGTCAAGCATGGTGGTGGGAGTGTCATGGTCTGGGGCTGCATGAGTGCTGCCGGCACTGGGGAGCTACAGTTCATTGAGGGAACCATGAATGCCAACATGTACTGTGACATACTGAAGCAGAGCATGATCCCCTCCCTTCAGGGACTGGTCCGCAGGCTAGTAATATTCATACATGATAACAACCCCAAACACACCTCCAAGACGACCACTGCCTTGCTAGAGAAGCTGAGGGTAAAGTTCATGGACTGGCCAAGCATGTCTCCAGACCTAAACCCTATTGAGCATCTGTGCGGCATCCTCAAACGGAAGGTGGAGGAGCGCAAGGTCTTTAACATCCACCAGCTCTGTGATGTCATCATGGAGGAGGGGAAGAGGACTCCACTGACAACCTGTGAAGCTCTGGTGAACTCCATGCCCAAGAGGGTTAAGGCAGTGCTGCAAAATAATGGTGGCCACACAAAATATTGACAACCTGGGCCTAATTTGAACATTTTCACTTAGGGGTGTACTCTCATTTGTTACAAGCGGTTTCGACATTAATGGCTGTGGGTTGAGTTATTTTGAGGGGGCAGCAAATTTACACTGTTATACAAGCTGTACACTCACTACTTTACATTGTAGCAAAGTGTCATTTATTCAGTGTTGTCACATGAAAAGATAGAATAAGATATTTACAAATATTTGAGGGGTGTACTTATTTTAGTGAGATACCATATATATATATATATATATATATATATATATATATATATGCACACACATACATATTACACAAATGTTTTGCCCTTTATCTCAATTTTAAATTGAATGGGTTGTTTTACAAGGTGATTGTTTACAAACAAAGCGCTTTTCAGGTGCTTTTGAGGCGTTAGCAGTGCACTTTTTTTAAGGACACGTGACTCAAAAACTGCTTCCCATTCATTTCAATGGAGAGGGGTATTTTTGAGGTGCTTTTTTTTAGCGTTCCAAACAAGCTCCAAAGATGCTGCTTGCAGGATTTTTATCACAGCCCCCCCCCCCCCCCCCCCACACACACACACACACACATAGTGTGAAAGCATCCATTGATTTTAATGGGAATGAGAGAGAAAGAAAGAAAGAAAGAGAAAAGGAAGTAAGTCCGTCCGGGGATCTACTGCCTCTACTGCCAGCCTTTCCTGGAGTCAGCACCTTGTGTCTGGAACCTGCAGATAGGGGAGCCAAGGAGTCTATATTATGTAGAAGAGGGGTTGTTTGTCTCGGAAGACACAAACCATTCTTTCATTTAGCATTATCCATGTGATCTTACACTTCGTTAAGGCAATGTCTATATCTGGGCTTTTCTAGGCGGTCCCAATAGCAGTTTTGGCCACCAAGAACATGAAGTATAATAAGGAAGAGAGGAAAGATCGCTGGTGCCGGACATCCATGGAGTCCTATGGTGGTATGAGAGAGACAACCTCAGCCTGAGCTCCCACCAGGCCACGCCCCCAACACATTTTACTCCGCCCCCAGAGCTTAGTCATGGGGAAGAACATGAAGTATATTAAGGTCCATGTGTGTCCCGGGACATTTTCGACTGGTTTATTCAGTAGGGTAAAATATGAAATAGTTATGTAACCAGGATGGTAGGTGACTGATAAGGATGGAGGGAGGGAAGGGAAAGGAATGAGACAAGGAGGGGGTAAGTCTACCAAACACTGGATAATGGGGATTTGAATGTGCCTGTCTATTAATACCAAAGTCCAAAAATGGATAAAAAAGATGATACATGTTTATTGATTATAACAAACAACAATATATATCAAATCATATAAATAATACAATATCTGTTTAAAGTACATCTTGTGAATCTATGCGTTTCGCTCAACAGAGCTTCCTCAGGATCCAAGAGTATATTCTTATCAAATAAATCCATATAAAATCACAATATCTAAAACAAACAATAATAACAAATCAATATATATAGTATATAAGTAAAAAGAAATGAAAAAAAATTATAAATAAATAAAATAAATAAATATATAAATTATTAGGAAAAAAGGGGGTGTGAGTCAACAGACTAAATCGGACCATCGAGGGGGGGGGGGGGGGGGATTCAAAAAAATTGGAAGGCGGAGAGGAGGATCACAAAGTAAAAGCCATTGAAACATGTCCTTACCCTTTTAGTAAAAAATCTAATAAAAAACACTGCTCCCTGCATCAGTGATGTATGATGATGTTTAGAAATCTGTATAGAGTACAGCTGAAAGATAAGGAACTAAAGACCGAAAAAGAGTAAGATCAACCAGAAAAAGCAGTGAATGGTATGTGCAATATGAATACTGACGACCCCAGAAAGGGGTATTAGAATTATATAAAGTGACACACAGAGTGAAATGTAAATGTGACTCTATCAATACACAAAAATAAAATAGATGAGTGTGAGGGCCAACACAACCAAAGAGAGTGTGAATAAATAAGGAAAGGTGCAATGGGGTAAGTGAACAATGATATGACATTAATGAAGATGTGTACAAGACGAGTGAGAGATATGAAGGAGATGCACACTAAAATATCCATAATACCACAGAGAAAAAATATATATATAAATACATTTTTTTTTTAAGTACCGGAACAGAGAGAAACAAAGGAGGAATCAAAAAATGCCTAATTGTTTGTTATTATTGTCTGTTTTAGATATTGTGATTTTATATGGATTTATCTGATAAGAATATACTCTTGAATCCTGAGGAAGCTCTGTTGAGTGAAACGTGTAGATCCACAAGATGTACTTTAAACAGATATTGTATTATATATATGATTTGATATATATTGTTGTTTGTTATAATCAATAAACATGTTTCATCCTTTTTTATCCATTTTTGGTCTTCGGTATTAATAGACAGGCACATTCAAATCCCCACATCCAGTGTTTGGTAGACTTACCCCATCCTTGTCTCATTCCTTTCCCTTCCCTCCATCCTTATTAGTCGCCTACCATCCTGGTTACATAACTATTTCATAATTTATCCCAGGGGACGGTGCCATTTATTTACAGATAGACCCTTCCTCTCCACACAATCTACACATCAGTAGGGTAATACTTCCATCTTAGGTAATATTGAATGTCGTACCTGAAAAAATAAAAGTGTGTACCCTCATCCAAAAGAGGAGCACTTTAGGACAAATCCACCATATGTGTAGAAACGTGTCCATCTGGCCACACCCCCTGAAGCAGGAGGCCGATGAGCCCTGGTGAGGACTCCAATTTCTATTATACTTAGCACCATCAAATGGCCAAATGCACATTTTTAGTTTTAAATGAATGGTTGGTTTAACCACTTAAGCTCTGGAAGGTTTTACCCCCTTCATGGCCAGAGCATTTTTTTGCTATTCACCACTGCGCTACTATAACTGGTAATTGCGCGGTCATGCAACACTGTACACAAATGACATTTATATCATTTTTTTCACACAAATAAAGCTTTTTTGTGGCCTTCGATCACAACTGGGTTTATTTTTTATTATATAAACAAAAAATCAAACATTTTGAAAAAAATAACAATATTACTATAATAAAATATATCCAATAAAAAAATTCAAATGTCTGCATAAGTTTAGGGCAAACTGTATTCTGCTACATGACTTTGGTAAAAAAAAAAAAAAAAAAAATCACATGAAGTGTATATTAATTGGTTTGAGTGAAAGTTATAGTCTACAAACTATGGTGGAATTTACACAGCTTTGAGGTTATACTGGTAATGGTGGTGATTAGCAACTTAAAGTGGGACTGTATTAGTGTGGCGGACAATTTGGCACTAGCTGACATTCACTGAGAGGGGCATTAACTGACACTGACATCACCAGTGACACTAATACATCAATAATAATACTATACTGTCACTGTACTCAGACTGGGAAGGGGTTAACATCTAGGGGCAATAAAAGGGTTAACTGTGTGCCTAACAATGTGTAGTGTGTGTAATCTGTGCTGCTTTCACTAACCACCCTTGTTTATTTTCCCTGATTTACAGAAAATTCATTGGACGAATGTGACAAACATTTATTCAGCTGTTAAAAATTCTGTCTGTATTTTATTTAACACAGTGATTTCTTATGATCGCCAGCTCCATCTAGTGGCCATATTACAGTATTTTTCCTGAAATACCTCCATCAGTTAAATCAGTGCAATATTGAATTATGGCCACTAGATGGAGCCAATGATCATATGAGATAAAATATTGCCAAAACTTTTCACATCTGGGTGAATGTTGGTCACACTATTCAACTATTTTTGTATTTTTAAATAGACCTCTAAATGTTTCTGAAAGCACACACCACAAAATGTAGTCAGCCAATGAAAGGTAATGACTCTGTGACAGACCTAACCAGGACAGAGGCTTTTGGAGAGGACTGGGAGCGAGCCTCTTACCCACTGACTATGGGCCCTGGCATTTAAAGGAACACTACTCTTTGGAAGGTGTATGCCTGGGGGATCCGTGGAGTGGTCTTGTTTCTGATTCAAGTTTATGTCTCCCCAAAACACACAGACTCCGGGAACTGGAGGTTCCATTTCCATATTTGGGGCCTCTATGCCTCAAACCAGCAATGACTGTAGATGTTATGTTATCAGCTCAAACCACTGGGGCCTCCTGCTATAACGTGTTTATGTGAAGTAGATCTCTCCCATTGTTCTATTGTCTCTGTCTGTCTGCTAGTATTGTCCCCTCCACCTAGGCTGGTTTAAGTGACCAGTTAATTAGCTCATGTTAAGTATATCACTGTAAGTTATCAGTTGCTAGAGGGGGAGTAGCGTAGTTCATGTTGGCTGTTCCTTAGTTATGTTAATTATATTCTTGTTTACAGTTTGTATTGTTAGGGTAATATGATCAGGAGGGGATGTCCTCCTGTACGGTATGAAGTATGTGTCTGAGCTTCAATAAACAGTCATTCCTTTGGATTTTACCTCACCTCTTGTCTGTGTACGATGTTTGTGGTAAAAGGGACTGGTATTAGCTCTTAGTCTGCTCAGAAAGGTTTGACGGAAGGAAGCAACTAGTCGGGGTGCCAAGCGGTTCCATCACAGACTTCATTTTTATTTTTTTCCGCTATCAATGGCCAACACAGTACAACACTTCACCCATGTCTTTGGTGATCTCTGATCTTCTTATGAAGTGTATCTTACATGATGAAGATCAGCCATGCAGTTTATCTGAGGTGTATATCAGGGTGTGCTTCTTCCACACATAAGAGCTGTGATGTCCAGCAACATTCATATAGAAGACATTTCCCGCACAGAGTGCACTAATACTCCTCGAGGGTTGTGTGGGATCCCTGATGTACAGGAAGACAGGACTGCAGTGAGGGACAATTCCCTCACTCAGGACAGGAAGGGGGCTTCTTCCCTGTGTGAGATCTCTGATGTCTGCAGAGATGAGACTTCTTTGAAAAACATTTCCCACACTCAGGACAGGAATACGGCTTCTCCCCCGTGTGAGATCTCTGATGTTTGGAAAGATGTGACTTATCTGAAAAACATTTCCCACACACAGGACAGGAAAATGGCTTCTCCCCCGTGTGATATCTCTGATGTGTGTAAAGATGATACTTCTGTGAAAAACATTTCCCACACACAGGACAGGAAAACGGCTTCTCCCCCGTGTGAGATCTCTGATGTCTGCAAAGATGAGACTTCACTGAAAAACATTTCCCACACACAGGACAGGAAAACGGCTTCTCCCCCCGTGTGAGACCTCTGATGTTTGTAAACGGAGGACTTCTGATAAAAAGATTTCCCGCACTCAGGACAAGAAAACGGCTTCTCCGCTGCGTGAGATCTTTTATGCACTTTAAGATTGTATTTAGAATGAAAACGCTTCCCACACTCAGTACAGGAAAACCTCTTATCTGTTCGAAGGATGGCATTGTCCCTCACAGGTTTCTCAGGATAAGAGGAATACGATAGTCCGGCACCGTCCCTCACAGTCTGAGGTTCCTCAGGATAAGAGGAATACGATGGTCCAACACTGTCCCTCACAGTCTGAGGTTCCTCAGGATAAGAGGAATACGATGGTCCGGCACCGTCCCTCACAGTCTGAGGTTCCTCAGGATAAGATGAATACGATGGTCCGGCACCTTCCCTCACAGTCTGAGGTTCCTCAGCATAAGAGGAATACGATGGTCCGGCACTGTCCCTTACAGTCTGAGGTTCCTCAGGATAAGAGGAATACGATGGTCCATCTACACTGTGTGGTGCCGGATGGACATTTGAGGTAGCCGGGTTTTCTCCTGGACTATACTGTGTGATGTCCTCATCTTCTACTTTACAGTCTGGAGACAAAAGGAGACAATCCTCTGAGGTTTTCCTCATCTCCCCTCCATGTACTAAAATAGAAATAAAAAGATTATTACTAGATATCAGCAGATTGGTTCCCCTAAACCAGGACTCCGCCCACATCAGGCAGCTTTGTCTCTGAGAATCTTACAATTTCCCCCTCAAGGTAGTTAGTAAATGGTAGAGGGTGACTAGGTGTCCCAAGTTAAGATCTGCTATATGATAGTAAATGGCAGTCTCAGTCTCACGGCTTGATGTGCGGGACACCTACTCACTATCTACCGATATAAAATGTCCAGCTGGTAGAAAATGGGTGTAACAAAAGAGAATCCATATTATGTGTATATATAGCAGTGGGTAGAGGGGAGAGAGCAGAATTCAGGACTATGTAATGTACAACATAGAGTATATAGTGCAGGGGTTAGGAGTATGTAATTTACAACATAGAGTATATAGTGCAGGGGCTAGGAGTATGTAATGTACAATATAAATTATACAGTGTACGGGTCAGGAGTATGTAATGTACAACATAGAGTATATAGTGCAGGGGTCAGGAGTATGTAATGTACAACATAGAGTATATAGTGCAAGGGTCAGGAGCATGTAATGTACAACATAGAGTATATAGTGCAGGGGTCAGGAGTATGTAATGTACAACATAGAGTATATAGTGCAGGGGTCAGGTGTATGTAATGTACAAAATGTAATGTAAAATTATACAGTGTAAGGGTCAGGACTCCTAACTCGGGCACAGCCAGTGAACAGCAGAGTAAGTAACCCTGGGAGAATTGTTCTATCAGAGAGATTACTAGACCTGGGCATGAGGAAGGAAATCTAAAGCACATATCCCAGGCAGTGCCGGTAGAAGGTCACCTATAGCCCAGGGCGAACATGCCAAACTGCACCCCCCCACCCCAATATGTTTGAGCATTATGTGTCAGCAAACCCCCCCCCCCCCCCAAAAAAAAAAAAATTGGGCATTAATCTGCATGATTACCCCGCACACCCCTACTAGCACAAATCCCGCAAAATAAATTCTCCCCCTAATACAAATCCCCCCCTTTACCATATCACCTATTCTAGTACAAACCCCCCAAAATTGGCCCTCCTAGCACAAATCCCCTTCTCCCACCCCCCTCCCAACACAAATCCCCCATGAATCACCACTTCTAGCACACACCCAAATTTCCCTTCCTATAACAATTCTTAGCCCCTGCTGCTCCTTAAATTCCTCCTCCCAACACAGACCCCTTCCCCCCCTGAATTTCTTTGCGGTGCCCCCCCCCCCCCCCCCGCATGATACCACAGTACCCAGGGCAGCCTCCCCTCCTGCCCACCCCTTGTCCCGACCCTGACCCCAGGTGCGAAAATCTAGTAACTCCTCTGGTGAAAATGAACATTTTGCTGCCAGCTGAACCCCAGAATCTCCATAAATCCAGTCTAGAGACATAAATTGTGTCTGTAGCACAGAGAAGGAAGATTATCCGAGAGAAATACAGGAATACACGATGGGGAACACAGCTCAGGATAGTGACCAGGGGATTACAGGCTGATATCACCCAGTCCCCGCCCTACCCTGGACCAATCAGTGAGCAGTATGGGTGGAGGAATGTATTTAGTGTTAATGACCCACCTGTGCTGATCTCTGTAGGAGTGTCCTCCTCTATAAATGTCCCCGTTATTCCATCCTCCTCCATAGACTGCTGATCATCCCTCACATACCTCTCTTCTTCTTCTGCTTTAACCTCAAATTCTATATCGATTGGATCTCCACTCTAAATCAAGAAAATGAGAGAAGAGGTCATCTGTAAAACATAAACATATTGGACTAGGTGGGACTTTAGATGAGACCCAAGCTGGTGTTGCCCGGCGTCTCCATCCCTATAACAAGAAAAAAAGAGGTTGAAGGATTGTAAGAGGTGCATGAAAGTCAGCCAGCCCCCAGTCTGATGTACTCACCCTCCAGTCTGTCACCAACCAAATAAAACCTGTCTCTTGGTACAAAGAACAGGGGTTTAGTTGACACACATTTGCAAACGCATGTGAAAGCTGCAGAGTCACTTCACGGCACCCTGTTATATCTGCAGTCCTACACTCTTAATTTAGTGTCCTCACACTGGAGGCATATGGCCGCTAATGGATGGATGGGGGAACAGGTGAGAGGGAGACAGCCCAACCTCCCCCAACCCATCCCCATTCACGACTGGCTGTTGTCTCAAAGACTCAAATAATTAGGTTATAACCATGGTGCAAACTGGAAAAGACCAGCTGACAATCCTTCAACCTCTTTTTTTCTTGTTATAGGGATGGAGACGCCGGGCAACACCAGCGTGGGTCTCATCTAAAGTCCCACCTAGTCCAATATGTTTAAGCAACCAGGGATGGAGACGCCTTGCTTACAGCTTGGTGCCTCATATAAAGTCCCACCATGCGATTTTTGGTGGATGCAGTTTTGATTTGACCTTAGTGTTTTCCGTAGACAGGGATGGAGACCAATAGCATGACCTGCTTGTCTCACATAAAGTCCCAAAAAGGAAATTAGGGATTTCAAAGGCAGTGTGCTTTACAGGCCATGCCCCATATATAAAATCCCTTCCTATCTATATACTGCATGCACCAAGGGGATGGAGGTGTAATGCTTTTCAGCTGGTCTTTTCCAGTTTGCACCATGGTTATAACCTAATTATTTGAGTCTTTGAGACAACAGTCAGTCGTGCATGGGGATGGGTTGGGGGAGGAAGGGCTGTCTCCCTCTCACCTGTTCCCCCATCCACCCATTAGCGGCCATGTGCCTCCAGTGTGAGGACACTAAATTAAGAGTGTAGGACTGCAGATTTAAACAGGGTGCCGTGAAGTGGCTCTGCAGCTTTCACATGCATCCTACCAAAATGTGATGCGCCAGAAATATAATAAAAAAGTGATTACTTTAAATACAATAAATCATATCCAGTTCATAAGGCACATAGCAATGTGTGTGCTTCCAATAAAGTGATATGAAGAGTGTCCCCGTATCCAATTGAAGAAAATCCAGTGATGAAAACAAGTTGTAAACACCAATTAGTGAATCCCTCCACCAGGTGAATTAGCCTCTCACCTTCCTAAAGGACCCAAACGGGCCAGCAATCACATGTATCATGGATCAGACTTCCAGGAAAGAGCCACACTGTATTGCACCTCGAGGGATCCCGGGACATATAAAAAACAGATGAAGAAATCTAGTGCTCTCTGCTTACTAATAAGGGTGTGCTTTATTAGAGAAAGGCAGATCAACTCACATTTGTTGGGCACTCAGCCGTGCCTGCTGTATAAGCGATGTCAGCGATCTGTTACCAGAGAGAGACTCTGCGTCGGCCACGCACGCTCCGTCCCCCTATACGCGTTACGTAGAGCGTAATGCTCCTTTGACTTCCTCGGTAGCTTTCACATGCGTTTGCAAATGTGTGTCAACTAAACCCCTGTTCTTTGTACCAAGAGACAGGTTTTATTTGGTTGGTGACAGGCTGGAGGGTGAGTACATCAGACTGGGGGCTGGCTGACTTTCATGCACCTCTTACAATCCTTCAACCTCTTTTTATCTGTAAAACATAAGCTTCAATATTGTGACATCACATTTAAAAAAATCACTTCAATGAGTCCATGTTCTAGATGCTCCGTCCCACCAACCTTGTAACAGTGAGGGATGGTGTGACCTTCCTGTGTGGAATCCCGGGAATACAGAGGACGGGGACATCTCTCTGGTGGGTTCCTGGTATTAGGTGGCTCCATCATATCCTTGTGTCCTTCTGAAAACTCCTCCATCACTCCATACTCCTCATCCTCCTCTTTATACTCTTCTTTAACATCAATATTATCATCTCCGAGGTTTCCACTCTGAATATATAATAAAACATTCATTGTAACAAACATACTGTGTATAAATCATAACTATCAGTAATTGTTCTTCATCTACCTGATGATGGTGGGGGATGGTGTGATCCTCCTGTGTGGAATCCCGGGAATAGAGAGGACGGGGACATCTCTCTGGTGGGTTCCCATTACTGGATCCATCTGTAGGAAACACACACACTGACTGAATACATTGTTTCTATGTGTTTATCAGATGATGGGGGATCTAGGTGGATCCTCCGTACTGCTCTCTCCTTTACAATAAAGTCTCCTCTTACCCGGTGATGTGAGGGGCGGCTGATTCTCCATCATGACGTCCTTGTAGAGATCCTTGTGTCCTTCTAAATACTCCCACTCCTCCATGGAGAAATAGACAGTGACATCCGGACCCCTTATAGGAACCTGACACACACAATGATACAGTCACCATCCAGACACATCCCTTGTCTGTTACTGGATAATGTCCCAGAATTCCCAGCACCGCTCACCTCTCCTGTCAGCAGCTCCATCATCTTTTTGGTGACTTCTAGAATCTTCTGCATGTTGTGTCTCTCAGGTTTTAGGGAGTCACATGGAGGCACTGTGATGGTCATATGATCACCTGACTTCAGAAGAGGAAATCTCTGTATTGAGGAACCAATAGGAATATCATGTTAGAATCCCAGAATCCTCCTCACCTCTCCGGTCAGGTCTGTGTTTTATTTATAGAGATAAGAGTGATGTCATGTGACCTCCCAGAATCCTCCTCACCTCTCTGGTCAGGTCTGTGTTTTATTAATAGAGATAAGAGTGATGTCATGTGACCTCCCAGAATCCTCCTCACCTCTCCGGTCAGCAGTTAGATGATCTCCAGAGTGAGGTTTAGTATCTTCTCAGTCATGTGACTCCGGTCCTCCTCCATCCTCATTGGTCCCATCATTTGATTTATACAGGTCTCCTTGTAGACGGATAACTTTGGGAAATGAAAGTAAGAATTATTTGGATGGTATTGGTCACAATATTAGGATGGGGATGTGAGGGTGGTAATAGGAAAGTTGCTGTACATTTAAGAACTACTCTACCCATGAGAACACATTAATTCTGGACTGTTTTGGATTTGTTACATCTTGGAGGACCTTGGACCCTCTTAGCCTGCCAGATCAGAATTTCCCTTTTCTCTGTTGGATTTGTTTGGTTTCTGAGCTGGTTTGCAGCTGAAACAGAACTCCTCTAAGAACAAGTGCTCACCAACGAATGAATGAATTCCCTTCTTCATTTCACATAATATTCCAGAACAAATCACATGACCAGTGGGACAATAAGATGGTTAAGATTGCCAGTTCTGTAAGGTCTGAAAAATAAGTGCAGGTGGGGTGGGAGGACAATCATAGACCCCCCCATGCCCCTCAGAGTCCCCTTTGTAGCAAAGTGTCATTTCTTCAGTGTTGTCACATGAAAAGTTAGGATAAAATATTTACAAAAATGTGAGGGGTGTACTTACTTTTGTGAGATACTATATATGTGTAGTAGTGTGATCTTAGACATACAAATTCTACAATACAAGAAGAAGGTGGGATAGAAACTACACTTTATAGAAAACCGACAGCCGGAAACACGGTTTTACATGCCAATAGCTTTCATCCAAACCCCCGGTACATAGTATACCCTACTCCCAGTATCTCAGATTGCATCAAATCTGTTCGAACGATGAACATTTTAAACAGGAGGCGGACTCCCTTCCAATGAGATTGCTTATTAGAGGCTAATCGTGGACTACACTGCGAAAAGCTTATAATAGGACTTATAAGCACAGAAGAGAGGAAGTTATGTTCCGAGGCCTGAAACAACCAAAAACAGAAATAGTCGGTTTAATAACACCTTATACTAGACAACATACACAAATTAGAAAAATACTTCAACAACATTGGTACAGACATCCATGCTCTCATCTGCCAGGACTCCACCCACCGTCCAATATACTCCATGGCTATTGGATCAGTGTGAAACATCGAGACAGCATGAGCTGTGTCCCTGTTAGGCAGAGCAACCAAAAACGATATCCACTCATTCTAGCACCTACCTAGGAGGGCTCTACATCTGTATGGCAGGGTCTGTTTGATTATTCATTATTCACCTGCTGGGATGGAGCTCTGATGTGAGAAGCTGCAGTGTCAGTATTCCTTTTGCAGTAATGAACTCCTTACGAGTTTTTCTCACCAAGCAATCAAACAACTGTTACATTGTCTTTTTTGACAGCTTAGGAGACTTTAGCAGCCGTAGTTTGAATTGCGATTTTTTTTTTAAATTACTACATAGATTGAGTAGCATTTATATATAATATTTATTTCTCTTAACAATGTGGAGTTCTCCCTTGCACTGTGTCTGTTTATCACGGATTTATTTCTTACTGTGACAGGTCATTGTGCTCCTGCAGTCTAATCCCTCTATGCTGTGACTGCTCTATGCAGGTTATAGCTGGAGGGGGGCAGCGTCTTCCTTACTGATACTGTTCCTGGATTGTCAGCCCTTCTGCAGGCCTCATAAAGCTGGTGGATGGGAAGCTGACTAATGGACACTTTCTATTAAGCCTCTCCAGATCTGCATGTATTATGCACACCGTAGACTGGGCCTTTGGTGCTTGACAGGCAAAACCCTGTATAAATTTCCTGCTTTGTTCAGGCATCCAGGGAGGAAGATGACCCCTACCAACAGGTTGCCACAGGTAGCCAAAACACTCTAAAGGAGTCTGTTACAACTCTCCCTGTGCAAGCTTTTCCCTTGTAGGACCAGTCAACTGACCAATTTAACCCTCTTCAAACAATTCCTAAAAGGAAGATGAGGATGGTCTATAAGCAGGTTTTTGTACCTCCCTTCCTGCAGAAGTACCTGCAATGCAAGTATTTTTAGCACTTCCAAAGGAGTGCGTTGCCATTTTTCCCCTATGACGTTTAAGCTAGAAGCTCATGCTAGAAGAGTGGTGCAAATTGAACAGAAGGACAGAGTAGCAGAATGTCTTAGTGGTCATCACCTTGCAGCACTGGGTTGTTCAGTTCAAACAACTCAGGGGCACACTGACCTCCAGCATACAAGGGGCACACTGATCGCCAGCATACAGGGGGCACACTGACCACCAGCATACAGGGGAAAACTGACCACCAGCATACAGGGGGCACACTGACCACCAGCATACAGGGGACACACTGACCTTCAGCATACAGGGGCACATTGACTGCCAGCATACAGGGGGCACACTGACCTCCAGCATACAGTGGCACACTGACCTCCAGCATACAGAGGGCACACTGACCGCCAGCAATAAAGGGGCACACTGACCGCCAGCATACAGGGGGCACACTGACCTCCAGCATACAGGGGCACACTGACCACCAGCATACAGGGGTACACTGACCACCAGCATACAGGGGGCACACTGACTGCCAGCATAAAGGGGCACACTGACCGCCAGCATACAGGGGGTACACTGACCACCAGCATACAGGGGACACACTGACCTTCAGCATACAGGGGCACATTGACTGCCAGCATACAGGGGGCACACTGACCTCCAGCATACAGTGGCACACTGACCTCCAGCATACAGAGGGCACACTGACCACCAGCAATAAAGGGGCACACTGACCGCCAGCATACAGGGGGCACACTGACCGCCAGCATACAGGGGGCACACTGACCTCCAGCATACAGGGGCACACTGACCACCAGCATACATGGGTACACTGACCGCCAGCATACAGGGGGAACACTGACTGCCAGCATACAAGGGGCACACTGACCACCAGCATACATAGGGTACACTGACCGCCAGCATACAGGGGGCACACTGACCGCCAGCATACAGGGGGCACACTGACTGCCAGCATAAAATGGGCACACTGACCGCCAGCATACAGGGGGTACACTGACCTCCAGCATAGAGGGGGCACACTGACTGCCAGCATACAGGGGGCATACTGACCGCCAGCATACAAGGGGCACACTGACCGCCAGCATATAAGAGGCACACTGACCCCCAGTATACAGGGGGTACACTGACCGCCAGCATACAGGGGGTACACTGACCGCCAGCATAGAGGGGGGACACTGACCGCCAGCATACAGGGGTACACTGACCTCCAGCATACAGGGGGCACACTGACCACCAGCATACAGGGGGAACACTGACCTCCAGCATACAGGGGGCACACTGACCGCCAGCATACAGGGGGCACACTGACCGCCAGCATACAGGGGGAACACTGACCTCCAGCATACAGGGGGAACACTGACCTCCAGCATACAGGGGGTACACTGACCTCCAGCATACAGGGGGCACACTGACCTCCAGCATACAGGGGGCACACTGACCTCCAGCATACAGGGGGCACACTGACCGCCAGCATACAGGGGGTACACTGACCACCAGCATACAGGGGTACACTGACCACCAGTATGCAGGGCCACTGGTTACCAGTACTCAGAGGACATAAGAAATCAAGTAAAACATCTACAATGCAAGTAAAAAAATCTCAGAAGCAATAAGAGAATCTTGTTAGCTGGTTCCCTCATCTAACGTGCAACAATAAAAAGCCAAAAATGCAACACTGCCCCACACTTCATTAATAATATTCTACAAATGGACTTATAAGTGCAATGGTGACACCTATACATGAATAACCAGTGCAAATCCACCAATGTATTGCAACATAGTAGTGATGGTGTCACCCTCTCGGCAAAAGGGAAGAAATATCGCAAAGCTGCAATGTGCAAATAGTGGTGGGACCCCCAATATATAATCATAATACAATGTACAATATATGTGCATAGGAATAATTGTAAAATCCCCTAGGGGTGGGACTTTATAGGCAACTCAAAATTTGAAATGCAGAAAATCTTGGTTCATAAATTTTTTTCATAAATACAAAATAAGAGAACATACAAAAGATGCAATAGATGCAAGATAAAATTGGCAAAACTGGTAAGTGAAATATGCAAATGAACTCAACCATCTACTCCAGATATTATCCAACGTTTCGAGGTAATGAACCTCTTCCTCAGGGATTATGCTGGAGATTTGTTAGTTCTGTAGATATTGAGAAGAGCATATATGTCACATAAGGCATCACAAAATACAACTTTATAAACATGTTCTTATCGTGCAGGTAGAATCATAAGTTGTTATATATAGAGGTAAAGTACACTTACATGATTGATTAGCATATGAACATATACGATAGTTTTGCCGCTTTAAAAACAAGGAGTTTGTTGAACACCCACAGAGAGCTGTAGATTTTGCAAGTAGGATCTATAGAGGTATAGATCAATACAGTAAGAGAGGGGATGGAACAGGTGGATTGTGCGTCCCAGATATATCTGTCACAACTGGAGTCCAAGTGTGCTTAGCCGGTCGGGCAGAGGCCAATCACATATGACTGTGAAAAAATGTAAAATAGGTGTAATTAGCACTAACCTGGTCTGTTCACATGTCAAAAAAGTATGAAAGGACAGATGGGTATGTATGGAGCAAGATCCAGTGCATGTATTAAAAACACTTATTGGTTAGATTAAAAAATGTTGCAAATCATTTTAAAGCAATCATTTAAAAAAAAGGAAAAGAAAAAAACAACTTCAAAGGTTGTCCATGGCTGAATCCAACAGGATGCATTAGCTTTGTTGGCCAGTGAAGAAGTATTAACACGCATTGAATCCCACCTAATCACCAGATGCTTAGAGAATCGATGGTGGTTAGTGGCAACCTACCCCAGGAAAAGTGTGGAGAGTAAGAAAGATATGGTCATAGAATTAAACTCCAATACAGACCTTAGAAGTGGTGTATGGTCGGCAACCCTCTCCCAGCGGTGGATGTCACAAAATAACCAACGCTGGGAGTTGCATATAAAGAGGGAAATATGACAGGTGGGAGCAATCAATGTGATTGCTCTCCACCCGCCGCCAGCTATGGGCTCCCTGGGCGGCGCTCGCCAGGCCCGCCCACCGCACACCCCGACGTGCATAGGAAGTGCGTGATCGCGGAGCGGCGGGGAGCATTGTCGGCAGGGCACTGCCCACCGGCACGGAAATGACGTCGCCGCTGCGTGGTGACGCAAGCGACGGCGTCCGCTGGAAGTGAGGTGGACACCAAATTGGTGTCAGCAAGATAATGCCTACAGCTCCGGGAGAAATCGGGGCCGCAGAGAGAGGTCCCGATACCGTGCCGGGTTGGACAGATATACTGGGGCGCACAAAGGGACCTGATAAAATTTGAAGGACAATTGTATTAAAGCTGTAAAGCAATAATGATGATAAATAAAATACAGTGTATGAAAGAACCGATATAATTCATTCTTTGACCAGTATATATAAATAGAATAAATCATCTCATGGGATAGAGATTTGCACGTGAAAAAAATGCACAATTCTTTTTGAAAAGAAAGAGATGCTCTGTGGGTGGTAACTATCCTTGTTTTTTTACATGGGTAAGCGACACAGACAACTTGAACATAGAGTGCAAGAGAATATGAGTTGGCCTATAGGTAGATGGTCAATACAAGACAAATGACGGAATAAGAGTATATAGTAACAGGAGTTGGCCACAAAATTAACCGGGGGCTCCCAAGGACTATGGAAAATATTTTACTTCTCCATACCTCCGGAGTTAAAACCCTCCAAAAAAGGTCTAAACTAAACTAGTTCGTTGAGGCCTGGGGGTTCTGTTGCCTTTAAGAAATGGATCCACCTCAGCTCCAGTTGTAGGAGGCGCTTGTTCCAATCGCCCCCCCTAGAGCTGGGGTGGACTCGATCCAGGGCCAAAAATTTGACTTTGGGAAATTTTCCAAAGTGTACCGAGGATACGTGACATCCCAAGGGCAACTCGGGGTCACATTTGCGCATGCTTCTTATATGTTGGTACATCCGTCTCCAAAATTCAAGTTTCGTCTTTCCAACATAGAAGCATTTGTAATCGCACAACAGCAGGTAGACAATCCCATTTGTACGGCAATTTGCAAAATGTCTTGCCTTCAATTTGGTGCCGTTAGGAAGAATGGGGTCCTGGTTAGTATACATATATTTGCAATAATGACACGATCCGCACATATAAGTGCCCTTGCATCTCTTTCTTTTCAAAAAGAATTGTGCATTTTTTTCACGTGCAAATCTCTATCCCATGAGATGATTTATTCTATTTATATATACTGGTCAAAGAATGAATTTTATCGGTTCTTTCATACACTGTATTTTATTTATCATCATTATTGCTTTACAGCTTTAATACAATTGTCCTTCAAATTTTATCAGGTCCCTTTGTGCGCCCCAGTATATCTGTCCAACCCGGCACGGTATCGGGACCTCTCTCTGCGGCCCCGATTTCTCCCGGAGCTGTAGGCATTATCTTGCTGACACCAATTTGGTGTCCACCTCACTTCCGGCGGACGCCGTCGCTTGCGTCACCACGCAGCGGAGACGTCATTTCCGTGCCGGTGGGCAGTGCCCTGCTGACCACGCTCCCCGCCCCTCCACGATGACGCACTTCCTATGCGCGTCGGGGTGTGCGGTGGGCGGGCCTGGCGAGCGCCGCCCAGGGAGCCCATAGCTGGCGGCGGGTGGAGAGCAATCACATTGATTGCTCCCACCTGTCATATTTCCCTCTTTATATGCAACTCCCAGCATTGGTTATTTTGTGACATCCACCGCTGGGAGAGGGTTGCCGACCATACACCACTTCTAAGGTCTGTATTGGAGTTTAATTCTATGACCATATCTTTCTTACTCTCCACACTTTTCCTGGGGTAGGTTGCCACTAACCACCATCGATCCTCTAAGCATCTGGTGATTAGGTGGGATTCAATGCGTGTTAATACTTCTTCACTGGCCAACAAAGCTAATGCATCCTGTTGGATTCAGCCATGGACAACCTTTGAAGTTGTTTTTTCTTTATCTTTTTTTTAAATGATTGCTTTAAAATGATTTGCAACATTTTTTAATCTAACCAATAAGTGTTTTTAATACACGCACTGGATCTTGCTCCCTACATACCCATCTGTCCTTTCATACTTTTTTGACATGTGAACAGACCAGGTTAGTGCAAATTACACCTATTTTACATTTTTTCACAGTCATATGTGATTGGCCTCTGCCCGACCGGCTAAGCACACTTGGACTCCAGGTGTGACAGATATATCTGGGACGCACAATCCACCTGTTCCATCCCCTCTCTTACTGTATTGATCTATACCTCTATAGATCCTACTTGCAAAATCTACAGCTCTCTGTGGGTGTTCAACAAACTCCTTGTTTTTAAAGCGGCAAAACTATCGTATATGTTCATATGCTAATCAATCATGTAAGTGTACTTTACCTCTATATATAACAACTTATGATTCTACCTGCACGATAAGAACATGTTTATAAAGTTGTATTTTGTGATGCCTTATGTGACATATATGCTCTTCTCAATATCTACAGAACTAACAAATCTCCAGCATAACCCTGAGGAAGAGGTTCATTACCTCAAAACGTTGGATAATATCTGGAGTAGATGGTTGAGTTAATTTGCATATTTCACTTACCAGTTTTGCCAATTTTATCTTGTATCTATTGCATCTTCTGTATGTTCTCTTATTTTGTATTTATGAATAAAATTTATGAACCAAGATTTTCTGCATTTCAAATTTTGAGTTGCCTATAAAGTCCCACCCCTAGGGGATTTTACAATTATTCCAAGTTTACCTGGGATGTGGCACTCATACTGAGGAACACAGCGGGAACACCCCCTAAATATATGTGCATATTTTATTATCATGATTATATATATGGGAGGTCTCACCACTATTTGCACATTGCAGCTCTGCAGTATTTCTTCCTTTTTGCAGAGAGGGTGACACCATCAGTCCTACCCGCAGTTGGATTTGAATTTTGCCGCCCTATCCCCCCCTCCAAGTTTTTCCTCTTATCGTCTTAACATTTGGTAGTCATATCCCAAAAAAATTCTAAGAAGTATCTTTTTTTCTATCTCATGAACGAAATGTGAGAAATAACGTATATATCTTACAATCATTCCATAAACACATCCCACATACACCGCATATATCATTAAAGAAAATATGCTTATAAAATAGTTTACCATTTGCCAAATAAAAAAAATGTCCCCGGATTTCATTTTAAAAATCTGGTCATCTTATTGTAATAGACAGTAATATATTTCTCTCCCCCTTTGTGGGAGTGGAGATGACCCCATCTATAAGGATATACAGTACATACACACACAGCACAAGGCTGTGGTCACACTACAAGATGTTTCTCGGGGCTGCAGTTCCTCTGAGCTCCACAAGGTGGTGATCTCACTTCTGCCCGGACAGGAAGTCTCTATGGAAGACAGGAAGTGATGTCAGGTATAAAAAGGAATTTCCGGGTGATAGGTGAGTTGGGACGAAGTAGAGTGGAGACATTGCTGGAAGTGGCAGCAGAGGAGGTAATAAGATTTTATTTTCTATTTACACCCAGTAATTTCCGTCCTCCCGTTATTATACAGGATTTATATTGTGCCAACAGTTTGCACAATACAAGGGCAGACAATACAGTTACAATGCTCAGTAGAGCTTACAATCTAAGAGGGAGGATCAACGGATACAAAAGGCAATTACTGCAGGAGATGAGCTGATTGAGAAAATAAAACTCCAGTTAGGTGGGGCAGGAAAGGCTTCTCTGAAGAGAAGGATTTTCAGGGATGATCTAAAAGTGTACAGAGTAAGAGATAGACAGACAAATTGGGATAGGGAGTTCAAGAAGATGGGAGAGGCTCAGGAGAATCCCTGGAGTTAAGCATGGGAGGAGGTAAAGAGAGAGCTAGAGAGCAGGAGGTCTTGGGAGGAACAAAGAGAATGTTTTGGTTGGTATTGTAAGACTAGGTTAGTGATGTAACTGAGAGCTGAGTTGTGGATGGCTTTGGGGGACACTGAATGGAGACCAGTGGAGAGACTGGCAGGGAGGGGTGAAAGACACTGAATGGAAGCCGGTGGAGGGATTGGCAACATCAAGAGATGATTTTTGAGATTTCTGGTGTCATCTGTTTGCCAACGTTGTAGGGGTCAGGGCCTGATTCTGTATGTACTGAGGGGGGCGAGCTCATCCAGGGTGGAGGACAGAGATCTATTGTAGACAGAAGTGGTTAGATTGTGGCAGGACATGGGTGAGATTTTGTCTTAGAGGTAGTCAGTAGCAGGGAAGAGAAGGGTTCAGGTGGGTTAGGTGGCGAAGAGAGGAGGTAAAAGTCTGAGAGATTATGAAACTAATATTGTGGTGATCAAAGAGAGAAAAAGGATTGTTGGAGAGATTGCACAGAGTGCATAGGTAGGAGAATACATATTCAAGGGTGTTGCCATCAGAGTGAGTAGAGGCATGAATCTATTGCTTCAGGTCAAAAGAGGAGGCTAGACTGAGAAGCTTAGAAGTAGCAGGAGTGTTAGTTTTAGCAGGGAGGTTGAAGTCACAGAGAATCATTTTGGGAAATTCAGAAGAGAGAAAGTAGGGTAGCCAGTGAAGAAAGGTTGATACGGGTCCAGGTGGCAGATAGATCACAGCACTTCTAAAAGAAACTGAAGAAAATAGATAAATACAATGTGCCTCAAATGAGGAGAGTGACAGAGAGGCAGGTGGGTGAAGTACCTGAAAGATGCTATGTGGGGCAAGAAGGATTCCCACTCCACCTCCCTTCCATCCACAGGGTCTGGGGAAGTAAATCCAGAGAAGGCCATCATGGGAGAGGGAAGCAGGAGCAGCAGTGTTGGATTCATGAAGCCAGGTTTCAGTAACAGCAAGTAGTTAGTGATAAAGAGGTCATGGACAGAAGCTAGTTTGTTACAGACAGAGCAGGCGTTCCAAAGGGTGCAAGAAAAGGGGGGGCTGGTTTTGGGAAAAAGAGGGTTAGAAACTAAATTGTGTGGATTGCTGCTCTTGCCAGAGGGCATGGGTTGATGGGAGATTTGAGTACAATTAAGCGATGGAGGCCCAGGGTTTGGGGTTTAATCTATAGAGGTTGGGAGAAGCAGAAGGGGGTGAGGGAGGTAATATGGGATTGCAATTTATTTGAAGGGACATACCTAAGGGTTCTGGAGGTTTTATTAGCATGCGGATTTAGAATTAGCAGGAGTTGGTGAGTACAGTAATAGGGAGAGGACAGAAGTAAGGGTGATATATACAGGCTGTGGGGTGGCGAAGAGGGGTGAGAAACAGAGAGATTAAGGAGTGTGGACACAACTGTCAGAAGGATTAGTAGAAAGCGCATGTTGCAGAGAGGAAGGAGAGCGGAATGGGGAAACAAGGTCACCTGCAGTCAGTTTGGTGTTTTTCAAAGTAGTTTGCTGTGTATTCTCGCTTTGTGCAATTGCTGAAGTGCAGAGCCGAAGTGCACCCACTTAAATAAAGAACCCACTTATAGAAAGACGTGCGCTCCCCAGCCATATATAGTGTGGTAACGTAGATGAACCCCTTCAGGGTCATAGCATTCCCCCACTTAAAGGGCTCAAACATATCCTTAATTTTGGTGATGTGTCACCTTTTCCACCAATGACCTTCTCACCTCATCAGTCTATTGTAGAATTACTACATCTATACTAACAATGTCACACTTACCCCTAACGCAGGTGGTCAGACACTGTAGCTGGCTTCTGTGTTCTTCGCCTATAGCAGCCTCCTTTCCCATAAGGCAAGCAGGCCTACCAGTACTTAGTTACCCCAGGACTTAAACACAATGCTATGGTGCCTGGCCACCACACCAGGACTGGAACAAACTGAGCACAGCAACCAGGTACTTGAATTTGGCAGACAGGCAGAGTGGTTCAATGACACATCCAGTTACAAGGCAGGCAAAGTTCAGAATTGTCAGGGTCAAATCCATAGTCAAAAGGCAGGCAGAGTTCAGAGAGTAGTCGATATCTGAATTAAGGTCTTCAACAAAAGAAACCAAACAGCAGAGCAGGGCAGAAAAACAGAGAGCTTGGAGCATGTGTTACAAATGCAATATCACAAGCATGAGATTTGGTCTCTACCCAGAGACTGACCACATTAGTCACTTTGCAGATAGACAGAAAGAATGCATCGCAGTCAAAACCAGGATGCTGGAATGAGAAGCAAGAGCACAACTGTCAGGAACCGTAAACCAGGCAGAGACAGAAAATGCAGTTAAAATCACACCTTTAATGTAATAGCAAAAATATCACAGAACAGAAACGTAGTCAAAAACAGAAGCCAGGGTTTGGAAGCCAGAACGGGTAATCAGACAAGCCGGGATCAGAAATCAGCATTGTCAGAAGCCAAAAATCAGGATCAGAAATCAGAAGAGACTTCAGCCAGGGCAAGTCATAACAGGGACAAGCTGGAGATGTTGACCAAGCAACGGCACGGAGGAAATGAGCAAGGCTGTCTAAATAGCAAAAAGGGGCTGGCTGTAGGCTGGACTAATGAGGCAGGTAATGGTTACCAGGTGAGTTTCTGTGGAAACAATAAGTGGCTGGTAATTACCCAACAGCTGAGCAGCCTCTGTGCACTGAGTAGAGAGCTGCTATTAATAGCAGAAGCCCAGCCCTGACAACAACACACTCCTGACAAACGGATTATACTACTTTATTAGTGGGGGGGGGGTGTATTTAGGGAGTATTGGAATATGTATGTCTTTATTTTTTAGAATTCAAATAAGAAGAAATAGGAAAAAATTTCATTTGTAGTAAATATCCGGAATTGTTTTTCTTTTCATAATGATCCCAGTCTCAGATATTCATCCTAAAATGTGATCAGTAAAGTTTCCGGAGTACACGGAGATCACAGGAATATGATGAGTCCTGACAAAGACAATGTTCATCTTTAATTTTAGGAGAGGTGGGACGCACCCGGGAAAAATGATTCTTTGTGTGCAGAAACCTCACACAGTGCCCCCCACAGCTCCTCCCAATGTCCCTCCAATCAGAGTCAGAGAATCCTATGACACCACACTGACCACGCAGATCCTCCTCCCAATTCTCCCAATGTCCCCCCAATCAGAGTCAGAATATCCTATGACATGACACTGACCACCCGGCTCCTCCTCCCAATGTCCCTCCTATCAGGGTCAGAGAATCCTTTGACACAGAGGCGTAACTAGAACCTTCAGGGCCCCAGTGCAAGAAGCCATGAAGGCCCCCCTGAGCCCTGGCCAGAGCCCTTCCCACTTATCCCGGGGCTGGAGGGCAGCAGGACCTGGATAGGAGGGGCAGCAGGGTTGACACATAGAGGAACAAATCCCCTCCATTTTCCTCCTGCAGCCACTGAATTCCTATGGGAGGGTGAGGAGGAGAACTTGGCTTTTAGCAGCTGCAGGAGAAAAATGGAGGAGATTTGTTCCTCTATATGCCGCCCCCCCCCCTTATCTAGGTGTACAGGGGAAACACATGGGTCGTTGCAATTGCGACCCCTTTAGATACGCCCCTGGGATGAGTGGTAGCCGTGGTGGTGGGGGATGGGATCAGTGGCAGCAGTGGTGGTTGGGTGGGGATGGGATTAGTGGCAGCTGTGGTGATGGGGGGATGGGATGATTGGCAGCTGTGGTGGAGGGGGGGATGGAATGGGATAATTGGCAGTGGTGGTTGGGTGGGGATGGGATCAGTGGCAGCTGTGGTGGTGGGGGATGGGATTATTGGCAGCTGTGGTGGAGGGGGGGGGGATGGAATGTAATAATTGGCAGTGGTGGTGAGATGGGATGATGGGAAACAGTGGTGGTGGGATAGAATGGGATGAGTGGCAGCAATGGTGGAGGGGATGGGATGAGTGGCAGGGCTGGTGGGGGGATGGGATGGAATGAGATAAGTGGTGGGGGGCTGGGATGGGATAAGTGGCAGTGGTGGTTGGATGAGTGGCAGTGGTGAGGGGAGCATGGGATCAGTGGCAAGGGTGGAGGTTGGAGGGGGGATGGAATGGGAAGAGTGGTAGAAGTGGTGGAGGGGATGGACTCAGTGGCAGCAGTGGTGCTGATGTGGAGGGGGATCAGTGGCAGCAGTGCTGCTGGTGTGTCTGCGTGGGGGGGGGGGGTTAGTGGCAGTAGTGGTGCTGGTGTGGGGGTGAGTCAGTGGCGGCAGCAGTGGTTGTGGTAGTGGGGGGGATCAGTGGCAGCAGTGGTGGTGGTAGGGGGGGACTCAGTGGCAGCAGTGGTGGTGGTAGTGGAGGGGGGGGGGGTCAGTGGCAGCAGTGGTGGTGGTAGGGGGGGAATCGGTGCCAGCAGTGGTGGTGGTGTGTGTGGGGGGGATTAGAGGCAGCAGTGGTGCTGGTTTGTGTGTGGGGGGGGGGGACAGGGACAGGAGTGATGCTGGTGTGGGGGGGATCAGTGGCAGCAGTGGTGTGGGGGAGGGGGGGAATCAGTGGCAGTGCTGATATTGAGGGATGGGATCAGTGTCACTCCCTTGCAGATCATTTGGTCCCTCCTCCTTGCTAGGTCTCAGTATTTTGGCTTTCTTCCTGTGTCTCCAGTAACTCCTATCCCATCATGGGGTCTCCTCACACGGTGGAGAGCTCCTCCCCCTTCACTCTACTGGCCCAGCCCAGGTCAGCTGATTTTCTCTTTCAGTCTCCCGACATTGTATCTCCCTACCCTACTGAACTCAATAGAGAGGATGCGTGGGGCGGGACTGTGTGAGTGCACATTAATGACCAGTGTACTATCTCCTGAGCAGTGGCGGGCCCCCCTACAGTGGCGGAACACCAGGGCTCCATCGCAACTGCCACTGCTGCAACCCTGGTAATTCCCCCACTGCTATGACATGACACTGACCACACAGCTCCTCCTCCCAATTTCCCTCCAATCAGAGTTAAAGAATCCTATGACATGACACTGACCTCACAGCTCTTCCTCCTAATGTCCCTTCAATCAGACTCAGAGAATTCTATGACATCACAGTGACATCACAGCTCCTCCCTCCAATATCACGCTATCCGACTCTTTATTTCTGATGCTCTTAGGATGTGGGCTGAACCCCAGGCCTCCTTACTTTCAAAGTAGGGCTGCTGGACCTGCATTGTATGTAATATCAGAAACCTCAGTATGAAGTGGGGTTTAAATAAAAAGAGACCTGACCAGTGAGGTGAGGAGGATTCTGGCAATGTTATTTGATTTTACTATTTGTGTTCAAATCTAGAGTTTTCCTCCTGTGAAGTCTGGAGATCATATGACCATCACATTGCCTCCACCTCGTTCCCTGATAGAATAGAGAAATAAAAATAAGATTTGAGAAGTCACCAGAGAGATCATTGAGTTGCTGACAGAAGAGGTGAGCGGTGCTGGGAAGGACATCATGATGGAGAATCAGCCGCCCCTCACATCACCGGGTAAGAGGAGACTTTATTGTAAAGGAGAGAGCAGTACGGAGGGTCCACCTAGATCCCCAATCATCTGATAAACACATAGAAACAATGTATTCAGTCATGTGTGTGTTTCCTACAGATGGATCCAGTAATGGGAACCCACCAGAGAGATGTCCCCGTCCTCTGTATTCCCGGGATTCCACACAGGAAGATCACACCATCCCTCACCATCATCAGGTAGATGAAGAACAATCACTGATAGTATCATTAGGATCTGTACATTATCTGCATTGTTACCATTGATGTCATTTTTATTATATATTCAGAGTGGAAACCTGAGAGATTCTAAAGTTGAGGTTAAAGAAGAGATAAAAGAGGAGGATGATGAGGATGGGGTGATGGAGGAGTCAGAGTTTCTAAGGGAACACAAAGATCTGTACCAGGACACCATGGTGGAGTCATCCAGCTACAGAAACCCACCAGAGAAATGTCCCCATCCTCTGTATTCCCGGGATTCCACACAGGAGGATCACACCATCCCTCAATGTTACAAGGTTGGTGGATTGGAGCATCTAGAACATGGACTTCTGGAGAGGATGTATTTTTATATATATATATCACAATAATAAAGCTTATATCTTCCAGATGATATTCTCTCTCATTTTCTTGGTTTAGAGTGGAGATCCAATCGATATAGAATTTGAGGTTAAAGCAGAAGAAGAAGAGATGTATGTGAGGGATGATCAGCAGTCTATGGAGGAGGATGGAATAACGGGGACATTTATAGAGGAGGACACTCCTACAGAGATCAGCACAGGTGGGTCATTAACACTAAATACATTCCTCCACCCATACTGCTCACTGATTGGTCCAGAGTAGGACGGGGACTGGGTGATATCAGCCTGTAATCCCCTGGTCACTTTCCTGAGCTGTGTTCCCCGTCCTGTATTCCTGTATTTCTCTCGGATAATCTTCCTTCTCTGTGCTGCAGACACAATTTATGTCTCTAGACTGGATTTATGGAGATTCTGGGGTTCAGCTGGCAGCAAAATGTTGATATTTATCATAGACATTGCTTGACCTAGACACCTGGGGTATGTACCTTGGTTCTTCTGCCCCATGCCCGGGTCTACCAAGATCTCTGACAGAACAATTCTCCCAGGGTTACTTGCTCTGTTATTTGCTGGCTGTGCCGGGTGGAGGGATATGTCTGTATAGTCTCACACCCAAGTCACTGAGTGCAGTCTCAGGAGATGGGAGGCAGCAGTGTGGGACCTCTGCAACTGATTACTGAACACAAATATTATGACTCCTAACCCCTGCACTATATACTCTATGTTGTACATTAGATACTCCTGACCCCTGCACTATATACTGTATGTTGTACATTACATACTCCTGAACCCTGCACTATATACTCTTATGTTGTACATTACATACTACTCACCTCTGCACTATATACTCTATGTTGTACATTAGATGCTCCTGACCCCTGCACTATATACTCTATGTTGTACATTACATACTCCTGACCAGAGATTTATAGTAACAAAGTAGAACTACTTCACTACTGTACTTAAGTACTAAAAGGCCGTATCTGTACTTTACTAGAGTAGAATTTTTTTCTCCTACTTCCACTTTTTCTTCAGTACATATTTTCGATGAGTTTAATACTTTTACTCTGATATTTGTTTTTTATGTTACTGAAGAAAGGAAAATGCTGCTCCGGGTGTATAGTGTGTGGTAATTGCCAGGAGATAGGATATCCAATAGAGTGCTGGCCCCGACCTGCCTCCGTGGGAACACTTGTAGATAAAGAAATAGCCGCACATCCAGGGATTCCAATAAGTTTCAAATACCTTTAATTCCAAAATGTGGCAAGTGATGACACCAAAGACACCAACATGAAGTCTCGAAGACGCGTTTCACACATACATCTTGTGCTTAATCATTAGTAATTAGTAGTTCATTGTAATGATTAAGCACAAGATGTATGTGTGAAACGCGTCTACGAGACTTCATGTTGGTGTCTTTGGTGTCATCACTTGCCACATTTTGGAATTAAAGGTATTTGAAACTTATTGGAATCCCTGGATGTGCGACTATTTCTTTTTCTACATTTGTTTTTTATGTGCTGCATCGTTACTCGTTACAATTATAAAAATGTTACGATTCATTCCATTCCAAATCCACATTACCACTGCTCACTGTCTTTGAGACTCACAAGTCACGATCAATCCCGACCTGATGGCTCAGGGGCAGAGCCTCACCGGCGCCTCTGTCCTCCCTCGGCTCGGCCCGAGTCCCGCCTACTGCTCGGCTCTCAAGTGAAGTAGTGGCGGCGAGAGAGGAGAGACACCTGCCTGCGGAGTGATCTCTCTGGGCCCTGGCTGAGGGAGGGACTGTGAGTTACTACAGTCTAGACTACTAGACTGTCTCTGGGCACTGTGCAGTGCGGCCGCCCAGCACGGGAGAACCGGATGGAGGTAGGAATATATTCTACTTTTAGCAGGGGGGACTGGACTGGGGACTGTGGAGAGAGAGGCTGGAGGACTCGAGACAGCCTAAGGTAGGAGAAGTAAGAACTGTCTTGAAGTCAAGTCACTCACTAAGGGGATCGGATCTATTCAATGGGGGAGGGACATGCCCTGGCCTGCCCTACTCTAAGGGGATCTATAATGGGAGGGGGACCCTGGCCTGCACTAATGGGTCTCTATAATGGGAGGGGGACCCTGGCCTGCTCTAAGGGGAATCTATAATGGGAGGGGGACACTGGCCTGCTCTAAGGGGAATCTATAATTGGAGGGGGGCACTGGCCTGCTCTAAGGGGAATCTATAATGGGAGGGGGACCCTGGCCTGCTCTAAGAGGGATCTATATTGGGAGGGGGACCCTGGCCTGCTCTAAGTGGGATCTATAATGATCTATAATAACTACATAACACAATACTTGTACTTTTACTTTCAGTACTTGAATAGTAAATTGTAAAATAAACTACTTGCAAAACTTAAGTACAAAAAATGTTGAATACTTTAGTACTTCTACTTAAGTGTGGTGCTTAAAGAGCACTTCAACTTCTACTCAAGTCACTTTTTTGATAGAGCACTTGTACTTTTACTCAAGTCTGGGTCTCTAGTACTTTATACATCTCTGCTCCTGACCCCTGCACTATATACTCTGTTGTACATTACATACTCCTGACCCCTGCACTATATACTCTGTTGTACATTACATACTCCTGACCCCTGCACTATATACTCTGTTGTACATTACATACTCCTGACCCCTGCACTATATACTCTATGTTGTACATTACATACTCCTGACCCCTGTACTATATACTCTATCTTGTACATTACATACTCCTGACCCCTGCATTATATACTCTATCTTGTACATTACATACTCCTGACTTCTGCTCTCTCCCCTCTACTCACTGCTATATATACACATAATATGGATTCTCTCTTGTTACACCCATTTCCTACCAGCTGGACATTTTATATCTGATGATTTGATTGGAGGACAGACTTTTACATGGTGATAATAATGTGATAACATCCTCCAACTTTGGAACCTTAAACAGAAAGTGATAATGAGGGAGGAGTCAGTAACCCAATGATGGTGGTCTTCAGGATCAGTCCAGTCTTCATCTTGGTTGTTCTCCCCCATCCTCACTCTCTGACCTCGGGTGGGGCCCAGCCCCGCTGTTATTCATGACTAAATCATGGATTAAATAAGGAAGTGCGGGACTTTTTGTGTTGGGAAGATGGCAATGAGTGATAGAGGGGGGAGTGGACACGTCCTATAATCCCCTCATCACTGTCACTCCTATAAAAGACAGTTCTCGTTGTTTCCTCACTCTCTGACTAAGGTCCATGAATAAAGAAATTAGCTGGTAGGAGATCAGAGGACCCATTTACTAGTTACCCTAAAGGGGGGGAATTGTAAGATCATCAGAGACAAAGCTGCCTGATGTGGGCGGAGTCCCGGTTTAGGGGAACCAATCTGCTGATGTCTAGTAATAATCTTTGTATTTCTATTTTAGTAGATGGACGGGAGATGAGGAAAACCTCAGAGGATTGTCTCACTTTGTCTCCAGACTGTAAAGTAGAAGATGAGGACATCACACAGTATAGTCCAGGAGAAAACCCGGCTACCTCAAATCTCCATCCGGCACCACACAGTGTAGATGGACTATCGTATTCCTCTTATCCTGAGGAACCTCAGACTGTGAGGGATGGTGCCGGACCATCGTATTCCTCTTATCCTGAGGAACCTCAGACTGTGAGGGACGGTGCCGGACCATCGTATTCCTCTTATCCTGAGGAACCTCAGACTGTGAGGGACAGTGCCGGACCATCGTATTCCTCTTATCCTGAGGAACCTCAGACTGTGAGGGACAGTGCCGGACCATCGTATTCCTCTTATCCTGAGGAACCTCAGACTGTGAGGGACGGTGCCGGACCATCGTATTCCTCTTATCCTGAGGAACCTCAGACTGTGAGGGACGGTGCCATCCTTACAACAGATAAGAGGTTCTCCTGTACTGAGTGCGGGAAGTGTTTCCATTTTAAATACAAGCTTAATGTGCATAAAAGATCTCACACTGGTGAGAAGCAGTATTCCTGTCCTGAGTGCGGGAAATGTTTTTCATTGAAGTCCCATCTTTCCACACATCAGAGATTGCACACTGGTGAGAAGACGTATTCCTGTCCTGAGTGCGGGAAATGTTTTTCAAAGAAGTCTAATCTTTACAGACATCAGAGATTTCACACAAGGGAGAAGCTGTATTCCTGTCCTGAGTGCGGGAAATGTTTTTCAGTGAAGTCCACTCTTTCCAAACATCAGAGATCTCACACGGGTGAGAAGCCATATTCCTGTCCTGAGTGCGGGAAATGTTTTTCAGAGAAGTCCACTCTTTCCAGTCATCAGAGATTTCACACGGGTGAGAAGCCATATTCCTGTCCTGAGTGCGGGAAATGTTTTTCACAGAAGTCCAATCTTTCCACGCATCAGAGATTGCACACAGGTGAGAAGTCATATTCTTGTTCTGAGTGCGGGAAATTTTTTTCAGAGAAGTCCTATCTTTCCAAACATCAGAGATTGCACACTAGTGAGAAGTCTTATTCTTGTTCTGAGTGCGGGAAATGTTTTTCAGTGAAGTCCTATCTTTCCAAACATCAGAGATTGCACACTAGTGAGAAGTCTTATTCCTGTCTTGAGTGCGGGAAATGTTTTTCACGGAAGTCCTCTCTTTCCACACATCAGAGATCTCACACTGGTGAGAAGCCGTATTCCTGTCCTGAGTGCGGGAAATGTTTTTCACAGAAGTCCAATCTTTCCACGCATCAGAGATTGCACACGGGTGAGAATCCATATTCCTGTCCTGAGTGTGGGAAATGTTTTGCACAGAAGTCCCATCTTTCCACACATCAGAGATCTCACACGAGTGAGAAGTCGTATTCTTGTTCTAAGTGTGGGAAATGTTTTTCCGAGAAGTCCCATCTTTCCAAACATCAGAGATTGCACACTGGTGAGAAGTCTTATTCCTGTGCTGAGTGTGGGAAATGTTTTTCACGGAAGTCCACTCTTTCCACACATCAGAGATCTCACACTGGTGAGAAGCCGTATTCCTGTCCTGAGTGCGGGAAATGTTTTTCACAGAAGTCCCATCTTTCCACACATCAGAGATCTCACACGGGGGAGAAGCCATATTCCTGTCCTGAGTGAGGGAATTGTTCCTCACTGAAGTCCTGTCTTCCTGTACATCAGGGGTCCCACACAACCCTGGAGGTGTATTAGTGCCTTGAGTGTGGGAAATGTCTTCTATATGAATGTTGGTGGACATGTGGGGAAGAAGCACACCCTGATATACACCTCAGATATACTCCATGGCTGATTTTCATCATGTAAGAAACACTTCATAAGGAGATCAGAGATCACCAAAGACATGGATGAAGTGTTGTCCCGTGTTGGCCATTGATAGCAGGAGAAAAATAAAAATGGAGTCCTTACCTTTCATTGGCTGAGTACATTTTGTGCGGGAAGATTTCACAAACACTTACAGGTCTGGTTGTTATAAATGTGTTGATGAAATGTGACCCGCATTCCCCCAGTTATGGTGAATTGGGATTTCCTATAATGGTCAGTTCCATCTAGTGCCCATAATGTGCTTTCCTGACAGATGTCCATGGCAGCATACGTTTGGATAGGCCCGCCCTCGTTCCTCCCCCATAAGACCCCACCCCATAAATGTTCAGGATAAGCCAATGGCTGCGTACCTTTTTTGCCCTCCTCACTTATAGGACCATTTTTGTATGAGGTTTTCCTACCTATTGGAAGTATTGGTGGGCGGGTCTGGTGCTGGGCAGCTGTGCGGATATCAGGAGCTTCCTTTGGTATTCAGAAGTCTTCCAGGATGTCCCGAGTGGTCATTGAGTCCCCAGCTATCAGCGGGGTCGTGTTATGGCACACATATGTAGAGGATCCATGCCTGGAGAGTGGGCCCTGCCATCGGTGGCCATTTGCATTGGCTGGGAAACCAGCTGTTAGCGGGTGGCCATTAAGTGTTAGACACGTGAAATTCGTTTCCGTGCGAATACAAAATCCGACAAATTTTTGGTTATTCCTAGATTTGGATGTAAATGAAAAAAAATTTTGGTGGCCCAAAAGAAACTGCGCAAAATTGGTGATATTCGATAATAAATTAATCAATCAAATTGTCATAAATAAATTAAATATATATAAGAGGAATTGCTTCCATAGTGCAAGCTGCAATAAAAACGTATAAAACGCATAAATGTGAAAAAAGTGGAATAAATTGCGCTCAACACTTAAAACACAACCAAAAGGTGCTTGTGTGCATAAATATGTGAATAAAGCTGATCCCCTGATGACGTCAGCGCGTCTGACGAAACGTGCGTCGGGAACGTGAGACCGTGGAGTTCCGGGTTGGTGATACGCAGGAGCAGAGGAGCGTCCCGTACACCGAACCCATGCTGCATTTACTGCATGAAGGCATTTGATTCTAATGTTTGAGTAAGTGCAATTTCATTAATAAACCCTAATTATCAGAACATACTACACTATTGGAGTTTCCTTATCTTTCTCCCCACAATATCCTGAAATACTTGGAGTTCCTTATGCGAGCTGAGCCATATATCAAGGGACCTGAAGGATAGCTTGGAGGCATTTGTGGACCATTTACGCTGCTTTAGACCCCCTGTAATTAAGGGGTCCACCAGCTTTGGTAAGAAGTATTTACCCCGAGCACTGGGTGGAGAAAAGTCTCTTAAGGTGGAGGTCCCTCACTTGAAGTTGGAGTGATATTCAGTCATTGCTGAGAGATTTGTATTGCACTGGGCACTTTAAAGACTGTTGATATATTTATTTACCAAGGACTTTTTTCACATTTAGGATTCTGTATATTTATTTATTTATAACCATTTATTCACATATTTATGCACACAAGCACCTTTTGGTTGTGTTTTAAGTGTTGAGCGCAATTTATTCTAGATTTGGATGTATCCAAATCTCCAAAGGATATTGTAATGAATTTTGAAATCTGTTAAAATTTGTTTTGTTACTTTGTTTTCTAACGAATTCCAACTTTTCAGAACGATTCAAATTCGGATCAGTCAAAAAATGATCGACCGATGCAAATTCTGTGTGAAGAATAGCTGGTTGTTAAGCAGCAAGCCGGGAAGCCGGCCGCCCGCATCCTTACCAACCATGACTCATCAGCTGTCAGCGGGCTTCCCCACTGACAGATGAATGGAAAGAAAATAATGCCGGCATTGCCTGGAAATAGAACAAAACGGCATGCTCCCCTCCCCCTTTCCATACCAGACCCTTCAGTTAGGGATAGACCGATATGGTTTTTTCAGGGCCGATGCCGATATTTTGGTCACAACGTATCGGTATCGGCCGATATTTTGTACATTTAAAGTTTTGAAAAATGAAGACAATTTTTGACACAAATCTGGTACTGAACATGCTAATATCTGTATAATGCTTAATGGTTGGCTGGCACCCTGTGGTGGGTGGATGGCTGGCTGGTACCCAGTGGTGGCTGGCTGTCTGGCACCCTGTGGTGGGTCGGTGGCTGTCCTGCACCCTGTGGTGGGTCGGCGGCTGTCTGCCACCCTGTGGTGGGTGGGTGGCTGGCTGGCACCCTGTGGTGGGTTGGTGGCTTTCTTGCACCCTGTGGTGGGTTGGTGGCTTTCTTGCACCCTGTGGTGGGTGGATGGCTGGCTGGCCCATGGGCTGTGGGCGGCTGGCTGGAAGAGAGCTGCCCCATGTTGAGGGCATGTGGCCTGGTATGGGTTTGGAGGGGGGGCACTTGTTGTCCCCCCTTTCCTGACCTGCAGAACTGCATGCTCAGGTAAAGGTCTGGTATGGATTTTGGGGGGACCCCACAACATTTATTTTAAATATTTTTCTATTGCTGGGCAATGCCGGCATTCTTTTCTTTCCATTCATCTGTCAGTGGGGAAGCCCGCTGACAGCTGATGAGTCATGGTTGGTAAGGATGTGGGCGGCCGGCTTCCCAGCCCCCTGCTTAACAACCCACTTTTCTTCACACAGAATTCGAATCAGTCGATCGTTTCTCAACCGATCAGAATTCCAATCGTTCTCAAAGCGTGAAATGAAACAAATTCTAGAAAGCGGAAAAAAAAATAACTAAACAGATTTATCTGAAACAAAACAAACGTTTCCATTCTGCAGATGTCTATGATGTTCAGCCTAAATATTAATTAATATGTTAATTGAAGTTGTATGTTTAAATAGAGAGAAAGCAGTATGGCGGGTTTGCTATGACTAAATGCTTGTAGTGTGAAACGCGTTGACAGTCTCATCTCTCCTGCCATGTTGTCACTTCTGGATATATTCTAATAAACGAGTATTTGGTTGGAGCATGGTTGTCCATTCAAGTTTCTTTTGATGACTCAGTGACCAGCTGGACTTGCACTGATTGTGTGAGCAGAATAATGTGCACCAACCTAGAATGGGATATATTTGCGGGTTATCTTCACTGGATATTATTTTCCTCTTTATTATTTTATCTGCTGATTTTTCAATCAGCCCTCGCTGTCTTCTACTGTCTACATAGAAGTTGTGTTCCCGGATCGGTGCAACCTTGGGAGCTGTACTCAGACCCCCACGCTCTGGAAATGCCCTGTAATGTTGTTTCAGGCATTGGATCCAGCATGAGGCGCTCCCTATGGCACTTGGTGCAATGTGTTGAGTTAGCCACAGGGTGCTATACAGGTCCAGGGTTGTAGTTCATCACTATGGAACCTCATACCTATGGAACCCAGTCCCTGAGGAACTCTTCGGGGGTATGCCCACCATTTCGAGTAAAGCGTAGACCTTATATACAGTCCATCATTCAGGACAGATAAGACAGGGTCACCCTGTAACTTTGACCATTACTCTATAAAACATTACTAAGTCTGGAATGTATTCACCTTATGGCGTAAGCTTTTCAAACTTGGCGCTAAAATTCAGAGCTCAGTCTCAGGTGGTCACACCGCTGGTCACACCCTTTAATGCCACTTCCCCCTAGAGTCCTGATAAGGTACTCCGGTGCCCTTTCACCACTCGTTGCAGGACAGTCAACACCTGGGTTACCGCGTACTCCTTCCAGACACACTGCACCCTATCTCCTGCACCCTATTCCATGAGTACCCCACAGGGGAATACCCTCACTTGTAGCTATGGTGGAGACCAGGAGAAAGGGAGCCAATTCTAAATCACAGAAGATTGGCTCCACCAAAGGTCCGCTCAATACTCAGCCTTGGAGTGACAATGTGTCTCTTGTACCGGAGTAGGACCCAGTTTTACCACCAACGTCCATATCCGGTTCTATCTCAGGCACACAACATGTGGCCTACCTGACGAAAGCAGAATTTTCTGTCACCTTTATGGTAGTTAAGCTAGAAGCTCATTCTAGAAGAGGGATGCAAAGTGAACAGAAGGACAGAGCAGCAGAATGTCTTAGTGGTCAACACCTTGTCCCAACCGGGACACTTCTTCCTGCATTGCAGGATGTTAGATTAGGCATTTATGAAGAGGAAGAGCTTTTCCAGCATAATAAGCAGGGATTTTTTTAGCGGCAACGCGGGGGGCCACAAATAGGGCACCTCTAGCACTGACTGTATGTAATGGCAAGGGGTGCTGGAGTGTGCTGCAGGGTCTATTGATGCTCGCTGCTGAGGGGTCTATTCTAGATGGAGGGGATCTATTTTTGCAGGGGGGTCTTTTGTTGCAGAGGAGGTCTATTATTGCTGGTGGAGGACCTACTATTGCTGGGGGGTGGGCCTTAAACTTCTGGGGTCAGTTGTTGCTGGGAGGGGTCTATTGATGCTGGCTGTGGGGAGACCTGTTGTTGCAGCCAGTAGTTTATTATTTGCCAGGGGGAATTCTGTTATGGGTGGTCCATTGTTGTTAGGGGATCTTTCGTTACCGGCTGCAGGGAATCTATTTTACTGTTTTTCTTGTTATCTTTACCAAATTCCATACAAATTACTCAGCACCACAAAATGATACCTGGTTCTGTATTGTCTAAAAGGGCAGTACTGGGAGGAGGGTATAGGGTGGAACCAAGAAATGGTGCCTGAGGGTGTGTAGAGGGTGGAACCAAGGACTGATACTTGGAGATGGGTAGGGTGAAACCAAGAAATGGTGGGTGGAACCAAAGAATGGTGCGCAGAGGTGGGTAGGGTTTGGAACCAAGGAATGGTGCTTGGAGGTGGGTAGGGGGTGGGTGGAGGATGGAACCAAGGAATGGTGCTCGGAGGTGGGTAGGGGTTGGAACCCAGGAATGGTGCTCGGAGGTGGGTAGGGGGATGGAACCAAGGAATGATACTCAGAGGTGGGTAGGGACAGAGAAAGGGGTAGTACCTGCACCTATTCTCTGGGAAAACAAGCCCTGATAATGAGTCACCTATTTGCTTGATGTGGCCTTCGTGAGATTAGCCATAAGAGTTGTCATTGGAGGATGCTGTTTCCATCAAGGGTATACTCAGTCATGATAATTGGGTGTGTCCTTGGAGGGGTGCAGCATCTTCTGGTGGTAACGTCATGTGTTGGTCTTGTTCTTCTGGGGTATATCTGTCTTCAGTTGCAGCCTGTGAACCTGCCTTAGCCCTTGCCTCTCTTCCAATGCAAAATGGAAGATGGAATGAGAAATATTGAATCTATCCTACAGAATAATAGAGTAATGGTCAGAGGTGCAGGATGACCCTGTCTTATCTGTCCAAAATGCTGGACTGTATATAAAGTCCATGCTTTACCACCAATGTCCGTTTCTGGTTCTAGCTCTTTCTCAGACACACAACATGTGGGCTACCTGACCAAAGCAGAATTTTCTGTTGCCATTCCTTGGACAGATTACGTCTTAATACGCCCATCTTTGTCCAGAGCTCCAAAACTCCTCGCCTCTTCTCCCGATCCAGCTTCCCAACCGGAGTCAGATCCTGATATGCCAGTCCTAAAGGATGCATAGACAGGAGGGAATGGAGAGGATATGGATGCCGTACTGGAGGAAGGTGCAGAGGATTTCTCTCCCCCACATTGTCATTATAATGAAGAAGGACCTTCACACAACATGTTTGCTAACGTTGAAAAGCTCATTTCCTCTGTCTGCAAAATCCTTGACATTATACCAATGAGAAGAAGATTGGGATTCTGGCACTCCAAAATGGTTTATGTCTCTACAAATAAGCGGATGCTTAGGGGGGCGCGGACATTATTCTCCTGTATTAAACCACTTCCCGTCCAACGACCTCATATGACGTCAAGGACTTTGAGTGAAGATATCCGAATGATGGGTGGAGCTACAGGCATCATTTACATATCTTCTTTTTCTGCCGGTGATTCCCTGCACCGTAAACCAATCATATGGGCTGTTCAGCCGCTTGATTGTTTTTACAGGCGCCGCCCTCCAGAAAGTAAAAAATATTGTTTTTTTTTTCAAAATTGTTTTTGTTTATGGCTCAAAAAATAAAAACCGCAGAGGTGATCAAATACCCCCCAAAAAAATCTCTATTTGTAGGAAAAAAAGGACATCGATTTTATTTTAGTACAGCGTCGCACGACCACGCAATTTTCATTTAAAGTAACACAGTGCCGTATCACAAAAAATGGCCTGGTCATGAAGGGGGGTAAATCTTCCGGGGCTCAAGTTGTTAACTGACAATTGCGTGGTCGTGCGATGCTGTACCCAAATAAAATCGATGTCCTTTTTTTCCCACAAATAGAGATTTATTTTGGGGGTATTTGATCTCCTCTGCGGTTTTAAAGTTTTGCACTATAAACAAAAAAGAAAACAATATTTTTTACTTTCTGTTATAAAACATCCAATAAAAAAAGTACAAAAATCAAATTTCTTCATCAATTTATGCCAATATGTATTCTGCTACATGTTTTTGTTTAAAATAAATCTCAATAAGCGTATATTAATTGGTTTGCGCAAAAGTTATCTCATCTATAAACTATGGGATATACAGTATTTATGAAATTTTTTTTTTTTTCTAGTAATAGCGGCGATCGGTGACTTACAGCGGGACTTTATTGCGGCGGACAAATCAGACACTAACTGACACTTTGTGGGAACCAGTGACCCCAATACAATGATAAGTGCTAAAAATATGCACTGTCACTGTACTAATGACACTGGCTGGGAAGGGGGTTAACATCAGGGGCAATCAAAGGGTTAAATGTGTGCCTAGCCAGTGTTTGTGTATTGGGGGAGGGCTTTTACTAGGGGAAAGCATTGATCAGTGCCATTGTTTTGCAGGAACACAGGATCCATGCCTTCCCTACTGACAGAACGGCAATCTGCCTTGTTTACATAGACGGTTTGCCATTCAGCCTGTGTACCGAACGATCAGCGGGTGCCGGCGGACATCACGTCTGCGGGACCTGCTGTGTAGAATCACAGTGGTAGTGAGCCGCCGGCAGAGCGCACTTGCGCACGCTACCTGGAAGTGCAGGATCACGTTTATATATGGGGTTCTGAGCAGCACGGCTGCTATAGGGAGGTCGGAAAGTAGTAAAGACTTTTTTCTGTCACACCCCCAAATTTTGAGTCCCCCAAAATTACATTCCAGACTCTGAATCTAGTAGGTGTTTAAAAGGGGTCCTTAACCGCTTGCCGACCGCCGCAAGTACATATACTGCGGCGGTCAGCCCCGTGCAGCCAAAGTGACGTATGGGTACGTCACTCGCCTGTGAGCCAATAGAGGGCGAGCGCGCCGCCGGAGGCGCGCTCCCACCCCCGCTCGTTCACGGACACCTCTGCGCGAGTGAGCGGCGGACCCGATGTCTGCCGGTCACTCGCGATCGTCAGTTACAGAGGGAGAAAGGCAGGAGGCTAATGTAAACACAGCCACCTGTCATCCTCCCTTGTGTAACAGCAGAGATCATACAATCCTGCTATGTAGGATCAAAGATCTGTGCTGTTACATGAAAAGCCACATCCCTGCACAGTTAGAAGCACGCCCCTAGGGACACACCTAACCCCTCCTTCTCCAATAAAGTTAACCCCTTCCCTGCCAGTGTCATTTTTACAGTAACAGTGCATATGTATAGCACTTATTACTGTAATAATGTCACTGGTACCCCCAAAAGTGTCAAAAATGTCAGTCAAGGGTCTGATCTGTCCTCCGCAATGTCGCAGTCCCGCAAAAAAAAAAAAAATGCAGATCGCCGCCATTACTCGTTAAAAAAAAAACAACAAAAATGACATAAATCTTTCCCGTAGTTAGTAAACGCAATAACTTTTGCGCAAACCAATCAAAATACGCTTATTGCAATTTTTTTTTACCAAACATATGTAGCAGAAAACAAATTGGCCAAAAATGTTAAAAAATTTATGATTTTTACACTTTTTTTGGGGAATTTCATATAAAAAAAGCGTGAAAAATATTGTTATTTTTGCAAAATTGTCGCTATTTTTTTGTTTATAGCGCATGATCAAAAAATCGCACAGGTGATCAAATACCACCAAAAGAAAGCTCTGTTTGTGGGAAAAAAAGGACGTCAAATTTGTTTAGGTACAGCGTCGCACGACCGCGCAATTGTCCGTTAAAGTCACGCAGTGCCGAATCGCAAAATACCCCCTGGTCAGGAAGGGGGTAAAATCTTCCGGGGCTTAAGTGGTAAAATCAAAGAAACCAAAAAACAACTGTGTGAGGTCAACCAGGAAATAAATACCAAACTGTTAATCCGAGCATGCAGCCTGCCTGGCCAGGAAAGGGGGGGGGGGGGGTGAGCGTGTGATGGTAATAGGCATTAATATATTTCTCCCCACTTGGTGGGAGTGGAGATGACCCATCTATAAGCAGGGACGCTGATAGGCCAGTACAACTGGCCCTGTTGTACCGGGCCCGGAGTCCTCAGCTCAGTAGGGGGGCCCGTGAAATCTCTAAACAGTGCAAAAAAAAAAAAAAGCCTTACTTTGCATCTTGGGCTGCGTGTGTTGTTTTTTCTTTTTTATGGCCCCTCTGCCGCTCTGCGATGTTTTGCTGGTGGGGGGAGTCTGGGACTATTTTTTCTATTTCGGGCGCATGTCCTTCCACTCCGCGGCGCGTTCTTCTAGGCTGACTGAGGGCGCCGTGCGGCTCAAGTCCCGCCCACCTGCCTGCATTTTGCATTGAATGCCTTCTCTGGCGGAGGGATCTATTATCCTCCCTCCGCCCACGGCCGGCACTCAGCTCTGCTCTCCACTCATCCTGCGAGAGACAGAGAGTAGTGAAGCTGCCTGTGTGAGTGTGACAGCCGGCTTAGCTTAGCAGCTACAGCGTCAGAGTAGAGGACAGTCTGCCCCCTCCCCCTTCCCCAGCGCGCCTTATTTGACTTCACAAGCGATGCCGGGAGGGGGGGAGTGCACAGTCTGCAGTGGAGGACAGACTTTAGCCTAGCATAAGGTAAGCTGGCTAAACTCAGCCACATGTCCTGTCGGTGGCTTATCCTAGTGGGCAGGACTCGGGAGGAGAGGATGGGCTCTCTGTAGCAGGCTCCTGTTGTCTGTGGGATCGTTTTTGTTTTTTGTGTGAGAAGTTACTGTGTTCCGTGAGAATTACCTACCCGTGAGAAAAACCTACCCCTCGTCACTTCCGGTACTCGGCACTGTATGTAATGCAGCGGGTACATTAAAACAGCTGTGCTGAAATACGAGTGATCTCCGCTTCTGTCCCGGTCACTTCCCTGCTCTCGGATAGTAAATATAAAAGCGGCGGCGGCTGTATGAAAACATAAATCACGGAGCCGAGAGCCGCTTTTATATTTACTTGCCGAGAGCAGGGAAGTGACCGGGACAGGAGCGGAGATGACTCGTATTTCTGCACAGCTGTTTTATGCAAGCGCCGCGTCGGTAGGTTTTTTTCACGGTACACCGTGATCTCTTCATACTAGTGCGCATGCGCACTAGTAAGCTCCTCTGTTCTTCCTTTAGGTATCCGGGGCTCTGAGCATGCGCACTGCTGCGCTGCTCAGCTGTTTCTGGCCGGAAGTGACGGGGGGTAGGTAATTCTCACGGGGTAGGTAATTCTCACGTTACAGACTGCTCTGCTTCTGAAGGGAGGATGTTTTCTGAAATCTACCCCCAATCTGTAAAAAACCTCCCTAGAAACCCTACCCTATACCTGCTCACCAGTCTCCTCTCCTGCATTACCACCTCATGTGTCAGGGGCACTACAAATCCAAGCATGCCAGGAGAGGGGAGGCAGCAGCAATATGACAGATCAGGCTGATTTTCAGATGAAAAGTGCATAGTCCAGTATGTCTGTATACTGTATGATCATTATATATTTATTTATTTATTTTACCTGGTGGTTTTAAGGAGTTCATTCATATATATATATATCGCTGAGTAAGTAGAGAGCACATTTGGTGTGGAAGCGCTCTGGGGTATTTTTATTTGTTTATAATGGAAAGACAGAGTGGTGGAGTGATGGGGGAGGGAGATGGACAGAGAGATTGAAAGAATAAGGAGTGAGTAAGGGATGGAGGTATAGATTGGGTGACAGAGAAATTAATAGATGAGGGGATGGAGCAAAGGATAGAGGGATGGGGGATGGAGGGATGGAGTTATGGAAAGATAGAGGGAGAGACAGAATAATATAGGGATAAAAGTGATGGCGGGTAGAAAAGGGGGAGGGATATAGGGCACAAGGATTTTTGGATGGATAGTATGATGGAGAGATGGAGCAAGGGGCAGAGAAATGAAACGAGGGACGGATGGACCAAGAGATAAAAGGATGTTATGGAAAGATGAAAGAAGGAATAGATTGAGGGTCAGAGTAACAGAGGGATGAAAATGATGGAGAGTGAAGTGATTGGAGGGACCTACAACAGAGGAATGGTTGGATGGACAATTTAATGTAGGGATGAAGTGATGGAGACAGGGGGTAAAGGAAGAATGGAGACAGGAGGTGATTGAGGAAGGAGATGATGGAGGCAGGAGGTGGAGAGATGGAGACAGGAGGTGATTGAGGAAGGAGATGATGGAGGCAGGAGGTGGAGAGATGGAGACAGGAGGTGATTGAGGAAGGAGATGATGGAGACAGGAGGTGATGGTGTGATGGAGACAGAAGGTGATGGTGTGATGGAGACAGAAGGTGATGGAGGGATGGAGATAGAAGGTCCTTAGAATTGGGGACATACATTTTGGTGATCCTGGTGGCTTCCAGGGATTTCCCTTCACTTTCTGTGATGGCTATGGAACCCGAAATTAAGGGGAAATCTCTCCAGTTGGACATAGGTGACAAAATCTAATGGGTTATGATAGCCCGCCCTTACTATATAAACAATAACATAAATCTATTTTTGTTTACCTTAATGTCTATCTTAAACCTCATTGCTAATTGCATATTTTACTTGTTTGTAGCTTAAGCACTAAAATTTGCACTTAAAACTGTAATTTTTTTAACTTTTGGAAAATGCCAGTAAAAACTTGGCTGTGCCAGTCGTGTCAGTAAATTTCAGTCTGGTAGGTTGGCAACTCTGGTAGAGGAGGCAGCTGCTTTTTGAAGTGTCCAGACAGTTCAGCAGTCCAGACAGGAGGAGGACGTGCAACAAGTGCTTTACAACAGGTGTGTGCTTGGGGGGTGGCTTTGGCATGCAAGGGGGGAGGGGGGGAGGGCACAGTCTCTGGCTGCAGCGCCAGCACATACATGGCATGGGGGGGGGGGGCACTCTCTCTGACTGCAGCACATACATCATGTATGTGCTGCAGTCAGAGACAGTGCCCTCCCCCCCCATGCCATGTATGTGCTGGCGCTGCAGCCAGAGACAGTGCCCTCCCCCCATGCCATGTATGTTCTGCACTGCAGTCAGAGACAGTGCCCTCCCCCCATGCCATGTATGTTCTGCACTGCAGTCAGAGACAGTGCCCTCCCCCCATGCCATGTATGTTCTGCACTGCAGTCAGAGACAGTGCCCTCCCCCCATGCCATGTATGTTCTGCACTGCAGCCAGAGACAGTGCCCTCCCCCCATGCCATGTATGTTCTGCACTGCAGTCAGAGACAGTGCCCTCCCCCCCATGCCATGTATGTTCTGCACTGCAGTCAGAGACAGTGCCCTCCCCCCATGCCATGTATGTTCTGCACTGCAGTCAGAGACAGTGCCCTCCCCCCCATGCCATGTATGTTCTGCACTGCAGTCAGAGACAGTGCCCTCCCCCCATGCCATGTATGTTCTGCACTGCAGCCAGAGACAGTGCCCTCCCCCCATGCCATGTATGTTCTGCACTGTTGTCAGAGACAGTTCCCTCCCCCCATGCCATGTATGTTCTGCACTGCAGTCAGAGACAGTGCCCTCCCCCCATGTCATGTCTGTTCTGCACTGCAGTCAGAGACAGTGCCCCCATGCCATGTATGATGCATGGCATGGGGGGCACTGTCTCTGACTGCAGCACATACATGGCATGAGGGGAGGGCACTGTCTCTGACAACAGTGCAGAACATACATGGCATGGGGGGAGGGCACTGGCTCTGCAGCACATACATAATGTATGTACGCAGCGACAGTGCCCCCTCCCATGCCAATGCACTGTCTCTGCAGCACATACATGCCATGGGGGGGGGGGGGGGTGCACTGTCTCTGACTGCATTACATTACATTTATTGCATATAGATATTAAAGAGGTATTTTCTCATCTGAAATCAGTATTCCTTTTGTATAATTAAACTTAAAACTGGCTGGAGGAAGGTAAATATCACTTAATAAAACAAAACTGCACCTTGTTTAAAGGTGGGGCCTAGGGAGGGGCCGGAATGCGACCAGGGGTGGGGCTGGGGTGTGACCAGGGGCGGAGTTGAGGTGGGGCCATGGGTGGGGCTTAAGGGGGCCCCGTCAGCTAGGCTGTACGGTGCCCCATGATTTCTATCAGCGGCCCTGTCTATAAGGATATACAGTACACAGAGATGTATAGTAACTAAGTAGAGCTACTTCACTACTGTACTTAAGTACCGAAAGGCGGTATCTGTACTTTCCTGGAGTATAATTTTTTTCTCCTACTTCCACTTTTACTTCACTACATTTTTTCAATGATTTCAATACTTCTACTCCAATATTTTTTTTTTGTGCTGCATAGTTACTCGTTACTATTATAAAAATTACCACTGCCAGAACAGTAGATGGCAGGTTTCATGAAGCTCAAAACATGTGTATTATCAGCGCATACGAAAATAAATGCTACTGTATGTATAAATAAAAACTACATTTGAAATAATAAAAAACAATATGATGTTAAAACTTTTGACTTCTTTCTTTAATAACTACATAACACAGTACTTGTACTTTTACTTTCAGTACTTGAGTAGCAATTTTTTTTCAAAACTACTGGTACTTTTACTTTCAGTACTTGAGTAGCAAAATTAAAAAAAAAAACTACTTGCAATACTTAAGTACAAAAAATGTTGAATACTTTAGTACTTCTACTCAAGTAACTTTTTGATCGAGCACTTCCACTTCTACTCAAGTATGGGTTTCGAGTACTTTATACAACTCTGACAGTACATACACACACAGCACAAGGCCGTGTTCACCCTATGAGACATTTCTCAGGGCTGCAGTTCCTCTGAGCTCCACAAGGTGGTGATCTCACTTCTACCCAGACAGGAAGTATCTATAGAAGACAGGAAGTAATGTCAATTGTAGACAGGAAGTGATGTCACAGGAAGTGATGTCAAGTATAAAAGAGACATTTCGGGTGAAAGGTGAGTTGGGAGGAAGTAGAGAGGAGACATTGCTGGACGTGGTAGCAGACAAGGTAATAAGATCTTATTTTCTGTTTACACCCAGCAACCCCCCCGTCATGTCCGTCCTCTTCCTCCATAGTCACTGTCACCTCTTTTATCTCCAGCAGATGATGATACACACATATATAGTGTGGAAACCTAGAGTAACCCCTTCAGGGTCAGAACATTCCTCCACTTACGGGGTCAAAAAATTCTCTTCATTCTGGAGATTTGTCACCTTTCCCACCAATCATCTTCTCACCTTAGCAGTCTCTTGTAACGAGGGATGAGATTCCGATTTGCATTCTCCTGAAATTTGCCCTTTCACACCCTTCCTCTGAAGATACAAATATCCCCATGCCTCACTATATTAACCATGTGCCCAGGATCGGCATGGTGGATGGAGTGGAGGGTGATCAGTTCTCAGATCTCCTCTCTGGTGAATGAATCCAGAAGAGATGAGCATTTCATCACTTCCAGGTTAAGTGCCATCATTCCCTGGTCACTGTAGTCAGTGAAGAAGCTGGTTGATCCCGATCTGTATTTCATCAGCTTCACTGGGGTCCATAGGAGGTATAATAGACCCCTAATGTCTCCTTAAAGAGGACCTGTCATTTATATTACGCTGTCACAAAGGGGGGTATTGGCCGCACACTAGAGTGAGAGCAATGATTCTGGGGCCATTATTACCGGGTTTCTCTAAACGAATGACCTGTAGGCGCTTGTCACGGGGTAACGTAGCAGAGCCTGACGTAAGAGGAGTGGCTTACCGGGTAACTGGTGTGGCACAGGTTCACCAGAGGCGCGGAGTCTAAGTGTTAGCTGGTGTTCACCAGGGCCCCAGATGGTGGGGATGGACTTGGCTGCTTGCTAACACCAGGTCGCGGCCCCCCAGATTGCCTGGGAAAGCCAGGAACAGGTCCAGGACCAATAGCTGGTAGCAGGTAAACAGATCAGGATGAGACAGGAGGATTGTCAGGACAAGCCAAGGTTAGGGCGGGCAGCAGGTAATCTGAATCCAAAGACAAGCCGGGTCAGGTAAACAGGAACAGCAGATATAACAGGCACAGGATACAGGAGAGCTGAAGACAACACAGCAATCCCCTAGAGTGACAGCTGTGTTTAAATAAGCCGTTTTGGCGCCAATTTGGTAGCCTCGAACTACACTGAGGTAGCCTCGAACTCTGCCGAGGTAGCATCGAACTCTACCGAGGTAGCCTCGAACTCTACCGAGGTAGCCTCAGCGCATGCGCATAGGCTTTCGCTGTTTAGCGACGCCAGTGCGCCTGCGCAGGGTATTGAGTCCCTGACATTGCCCCCCCCCCTTAAGGGCAACCTCCAGGTGCCCAAAAGGTTCCTTTTGTGGGGATGGTTGCGGAAAAAAATTCTGGGTTAAGTCCTGGGCATGGAAATTCTGTACCGGTTCCCAGGAATTTTCTCCGGGGCCGTAGCCCCTCCACTTAACCAGGTATTGTAGCTGATTCCTCCGCCTTCTGCAGTCTAGGATGGCCTCCACCTCAAATTCTTCATCCCCGTTGATGGTGACAGGAGCAGGTGGTTCCGAACTTCTACCAGGAAAGGAATCAGGTACTGCAGGTTTCAAGAGTGAAACGTGGAAGACTGGATGGATCTTGAGGGAATCGGGAAGCGTCAATTCGTAAGATACCTCATTTAATTTTCTCCTCACAGGGAACGGGCCAATAAACTTGGGTGCCAGTTTTTTGGAAGGGCATGCCAATTGGAGATTGGTGGTGGCTAACCATACCAGGTTGCCAGGCTGGAGAACCAACTCACCTCTCCTTCTTTTGTCAAAGAACACTTTATTGGAGGTCTGAGCCTTGGTCATGGCATCCTGTAAGACTTTGTAGTTCTCCTTAAGGAGCTCCAAGATATCCCGGACTGCTGGCAATGTAGGTTCAGGAATAAAGCAGGGCAAGAAAGATGGGTGAAACCCGTAGTTAGCGTAGAATGGGGACTGACCTGTAGCCGAGTGTCTGGCGTTATTGTATGCGAACTCTGCTGATGGTAGTAGCGAGACCCAGTCATCTTGAACAAAGGTGGTGAAGCATCGGATATATTGCTCGAGGGTCTGGTTGGTCCTCTCAGTCTGCCCGTTAGTCTAGGGATGGTATGTGGAGGACATTGACAGCTTGATTTTCAGTGAATCACATAAAGCTCTCCAGAAGCGAGAAGTAAATTGGACACCTCTATCCTACACAATGTTCATTGGGACCCCGTGGAGTCTTACAATTTACCTGATGAAGACCTGCGCCGTCTCAAGCGCGGAGGGTGTACCTCTTAGTGGTATGAAGTGAGCCATTTTCGACAGACGGTCTACTACCACGAACATTGCAGAATAACCGTCTGATGGAGAAAGTTCCATGATGAAATCCATGGCAATCATCTTCCATGGTCTGTCAGGGACTGGTAGTGGTCTGAGCAGGCCCCATGCCATATTTCGGGTTGCCTTGCTTTGTGTGCAGACAGTACAGGAGGAAACATATTGTTTACAGCACTTCTCCAAGTCAGGCCACCAGAACATGCGCTGCACAAGATCCAGGGTCTTATGGATCCCGAAATGACCAGCCATCGGGTGGTCATGACACAGTCCTAGGATGGACACATGAGCACTTTCTGAAATGTAAATTTGATCCCCTCTCCATAGCAGTCCATTTCTGGGTACCAGTATAGTTCCAGCAGGATGGGGAGCATTTACTGTGGCTTTTCTCAGAGCGGTACGAAGGTCAGACTGTAATAGTAGAAAGTTACCTTGGGTTAAGATGGTGTCAGGTACAAGGATTTCTTTAGAACTGTCGTACATTTGAGAGAGAGCATCGGGTTTCATATTCTTGGAACCCGGTCGGTACGTTATATGGAACGTAAATCTGGAAAAAAAAAGTGCCCACCTTGCTTGGCGAGGTCTCAGGCGTTTGGCCATCCTCAAATACCCCAGGTTCTTATGATCCATGTAGAGGAGTATGGGATGTGCCGCCCCTTCCAATAGATACCTCCACTCCTCCAGGGCGGTCTTGATGGCAAGGAGTTCCCGATCCCCTACATCATAGTTCCTCTCCGCAGGAGAAAGCTTACGGGAGAAGAAAGCTACCGGATGAATCAGGTCCTTGAGACCTTGACGCTGGGAGATGAGATGACTGCTCCTACTGCGATTTCCGAGGCGTCTACTTCGAGGATGTAAGGCAGGGCGGGATCCGGGTGGCTGAGGATAGGAGCAGAAGTAAACAGCTCCTTCAGGGCTGTAAATGCGACTTGCGCCTCGGGAGACCAGTGGAAGCGGGTACCTTGTTTGGTGAGCAGGGTAATATGGGCGATGATGGAAGAGAACCCCTTGATAAATTTCCTGTAGAAATTTGCGAATCCTATGAAACGCTGAATCCCCTTTTTATCCACCGGTGCGGGCCAATCCAGGATGGCGGAGACCTTCTGAGGGTCCATTTTGACCCCTTCAGAGGAGATTATTAACCCAAGGAATTGGATACTCTGCTGTTCAAATTCACATTTCTCGGGTTTTGCGTAGAGCCTGTGTAGCCGGAGTCGGTGGAGTACCTTTTTAACGTGTTCTTGGTGCTGGGCCAGGGAGGAAGAGAAGACCAAGATATTGTCCAGGTAGACAATTACAAAGATGTCCAGATAGTCTCTAAAGATGTCGTTGATGACGTGCTGGAAGGTGGCCGGGGCATTGCAGAGCCCGAAAGGCATCACCAAATATTCATAATGCCCGAATCGGGTGCGGAATGCTGTCTTCCATTCATCCCCCTCCCTAATACGGACCAAATTGTAGGCTCCCTGCAGGTCCAATTTGGTGAATACAGAGGCGGTTCTTAGTCTCTGGAAGAGTTCAGGAATCAAGGGTAGGGGGGTACCGGTTTTTGACCGTAATTTTATTTAACTCACGCTAGTCCACACATGGCCGAAGTGAATGGTCTTTTTTTCTCCACAAAAAAGATCCCAGCTCCTGCCGGAGAAGTAGAGGGTCGGATGAATCCCTTCTCTAGATTCTCCGTCACATAGTCTTTAACCACATGCCGCCCGCCCGCCGTCATATTACGGCGGAGCGGTGCGACCATTATCCTGGGCCGCCGTCATATGACGGCGGCACTTTAAGCAGGGCAGGCGCGCGATCGCGTGCGCGCTGCCCTGCACTGCCGGTGTCGGCGTGTCCCCGGGACACCCCCCGTCACCGGCAGGGGGGAAACAGCCAATGGGCGTGGCTGTTTCCCACGTGATCGGTTGTGTTCCAATGACACAGCCAATCACAATGGAGGCGCCCACAAGATGACCGCGCATGCGCGATCGGGAGCGCGCAGCGCGGTCATGTCGGTGGCACTGCTCCGTAGGAACACAGCTGTCACCGGCGGTAGTAAACAGTCACTGACAGTGACTGTTTACTATGTGATCGGCTGTGAATCCATTCACAGCCGATCACAAAATGTAAACAAAGAGCAGTAACTCACTGTTACTAGCTCTTCTCTCCTCATACAGTTTCCAGTGTGAGGAGAGCAGAGCCAGAAACAGTGAGTTACTGCTCTGTACACATGTCAAAAGTAAAATCACAGAAATAAATGTCCCACACGGTCCTCAGCCCCCCCCTAATTGCACCTGTCACCCAACAGTCACCTCATCAGTGCCCAGAAATTGACACCCATAACGTTCACATGTGAGCGTAGCGATCGCAGGCAGAATCACCGCGATTCTGCCCGCGATCCGGAAATCATTGCAAATCGCGGGACGCCTGTGCGTTGCCCGTGATTTGCAATAGCACCCCAAACGCTGTGCGATGTTGCCGCTATTTCCGCCTGCCGAATCGCGGTAACATCGCGCGCAAACATCGCATGACACCCAAAAAAGGTACAAAAGTTTCTTTGGGGCGTCATGCGTTGTTTGCGTGATGTTACCGCGATTCGGCAGGCGGAAATCGCAGCAACATCGCACAGCGTTTGGGGTGCTATTGCAAATCAGGGGCAACGCACAGGCGTCCCGCGATTTGCAATGATTTCTGGATTGCGGGCAGAATCGCAGTGATTCTGCCCGCGATCGCTACGCTCACATGTGAACATAGCCTAAAGTTCACCAGTCACCAGAGACTGCCATCAGTACCGCCGTGCACCATCGCCCGTCACCTGTCACCCATCAGTGACCATCGCCCGTCACCTGTCACCCCATCAGTCATCGTCACTTGTCACCCCATCAGTGATCGTCACTTGTCACCCCATCAATCATCGTCACTTGTCACCCCGTCAGTGATTGTCATCTGTCACCCCATCAATCATCGTCATCTGTCACCCCATCAATCATCGTCAGCTGTCACCCCATCAATCATCGTCATCTGTCACCTCATCAGTCATCGTCATCTGTCACCTCATCAGTCATTGTCACCTGTCACCCCATCAGTCATTGTCACCTGTCACCCCCATCAGTCATTGTCACCTGTCACCCCATCAGTCATTGTCACCTGTCACCCCATCAGTCATTGTCACCTGTCACCCCATCAGTCATTGTCACCTGTCACCCCATCAGTCATCGTCACCTGTCACCCCATCAGTCATCGTCACCTGTCACCCCATCAGTCACCCCATCAGTCATCGTTACCTGTTTGCCATATACATGCAACCACTTACCGACCGCCTAACGACTATATGCGTCGGCCATTTAAAGCTAAATACTGGGGTTATGGCAGCAGATAGCTGCCATAACCCCGGTATTTTTGGAAACGGCGGGCGGTCGGCTTTCAGATAAGGGTGGTCCCAGTGGCGGATTCGCCGCGGAATTACCCTTACGGTGCAGGGGAAGAGGTGCCCCCCCCCCTCCCGCCGCGTCCCAGATGTTTTCCCAGCTTACCGGACCCGCCGGCAGCGGGGAAAACTATCCGGTCCCGAATCCTCAGAGACAGGAAGTCGAGTGAGGGCAAGATGGCCCTCACTCGACTCTATGGTCTTGGAGGACCGGAGCTACGTCAAAAGTTTAGCAACCAGTTTAAAGGGCCGTTTTTTTTTTTTTCTTTCCTTTTTCAACAATTTTTTTTTTTTTTTCTTTTTTAGTGTAGTTGTGAGGTGTGAGGTCTTTTTGACCCCAGATCTCACAATAAAGAGGACCTGTCATGCCTATTTCTATTACAAGGGATGTTTACATCCCTTGTAATAGGAATAAAAATGATCAAAACATTTTTTTTTTAAACTGTGTAAAAATAAAAAAATAATAAATAAAATAAATAGGAAAAAAAAAAAAATTAAAGCGCCCTGTCCCCGTTAGCTCGCGCGCAGAAGCAAACGCATACGCAAGTCCCGCCCACATATGTAAACGGTGTTCAAACCATACATGTGAGGTATCTCCGCGATCGTTAGAGCGAGAGCAATAATTTGAGTCCTAGACCTCCTCTGTAACTCTAAGCTAGTAACCTGCAGAAATGTTTAAAATGTTGCCTATGGGGATTTTTAAGTACCAATGTTTGGTGCCATTCTGTGAGCATGCGCAATTTTGAAGCATGACATGTTGGGTATCTAATTACTCAGCGTAACATTATCTTTCACATTATGGAAAAAAATTGGGCTAAATTTACTGTTTTCTTATTTTTTAGTTCAAAAAAGTGATTTTTTTTAAAAAAAATTGCATTTGGAAGACTGCTGCGCAAATATGGTGTGATAAAAAATATTGCAACGATCTCCATTTTATTCTCTAGGGTCTCTGCTAAAAAAAAAATATAATGTTTGGGGGTTCTAAGTAGTTTTCTAGCAAAAAAAAATATTTTAGCTTGTAAATACCAAGTGTCAAAAATAGGCCCAGTCTTAAAGTGGATAAATGGACAACTTTGTGAAAAGGGCTACTTGGATGTTAGGCGTCTGTATGTGGCTAGGCTGTGTAAAAGTGTTACACATGTGGTATCGCCATACTCAGGAGAAATAGTAGAATGTATTTTGGGGTGCAATTTTTGCTATGTACATGCTATGTGTTAGAAATATTGCATAAATTGACAGCTTTGTGTAAAAAAAAAAATGTGTTCATTTTCTTTCCACAGTTTCCAAAAACTTGTGGAAAAAATTGACAAGTTCAAAAGACTCATTATGCCTCAAAAATTATACGTTGGGGTGTTTGCTTTCCAAAATGGGGTCATTTTATGGGGGTTTCCATTGTCCTGGTGCTCCAGGGCCTTCAAAAGTGCGATAGGTTGTCAGAAAATGATATGTGTAATTTGTGCTCCTAGAATTTCGGACGGTGCTACTTGGATGTTAGGCCTCTGTATGTGGCCAGGATGTGAAAAAGTCTCACACATGTGGTATCGCCATACTCAGGAGGAGTAGTAGAATGTGTTTTGGGGTGTAGTTACAAGTATACATATGCTGTGTGAGAGAAATAATCTGTTAATACGTCAATTTGTAAAAAAGAAAAAAAAATCTTCATTTTGCAAAGAGCTGTGGGAAAAAATTAAAACTTCAAAAAACTCACCATGCCCCTTATTAAATACATTGGAATGTCTACTTTCCAAAAAGGGGTCATTTGGGGGTATTTGTACTTTCCTGACTTTTTAGTGTCTCAAGAAATGAGATAGGCCTTCAGTAGATCAGGTGTGATCAAGTGTGATCAATTTTCAATGAATAGCACCATAGCTTGTGGACTCTATAACTTTCACAAAGACCAAATAATATACACTTATTTGGGTTATTTTTACCAAAGATAAGTAGCAGTATAAATTTTGGCCAAAATTTGTGAAGAAAATTTACTCATTTGCTAAATTTTATGACAGAAACAAAGAAAAATGCGTTTCTCTTACGTCCTCCGACAGTCGCCGCCCACTCACAAGTCTTCACCAATGGAATCTTCCACAGGAGTAGCTAGGCAACAAGATTTGTTAATAACAAAAGCTTTTAGCATAGACACACCCCTAGGGGCTGTCCCCTCAGTCAATACCTCCCTGCACCAGCATTCCCAACTCAGTTTGATCTTGCCCAGCTTAGGAGTAGCAGGCTTTCCTGTGCTGGGGCTTCAGTCTCAGCCTTCTACCCTTTTTGATTTTATTTCAAAGTATTTTTCTTTTCTTTACCTAGCTGTTATTTTGTCAGCTTTAGTTTAGGGTTCTTCGGATGAAGATGTTCATGCGGAGCTGGGTCTCGGACTGGCCGCCCTTGATCTCAGGGCTGAGTGCCAGATGGATCCCCAGCCTGCCATCGAGCGTTCAGCTTAGGTTTGCCCTGGCACATTGAACGACCCAACCCTGTTCGCTGCAGGGATGCTGCCTGTGAGGTGGCTACCTCACTGGACGCCATTATGCGGTCTCGTGCTGCAGTACACAAGCGTCCTGGCTGCGGCACTCCCTGTCACCATGATAGCGGTTTGTCGCTAGAGACGGCTCCCCACGCCATCCGGTACGGTAAGCACCTTCTGTGTGGGGACCATCTGTGTGGGTTTCAGTCTGTGGCTGTGTGTACCCCCATGTCTGTGTAAAGTGCGGGCTCCCTGTCAGATCCCTGTATGGGTTAGCATCTTTTTTGTGGGCTGCAAGGGGGGGGCCCTCCCCGCTCTGCTGTGAGTTTTATATGGGCAGATGGGTGCAGACATGATTGAGCGGACGGCCGCTGCTGCGGTCCGCCATTTTTTTGCAGAAATGCTGTGATCGGCCCTGTCCCTGTACAGCGCTGTGTTTTGGCACCAATCGCCGCCATTTTGGCGGGCCGCGCTCGTCAGAGCACATGTCGGCGCCATTTTCTTGTAGCCTTCTCCCCTCAGCAGAGCGGCCATGTTTGCGGAGCCTCATAGGCTATATCAGTCAGCCGGTATTGCATCACTTCCTCTTTCTCTGGGACAGCGATCGGTGGCAGCAGCCTGTTTGTGCTCTCTCCAGGTTTTTCCTTCTTTGTCCTGTCATTCCTTGCTCAGTGTCCTCTATCCCTGCGGGATCGGTGCATACAGTAGTGTGCGGTGGGCTGCGCTCGCCGTGGTGTTAAAGGGACAGTACCCTTTTTTCTTTTCATTGCTGTGGGCATGGATTCTCAGGATAGCAAGTTTCCCCTCGCCCTGGTGGGGGACCAGGGGGCTGATCTGGCCACTGTAGTGGCATCCTTGGTTTCTCAGGTGCAGATGCTGATGGCTGATCGATCCGCAAAAAGGGCCAGGTTATCCATTTCCTCTGATTCAGAGGGCGATGTGGCTGCTGTGGCTGGCGTACCCTTTTCAGGGTCTCGCTCATCTCTGGACCTCATGGGGTCTGAGGGGGAGGTGGAGGGGGTTGATGTTTCTCCCCCTGGCTCGCCTGAAGAGCTTGCACTCATGGATGAGCTGATTACCTCTATCAAGGAGACACTGCACCTAGAGGATGAGCCCACTCCTCATGCTAGGGTGTCCTCTTTTGTAATGCAAAGAACCCGCAAATCAGCGCAGGTTTTTCCCTGCCCTGCAGAATTTCATCATACTGTTAATGAGCAATGGTGCAATTTAAAGAAGCCCTTTACGGTGCCGAATAAGTTTAAACTGCTTTATCCGTTTGTGCCCTCCACCGACGAGCATTGGTGTGTGGCGCCTCAGGTGGATCACGCGGTGGCCATTTTGAACAAGGCTACTGCGGTTCCTTCTGAGGATACCCCGGTTTTCCGGGACCCTACGGACAGGAGGCTGGAGTCTCTTGCCCGTCATGCCTATATGGTTGCTGGTTCTATGCTGAAGCCTATTTTTGCTTCCATTATGGCGGGACAGGCTGTTGCAGATTGGACGAAGGTGCTCAGGCGCACCCTGGTGGCTGATTCGGCTCCGCCTGCCACTTTGGCTATGGTGGATCAAATCCATCAAGGTGTCATGTACTTGTGTGATGCGGACTTGAATTTAACTCCTTTGGCTGAGTGCCTGTCCGGCGTGGCGATTCTGAACCGTCGTCTGATATGGCTGAAAAGTTGGTCGGTCTTCTCGCAAGACGCTGGCGGATTTTCCCTACGCGGGATCTCGCCTTTTTGGCGAGGCTTTGGATACTCTGATTAAAGGAGTTACGGGGGGCAAGAGTACTCTCTTACCCCAGTCTCACAAGCATAAGTCTTTCCGTGGCAAACGGAATTCCTCGTTTAGGACCTCTCAGGGGTCCTTTCGTGCCTTTCGGTCGCAATCCAAGGGCAAGCCCTTCAAGGGCCAAGGCTCCCAGAAGAAGCTGTGGGCAGGTAAGCAGAAGTCTGGCCAGTCCGGTTCGACTTCCCGTGCCAATTCCGCCTGAAGGGGCGCCCTCACCAGTTTCTGGGGTGGGGGGACGTCTGCGCGTTTTCCTACAATCTTGGCTGACCCACATTCGGGACAGATGGGTTCAGGAAATCGTTCGATCTGGTTACAAGATCGAATTTCTCTCTCGGCCGGCGGGCAGATTTTTTCCCTCAAATCTTCAGCTGTCTCCGGAGCGCTTGCAGGATCTGCACCTGGCGGTGCGGGACCTGCGGGCCCAAGGGGTGGTTGTTCCGGGGCCTCATCGGGACAGATTTTGGGGGTTTTACTCCAATCTGTTCACTGTGCCCAGAAAGGAGGGCAAGGTGCGTCCGATTCTGGACTTAAAAGCTCTGAACCGCTTTGTGCGGGTTCGCAAGTTCCGCATGGAATCCCTGCGCTCAGTGGTGGCTGCCCTGAGTCCGGGGGAATTCATGGCCTCCATCGATCTGAAGGATGCGTACCTACACATCCCCATTTTCGAGGGTCACCAGAGGTACCTTCGATTCGCCATTGCGGAGGATCACTACCAATTCGTGGCGTTACCTTTCGGTCTCGCTTCGGCTCCGCGGGTTTTTTACCAAGGTGCTGGCGCCGGTTCTGGCCCTGTTGCCAGCACAGGGCATTGCTGTCTTGGGGTATCTGGACGATATCCTGATAAGGTCAAATCCCAGTCAGAGCCTGGTGACCGACCTGTCCACCACGATGCGGACACTACAAGAGTTCGGTTGGACCATAAACATTCCGAAGTCGACTCTGTGTCCTTCGGTTCGTCTTCCCTACCTGGGAATGATTCTAGACTCTGTCCAAGCGAAGGTCTTCTTACCGGAAGACAAGCTTCGGACACTTCAGGACGAGGTCAGGTCCCTCAGGGACAACCGGCACTCGTCTCTCCGGACATGCATGAGATGTCTAGGTTTAATGGTCTCGGCTTTCGAGGCGATCCCCTTTGCCCAGTTTCACACGCGGGGTCTCCAAGCGGAGATTCTTGCCGAGTGGGACGGGCGGCCGCAATCCCTGGATCTGCGGATCTCATTGAGCCAACGCACCAGAAGGGATCTTCTGTGGTGGCTCCAGTCCCCGGTAGTGTCGGGGGGCAAGTCTTTTCGTCCATTGTTGTGGACGGTGATCACCACGGATGCCAGCCTGTCGGGCTGGGGTGGTGTTCTGGGCGTTCTGTCCGCCCAGGGAACTTGGTCGGAGGAGGAATCCTCCCTTCCGATCAACATTCTGGAATTGAGGGCGATAAAGCTTCGTCTTCTGCGATGGACGGACCGGCTTCGGGGCCATCCAGTTCGGGTTCAGACGGACAATGCCACTGCAGTGGCCTATATCAATAATCCGGGGTGGTACCAGGAGTGCCCGCGCGGCTCGGGAAGTGGCCGACATTCTGTATTGGGCCGAGACGCACGTCCCGGCGATAACGGCAGTTCACATTCCGGGGGTGGAGAACTGGCAGGCGGACTATCTGAGTCGCCAGACCCTGGACCAGGGGGAATGGTCCCTTCACCCGGATATCTTTCAGATGTTGTGCGCGAAGTGGGGTTCTCCAGATGTGGACCTGTTCGCGTCTCGTCTAAACTGCAAGGTGGAAAGGTACGTGGCAAGATCGCGCGATCCTCGGGCGGACGCCTCGGACGCGTTGGTGGCGCCCTGGCATCAGTATCGTCTGATGTATGCCTTTCCCCCGATTCAACTACTGTCCAGGCTCCTTCGCAGGTTAGCCTCGGTACCGCATACGGTGATTCTGGTGGCACCGGACTAGCCTCGCCGGTCTTGGTACGCAGACCTCCTCAATCTGGCAGTCGACACTCCGTGGCGCCTGCCGCTTCGAGAAGACCTTCCGTCTCAAGGGCCGATATTCCATCCTGCTTTACAGTCGCTGGCTTTAACGGCCTGGCTGTTGAAAGCCAGGTCCTGAAGGATAGGGGTCTCTCCCCTGAGGTCATTCCCACTTTGATTAAGGCTAGAAAAGCCTCTTCAGGAAAAATTTACTACCGTACTTGGAAAGCGTACTTTGCCTGGTGTGAGTCCAGGGGGTATTCCCCTCGCTCATACTCGGTGTCGAGAGTGTTGGCTTTCCTCCAAACTGGAGTGGACCAGCGTTTGGCGCTGGCCACGATTAAGGGTCAGATTTCTGCGCTGGCCTTTTTCAACGCCCTGTGGCGTCTAATTCATTGATTCGCACCTTTGTTCAGGGGGTGCGACATTTGGCCCCTCCTAGGAGGGAACCTTTGCCTCCATGGGACTTGAACTTAGTTCTGTCCGTGTTACAACATGCTCCTTTTGAAAAGATCAGGGAGATCTCGTTGTCTCTGTTGTCCAAAAAGGTTGCCTTTTTGGTGGCGATCACTTCGGCTCGCAGGGTGTCGGAGCTGGCCGCTTTGTCCTGCAGCTCTCCCTACTTGGTGCTTCACAAGGAGAAGGTGGTCGTACGACCTAACCCATCCTTTCTTCCGAAAATGATCTCGGAGTTTCACCTTAATGAAGACATTGTCTTGCCTTCGCTCTGCGCGAAGCCTAAGCATCCGAAGGAGGTTGCCTTGCATTCCTTGGATGTTGTCCGGGCGATCAGGGTTTACCTGTCGTCCACTAAATCTTTTCGCAAGTCGGATTCCCTCTTTGTCCTTCCTGAGGGACCTCGGAAGGGCATGGCGGCGTCGGCTGCGACCATCGCCAAATAAATCAGACAGACCATTGAGCAAGCCTATGCTTTGAAGGGGAAGGTTCCTCCCTTCCCTGTGAAGGCGCACTCTACCAGATCTTTGAGTACGTCTTGGGCTTACCGACATCAGGCTTCTGTGGCCGAGGTGTGTAAGGCGGCGACTTGGTGGTCCGTTCACACCTTCTCAAAATTTTATAAGGTGGATGTTCAGGCATCGGCCGATGCCTCCTTTGGCCGTAAAGTTCTCAGTGCCTTAGGGACCCTTGGTTTTGGGCCCTTGGCTGTTGGGGTGTTTTACCCCTGGGTTACTTGTTTTCCTGGGATGTTGCTCCTGTTGAGCACGTTTTCCTGTTGCCCAGTTGGTTCTCTTACTATGGTAAGGTTCCTTTCTCTGATGTGGGTACTGCGTTGCCTTTTCTGCGGTTGCGTCTCCCACCCCTCATGTCTACACTGCTTTGGGACATCCCATTGGTGAAGACTTGTGAGTGGGCGGCGACTGTCGGAGGACGTAAGAGAAAACGGAATTTTTGTAAAATCTTACCGTAAAATTCCTTTCTCTGAGTCCTCCGACAGTCCCCGCCCCTCTTTTGGGGTTTTTGTGTACTCTTACTGCTATGCTACCAAACTGAGTTGGGAATGCTGGTGCAGGGAGGTATTGACTGAGGGGACAGCCCCTAGGGGTGTGTCTATGCTAATAGCTTTTGTTATTAACAAATCTTGTTGCCTAGCTACTCCTGCAAAGGTCAATACCCATTGGTGAAGACTTGTGAGTGGGCGGCGACTGTCGGAGGACTCAGAGAAAGGAATTTTACGGTAAGATTTTACAAAAATTCTGTTTTTTTCACAATATTTTCAGTCTTTTTTTATTTATAGCACAAAAAAAAAAAACCCAGTAGTGATTAAATACCATCATAAGAAAGCTCTATTTGTGTGAAAGAAGGACACAATTTTTTTATGGGTACAGTGTTGCATGACTGAGTAATTGTCATTCAAAGTGTGAGAGCGCTGAAAGCTGAAAATCAGTCTGGGCAGGAAGGGGGTGAAAGTGCACTGTAGGCAAGTGGTTAAGGGTACCCAATTCTCGTTCCGATAAAGGAAACATATACGTCCGAAAGGGATCTCGGCCCCCGGAAGCAATTGAATTGGACAATCATAGGGGCGGTGGGGGGGGGGGGTAAGGTCTCAGCCCCCTGTTTACTGAAGACATCCAAGTATTCTTGATAAGATACTGGGACAAAGGAACGTATCTCCTTATCAGCATCCATACAGAGTAGGGTGCTAGGAGCACTATGGCGTACTGGCAGGCAATAATTCTGGCAGTAAGGGGACTGTAATTGACGTCTCCAGAAGTCCAATTGATCTGCGGGTTGTGCGCCTGCAACCAGGGTAACCCCAGAATAACCGGAAACAAGGGAGAAGAGATGGAATCCAGGCACAACAACTCCTTGTGTCCTTCGAGAGTGGCCACAGGCAATGGAGGGGTTTCTTAGGTTACTGGCCTAGACTTGATGTTGGACCCATCCGCTAGAAAGATGGAGAGTCCCTGCGACTTGGGTCGAAGTGGGATGCGTTGATGAGCAGCAAAGGTAAGGTCAATGAAGCAGCTGCATGCCCCGGAATCAATAATAGCGGTGACCGGGATCGGGCCTTCTGGGAGCTGGAATGAGATAGAGAGAGCCAGGTGAGTGGTATTGTTGACAGAAACTGGATAACTTGAGGGGAATATAGAAAGACAAGCAAAAAGAGAGGGACCTATGTCAGAGACTAATGTGTCTAGCAATTGGGCTGTACACAGACCGTCAGGAGACCCATGAAAGCGGATTTCCACCCTGGAATTTTTTTTTTTTTAAAAATACCCCCGGGACAGTCAGGGCTAGTGCATTCCACAATGGCTAGTCTCTGATCTGTCCCGGGTTGCACTTACCTGTTAGGACAAATACTTACCTTGAAAACGTCTTGTCCAGCGCTGCCATCTCAGATGTGGGCAGCTTGAAGCCAGCGAGATCCTCTTCAGCGTCCTCTTCCGCCTTCTTCAGTCCCACGATGCCCTGCACCGGCCCCGCCGTCACTTCCGGTGCGCGCGCGTCATCCCTCCACAGCTTCTGGGCATGCCCAGAAGCTGTTTAGAAGGGGATGACGCGCGTGCCCCGGAACTGACGTCGGGGCCGGTGCAGGCGCAATGATTCCTGGGAGCGATGACGTTCAGCTCCCAGGAATCATTGCAGAGCCAGGAAGTGACGACGGGCCGCGGCCGAGGAAGAAGGAAGTAAGGTAAGTATATTTTCTTCGCTACGAGGTAAGTAAAAAAAAAAAAAAATGCGATTATCCATTTCTTTTTCAGGTGACCCGGAGCGAGAAGATGGAGGGAAGTATAAAATTAGGGTGGAACTCCACTTTAATATAGTCTATTGGTCTCAATTGATGAGTAGGGAGCCACCGCAGCCTAAAATATACTGATATAGAAAGAGGAAAGGGGCCATAGACTAGCCCCTAAGAATGGCTGCAATAAGAGATGCTCACACCTGCTTCTTTTCAAAATTGTCAAAAAAATTTATTAAAGAACATATGACACTCTGTTTAAAAATACCCCGACATATGGGGAACAATATTCAAATGCATAAATGCAGGATACAAAAAGGTTATGAACCATGAACATATATGACAAAAAGTCGTTGTTTTGTTTTTATGTCATATATGTTCATGGTTCATAACCTTTTTGTATCCTGCATTTATGCATTTGAATATTGTTCCCCATATGTCGGGGTATTTTTAAACAGAGTGTCATATGTTCTTGTTTTTTGACAATTTTGAATATAGAAAGACACTTACGCATCTTTGCTGGGCATGAGCGTGCAAAGTGTCCGGCCTCTCCGCAGTACAGACACAGGTTGTTCTGACGTCGTCGTGAGCGTTCTTCTGTTGATTAGGAAGGACGCATAAGCCCAAGTTGCATTGGCACTGACGTATCTGATTCAGCAGTAACCGGAGCAGTGTTGCTGGAACGGGCACCGGAGGAGAAGGTATGGACGGGATTTGGAACCTGTGGCAACATCCAGACTGGGCGGGTCTGCTGCGTGGACCCCTCTGCTCTACGCTCACGGAGCCAGCGGTCTATCTGTATAGCCAGGGTGATTAATGCCTCGAAGGTCTCGGGTAAACCCACTCGGGCCAGTTCATCTTTCAAGTTTTCTGAAAGACCCAGGCGGAACTGATGTCGCAAGGCTGCGTCGTTCCAGTGAGTGTCCGTACTCCAACGCCTGAAGTCAGTGACGTAATCCTCTACGGCCCTTTTGAAGTGAAGTGAGCACGGTTTCTGCTGTAGCAGTGCGCTGCGGGTCTTCGTATAACTGCGCCATTGCGTTAAAGAAAGCCGACATGGAGTAAAGCTGGTTACTGCGCTCTTCAAGCAGGCGGTGAGCCCAGGACTGAGGTTCACCTTGAAGCAGGGATATGATGAACCCCACTTTGGTTGCTTCCAAGGAGAAGGTTCGGGGTTGCAGGGAGAAGTACAGCTTGCAGGCATTGCGGAAGGCTCTAAACTTGCTTTGATCCCCAGGAAACCTTTCCAGCGTAGGGACCCTTGGCTCAGGAATCGGCATTACCACCGTCGGACCGGAGGGATTCCCGGAGGGAGCCATGGAAGCAGCAGAAACTGTAGGGTCCGTGGAGGGGCTTAGGGACTGAACACGCCCCTCCAACTGGGTATAGCCCTCTTGCAGGGACTTGACTGCTTTGGTAAGGGCCGCAAGGTGCTGGCAGATGTCGTCCATAGGAGAGGCTCCTCTAGCAGGCTCAGTCATTGCTGTGTTGTACTGTCACGGGGTAACGTGGCAGAGCCTGACGTAAGAGGAGTGGCTTACCGGGTAACTGGCGTGGCACAGGTTCACCAGAGGCGCAGAGTCTAAGTGTTAGCCGGTTTTCACCAGGGCCCCAGATGGTGGGGATGGACTTGGCTGCTTGCTAACACCAGGTCGCGCCCCCCCCCCCCGGATTCCCTGGGAGAGCCAGGAACAGGTCCAGGACCAATAGCCGGTAGCAGGTAAACAGATCAGGACGAGACAGGAGGATAGTCAGGACAAGCCAAGGTCAGGGCGGGCAGCAGCTAATCAGAATCCAAAGACAAGCCGGGTCAGGTAAACAGGAATAGCAGATATAGTAGGCACAGGATACAGGAGAGCTGAAAACAACACAGCAACCACCTAGAGTGATAGCTGTGTTTAAATAGGCCGTTTTGACGCCAATTTGGTAGCCTCGAACTCTGCCGAGGTAGCCTCAAACTCTGCCGAGGTAGCCTCAAACTCTACCAAGGTAGCCTCAGCGCATGTGCATAGGCGTTCGCCAGTTAGCGACGCCAGTACGCCTGCGCACGGTATTGAGTCCCTGACAGCGCTTTTATAGCGTTGTCTTTGCACCATGTTGGGTAGCGAATTTAGACACTATTTCATGGGGACACACAGTTTTAGGAGTTGACATAATTGTGTGCGTGTGTGTGTGGGGGGGGGGGCGCTTTGTTTTTACAAGCATAACATGCAAATTTTATCGTGTGTGAAAATGTCATTTTGTTTAAAGCCCATCTCTGGGGAAACAAAAAATTACCAAAACCCAAATGAGCATTTAACCCTTGTATAATGGGGGCAGCCCCACTTCAAGGGTTACATGGTAATTTTGGTGTAGGGAACCAGTAAAAGCACTTTTACTTATCTGATCCCTCAATACGGGCACTCTCCTCTATTCCCCTACACTCTGGCAGTGGACTGTCCCTCCTCCTGTCCAATCAAGGGCTTTGGGCTCTGCATTGGTCTTGATGGTCTCAGATAACCTGTGACCACTCTTTATAAAAAGATCCCCCTAATTAACCCAATCTACCTGTTCCAATTTCCACTAGAGGCAAGCCGCCTATAACCCCTTATATCCCCATCCTAATATTGTCCAACCAATGCAATCCAGATAATTCTTCATTATCCGTCTACAGAGAAACCCGCATAGATCACATGACCACCACACCATTGAGGATGGAGGAGGATCAGAGACACATGACTGAGAAGTTATTAAGCCACACCCTGGAGATCATCTACCTGCTGATCGGAGAGGTGAGGAGGATTTTGGGAGGTCACATGACATCACTCTTATATATACAAAATTGCAATATACTGTATAATCCACCACGTGATAACAATTCAAACAATAATTGATAAGTGTTCAAACATGTGCTAAGTCAACACCGTGACCACACATAAAAGTCCAAAGAAAATATCCAAAACTCAGTAAATTGTCCACCGGGTGAGATACAATACAAAACAATGAAGGTAATATGCTGAGTCAACAGCCTAATGACACAAATTGTCCAATATATCTGTTGAACAAACTCAGTCTTTGTGTAACGAAAAGATGATGATGTGAAGATGTGATGAAAATAAACTGGTGATGAAGTGATCACGACAAGTTGGTGACAGTTTCCCACCACCTTCTAGATGTGCTTCTTACCAGATAAAAAATGCAAAAGGGCATATAAATGATCGCTATTGAGAAACTCCTGATAACACCTCAAGAAACTCAGGGTGAATCAATTATCCCTTCACCAAATGTTCAGACAGCTCCTTACCAGATGTAAAGAAATGGAGAGCATTTCAAAAATGTTCCTTTTCTTCCTGTACTGAAATGATGGGAAAGTTTCTCCTGGCACTTGTCCTCGAATTACCATCCACAGCAATTCCACCTGCTAAGTGTCCTGTGTCCAATCGGGCCTTTATGACCAATATTCCCAGAAAGCACAAGGCGATCGGCTACTTCTCCTCTACTTCTAGGCACTTTTTTCTCCTTCTCCTGCTCAGATCCACTTAGTCATACAAAAAAAAAAAAAAAATCCATTTAGACAAGAAATCCTTAATCAGGGAGGCTGTAGAGAAAGCCTGGTAGTGGAGGGATGGGGAGGAGAGTCTGGTTTGTATCCTGTGCGCTCAGGATTCTTTCTATGGATTCCTAAAGCTCTGCTGCAGCAGGATCCTCTCTTCTTCTCCTTCTTGTGCACTGCTTGACTCAGCTGACTCCTGTGCTCGGGATGCAATGCTGCCTGCACCCCGAGCACAGGAGTCAGCTGAGTCAAGCAGTGCACAAGAAGGAGAAGAAGAGAGGATCCTGCTGCAGCAGAGCTTTAGGAATCCATAGTTACATAGTTAGTGAGGTTGAAAAAAGACATCAGTCCATCCAGTTCAACCTATGATGTGTGTGTGTGTTTGCTTTTAACCGTACATTGTATACCCCTGTATGTTGTGGTCTTTAAGGTGCCCATCTAATAGTTTATTGAAACTATCAATGCTCCCTGCTGATACGACTGCTTGTGGAAGAGAATTCCACATCCTTACTGCTCTTACAGTGAAGAACCGCTTACGCATTTTAAGGTTAAACCGCTTTTCCTCTAGTTTTAGTGAGTGGCCACTTGTCTTGTTGTATTCCCTTACTCTGAATAGTTTGTTCCTTATGCCAGGGTCGCCAGTACAGTATTTGTACATTGATATCATATCCCCCCTCAATTGTCTCTTCTCCAGAGAGAATTGGTTCAGTGCTTTGTAGTCTTTCCTCATAGCTGATGTCCTCCATTCCCCTAATTATTTTTGTTGCCCTTCTCTGGACTCTTTCCAGTTCTAGCACATCCTTCCTGAGGACCGGTGCCCAGAACTGGACAGAATACTCCAGATGTGGCCGGACCAGAGTCTTGTAGAGCGGGAGAATAATCTCTTTATTTCTGGAGTGAATCCCCTTTTTTATACATCCCAGTATTCTGTTGGCTTTAGTTGCAGCGGCTTGGCATTGCATGCCACTGCCAAGCCTGTTGTCTACCAGTACCCCAAGTCTTTTTCCATCCCAGAGGTCCCCCCCCCCCCCCAGTGAGTAGCTTGCTTTCTGGTGCCCCCAAGTGCATTACTTTACATTTTTCAACATTAAACCTCATCTGCCATGTAGTTGCCCACCCCGTTATTTTGCTCAGGTACGCTTATAAGGTTTCCACATCCTGCCCAGAAGATATTGGCGTGCTTAGTTTAGTATCATCCGCAAATACTGAGATTGTTCTAGATATCCCCTCCTCTAGATCATTTATGAATAAATTAAACAGGATTGGTCCCAGGACAGAACCCTGGGGGACCCCACTTTCCACACCCACCCAATCCGAGTACTCCCCATTAATCATCACCCTCTGGACTCTCCCCTGGAGCCAGTTCTCTATCCAGGCACTCACCCTATGGTCCATACCTACCTTCCTTAGTTTGTACAGTAAGCGTTTGTGGGGAACGGTGTCAAAGGCCTTTGCAAAGTCCAGATACACCACATCCACAGGCTTACCTTTATCTAGGTGACAGCTCACTTCATCGTAGAAGGTAAGTAGATTGGTTTGGCAAGAACGATTTTTCATAAATCCATGCTGATTACTACTAATAATACTGTTCATTACTAAAGTCTTGTATGTGGTCCCTTAACATCCCCTCCAAAATCTTGCAGACTACAGATGTTAGGCTGCTCGCCTATAGTTACCCGGGTTACACCTCGGCCCCTTTTTAAATATTGGTACCACGTTGGCTTTTTTCCAATCGGCTGGCACCATACCCGTCTGTAAACTATCCTTAAAGATCAAGAATAATGGTCTGGCAATCACCTGGCTGAGCTCTTTAAGAACCCTCGGGTGCAAGCCATCCGATCCCGGTGATTTATTTATGTTAAGTTTCATAGAAAGAACCGCTGAGCGCACAAGATACAAACCAGACTCTCCTCCCCATCCCTCCACTGCCAGGCTTTCTCTACAGCCTCCCTTTTTCAGGATTTCTTGTCTAAATGGATTTTTTTTTTTGTATGACTAAGTGGATCTGAGCAGGAGAAGGAGAAAAAAGTGCCTAGAAGTAGAGGAGAAGTAGCCGATCGCCTTGTGCTTTCTGGGAATATTGGTCATAAAGGCCCATTGGACACAGGACACTTAGCAGGTGGAATTGCTGTGGATGGTAATTCGAGGACAAGTGCCAGGAGAAACTTTCCCATCATTTCAGTACATGAAGAAAAGGAACATTTTTGAAATGCTCTCCATTTCTTTACATCTGGTAAGGAGCTGTCTGAACATTTGGTGAAGGGATAATTGATTCACCCTGAGTTTCTTGAGGTGTTATCAGGAGTTTCTCAATAGCGATCATTTATATGCCCTTTTGCATTTTTTATCTGGTAAGAAGCACATCTAGAAGGTGGTGGGAAACTGTCACCAACTTGTCGTGATCACTTCATCACCAGTTTATTTTCATCACATCTTCACATCATCATCTTTTCGTTGCACAAAGACTGAGTTTGTTCAACAGATATATTGGACAATTTGTGTCATTAGGCTGTTGACTCAGCATATTACCTTCATTGTTTTATATTGTATCTCACCCGGTGGACAATTTACTGAGTTTTGGATATTTTCTTTGGACTTTTATGTGTGGTCACGGTGTTGACTTAGCACATGTTTGAACACTTATCAATTATTGTTTGAATTGTTATCACGTGGTGGATTATATATTGCAATTTTGTATATATATAAATGTTTATTTATTTATATGAACACTGATCACATTGTAGCGCACCAATTAACTTTCACATACATTAATTTCCACACATTGGATCTTGGTAGCAGCACAACTTTATTATTAGCGCACTTTTTTCCATTTTTCATGACATCAATTTTACCTCTATTAATAAAACACAGTCCTGACCAGAGAGGTGAGGAGGATTCTGGGAGGTCACATGACATCCCTCTTACCTCTATTAATAAAACAGACCTGACCAGAGAGGTGAGGAGGATTCTGGGAGGTCACATGACCACTCTTATCTAGTCTGGTCAATAGGCCATGTTCTTATTATAGACCTGTAGATGATGTCAGATGATTGATATCGGTATTTCTCTTACGTCCTCCGACAGTCGCCGCCTCTTCATGTTTGTCACTAATGGGGTTATTGACCTTTACTCCGTAGGAGTAGCTATGAAGAGAAAAACAGGCGCCATGTAATCAACCATATATTTATTGCACAACAATTAACATAGTATCTTACACTGAGGTAAGCTTCAGTCCGTGTCTCAGCAAGTCCAGCCGCACAATCCGGCCGTCCACCGGCCCGGAGGTGACGTCACAGGAAGCTGGTCCGGAGGGATGGTTACAGCGGAAGCCACGATGGAACGCAAGCTCCCGGAAATGACGCAACGCGTTTCGGACCATGCGCACTCAGCTCCTTTCTCAAGCGCCCAACACCCTTTTCTTTTGAACACCGTAGGAGTAGCTAGGCAACAGAATATGTTAATATCAAAGCTTTTAGCATATCCCACCCCTAGGGGGTGGTCCCCTCAGTCAATACCCTCCTGCTTCCTGCATTCCCAACTCAGTTTCTAATGCCTAGCTTAGGAGTAGGCTGGCTGTTCCTGTGCTGGGTCTCTCAGTCTCAGCTTCTTTTCTCTTTTTGATTTTATTTGGAGTTTTTTCTCTTTCTTTTACTTAGCTGTTTATTTTCAGCATTAGTTAGCTTCTTCTGATGAAGATGATCGTGCGGAGCTGGGTCTCGGACTGGCCACCCTGGATCCCAGGGCTCAGGGCCAGGGGCTTCCCAGCCTGCCATCGAGCGTTCAGCACAGGTTTCCCTGGCACATTGAACGACCCATCCCTGTTCGCTGCAGGGATGCTATCGGTGAGGTGGCTACCTCACTGGACGCCATGCGGTTTTGCACCGCAGTTCCATTGCGTCACGGTTGCGACACTCCCTGTCCTCAGTACAGCGGTTTGGTCGCTGGAGCAGGCTCCCCACGCCATCCGGACTGGTAAGTGTATCTTTATGTGGGGACCTGTCTGTTGGGTATCAGTTTGGGACTGTGTGACCCTGCATGTCTGTGTGGCTGCTGAGCTCCCTGTCAGTTCCTGTGTGGCATTCCTGCCTGTGTGTGGGCTGCAGGGGGGGGGGGCTCTCCTGCTCTGCTGTATGCATACATGAAGCGGCCTGGATTTGAACATGCATGTGCGGCGATCGCTGCGGCGATCCGCCATTTTTTTGCGGCAGAATGATGATGGCCGGTCCTGTGTGGTAAGGCGCGGCGTTTTGGCGCCAAACTTCATGGACAAATAGATAACAGGCCACATGTCACATAGGCGATCAATCAGGCCACATGTCGGCGCTGTTATCTATTTGCCTATGAAGTCCTCAGCCAGCGGCCATGTTTGTGTAGCCTTACATAGGCTTTACAGGGGCGGTCAGTCATTGCATCACTTCCTTTTGCTCTGGGACAGCGATCGGTGCAGCAGCCTGTGTGATCTCTCCAGGTTTTACCTTTCCATATTCCTGTATTCCTTGCCTAGTATTCTTATCCCTGTGGGGGTCAGTGTATTCAGTGGGTGCGGTGGGCTACGCTCGCCGCGATCTTAAAGGGGCAGTACTCCTTTTTTCCTAAAACTACTGGGGCATGGATTCTCAGGAAAGCAAGTTTCCTCCCACCTTGGTGGGGGGCCAAGGGGCTGCTGCTTCCCCCGAGGGGGCTGATTTGGCTGCTATTGTGGCAAACCTAGCTGCTCAGGTTCAGATGCTAGTGGCTGATCGATCCACAAAACGGCCCAGAGTGTCGATTTCCTCTGATTCAGAGGGCGATGGGGCTGCTATGGCTGGAGTGCCCTTCTCAGGGTCTCGCTCATCTCTAGACCTTGTGGGGTCTGAGGGAGAGGCTGAGGTAGAAGGGGTTGATAATTCCCCCCTGGCTCGTCTGAAGAGCTTGCACTCATGGATGAGTTGGTTGCTTCTATCAAGCAAACACTGCATTTGCAGGATGAACCATGTCCTCCTGCTTTGCTGTCCTCTTATGGGACGCAGAGGAAACGCAAAACATCGCAGGTCTTTCCTTGTTCTGCGGAGTTTCAGCGCGCTGTTGATGAACAATGGCGCAATTTAAAGAAGCCTTTTGCTGTGCCGAGTAGGTTCAAGCTGCGTTATCCATTTACGCCCGCTACTGATGAGCGTTGGTGTGTGCCGCCTCCGGTGGATCACGCGGTGGCTATTTTGAATAAGTCTACTGCGATTCCAGCGGAGGATACCCCGTTGTTCCAGGACCCCACGGACAGGAGATTGGAGTCTCTTGCCCGTCATACTTATACGGTTGCTGGTTCCATGCTGAAACCTATTTTTGCTTCCCTTATGGCAGCCCAGGCTGTCGCGGATTGGACGCAGGTGCTCAGGCGCATCCTGGTGGCTGACTCTGCCCTGCCGGCAACATTGGCTATGGTGGATCAAATCCATCAGGGTGTCATGTATTTGTGCGATGCGGACTTGGATTCAGTCCCTTTAACTGCGCGCGTCCAAAGTGTGGCGGTGTTGACACGTTGTCTGAGGTACCTTCGATTCGCCATTGCGGAGGATCACTACCAGTTTGTGGCGTTACCCTTTGGTCTCGCTTCGGCTCCGTGGGTTTTCACCAAGGTGCTTGCGCCGGTTCTGGCCTTGTTAAGAGCTCAGGGCATTTCTGTTCTGGGGTATCTGGACGACATTCTGGTTCGGTCTACGACCAGTCAGGGTCTGGTGAACGACCTGTCCGTCACGATGCAGACTCTGCAGGAGTTTGGTTGGACGATAAATTTTCCAAAGTCGACGCTGTGTCCGTCGGTTCGTCTTCCCTACCTGGGAATGATCCTGGACTCTGTTCAGGGGAAGGTCTTCCTGCCGGAAGACAAGCTCAGGATGCTTCAGGACAAAGTCAGGTCCCTCAGGGACCATCAGTGCTCGTCCCTCCGGACGTGTATGAGGTGTCTGGGATTGATGGTCTCGGCTTTCAAGGCGATTCCCTTCGCCCAGTTTCACACGCGGGGTCTCCAAGCGGAGATCCTGACCAGGTGGGACGGGCGACCGCAATCTCTGGATCTCCAGATTTCATTGAGCCATCGCACCAGAAGGGATCTTCTGTGGTGGCTACAGTCCCTGGCGGTGTCGGGGGGCAAGTCTTTTCGCCCTTTCTCGTGGACGGTGATCACCACGGATGCCAGCCTGTCGGGCTGGGGTGGTGTTCTGGGCATTCTGTCCGCCCAGGGAACTTGGTCGGAGGAGGAATCCTCCCTTCCGATCAACATTCTGGAATTGCGAGCGATAAATCTCTGCCTTCGGCGTTGGACGGACAGGCTGCGGGGCCGTCCGGTTCGGGTGCAGACAGACAATGCCACAGCGGTGGCCTACATCAACCACCAAGGGGGCACCAGGAGTGCCCGAGCGGCTTGGGAAGTGGCCGACATTCTGTCTTGGGCCGAGACACACGTCCCGGCGATAACGGCGGTTCACATTCCGGGGGTGGAGAACTGGCAGGCGGATTATCTGAGTCGCCAGACCCTGGACCAGGGAGAATGGTCCCTTCACCCGGATGTCTTCCAGATGTTGTGCGCGAAGTGGGGTTCACCAGGTGTGGACCTGTTCGCGTCTCGTCTAAACAACAAGGTGGAAAGGTTCGTGGCAAGGACGCGCGATCCTCGGGCAGACGCGTCAGACGCGTTAGTGGCGCCCTGGCATCAGTATCGTCTGATGTATGCCTTTCCACCGATTCAGCTGCTATCCAGGTTCCTTCGCAGGTTGGCCTCGGAATCACACACGGTGATTCTGGTGGCGCCAGACTGGCCTCGCCGGTCTTGGTACGCAGATCTCGTGAATCTGGCGGTCGATGCTCCGTGGCGTCTGCCTCTTCGAGAAGATCTCCTGTCTCAAGGACTGATATTCCATCCTGCTTTACAGTCGCTGGCTTTGACGGCCTGGCTGTTGAAAGCGAGGTCCTGAAGGATAGGGGTCTCTCCCCTGAGGTCATTCACACTTTGATCAAGGCTAGAAAGGCCTCTTCAGGGAAGGTTTACTACCGTACTTGGAAGGCATATTTTGCCTGGTGGGAGTCCAGGGGGTATTCCCCTCGCTCATACTCGGTATCAAGAGTGTTGGCTTTCCTACAAACGGGCGTGGACCAGCGTTTGGCGTTGGCCACGATTAAGGGTCAGATTTCTGCGCTGGCCGTTCTCTTTCAACGCCCTGTGGCGTCTAATTCCTTGGTTAGCACCTTTGTTCAAGGGGTACGACATCTGGTCTCTCCTAGGAGGGAGCCTTTGCCTCCATGGGACTTGAACCTTGTTCTGTCCGTGTTGCAACATGCTCCTTTTGAAAAGATCAGGGAGATCTCGTTGTCTCTGTTGTCCAAGAAGGTCGCCTTTTTGGTGGCGGTCACTTCGGCTCGCAGAGTGTCGAAGCTGGCAGCCTTGTCCTGCAGATCTCCGTATTTGGTGATTCACTTGGATAAGGTGGTCTTACGACCTAACCCGTCTTTTCTTCCGAAAAGGATTTCGGAATTTCACCTCAATGAGGACATTGTCTTGCCTTCGCTTTGCGCAAAGCCTAAACATTCGAAGGAGGTGGCTTTGCATTCCTTGGATGTTGTTCGGGCGATCAGGGTTTACCTGTCATCGACTAAATCCTTTCGCAAGACGGATTCTCTATTTGTCCTTCCAGAGGGACCTCGGAAGGGCATGGCGGCGTCGGCTTCTACCATCGCCAAATGGATCAGACAGACCATTGAACAGGCCTATGCTTTGAAGGGAAAAGTTCCCCCCATGCCTGTGAAGGCGCACTCTACCAGATCTCTGAGTACGTCTTGGGCCTGTCATCATCGGGCTTCTGTGGCCCAGGTGTGTAAGGCAGCGACTTGGTCGTCCGTTCACACCTTCTCAAAATTCTACAAAGTGGATGTTCAGGCATCGGCAGATGCTTCCTTTGGCCGCAAGGTTCTTAGTGCGGCAGTGCCTTAGGGTCCCTTGTTTTTGGGTCCTTGGCTGTTGGGATGTTTTTTTTTTATCCCTAGGTTATTTGTTTTCCTGGGTGATTGCTCCTGTTGAGCAAGTTTTTTCATGTTGCCCAGTTGATTTTCTTACTTTGGTAAGGTTCCTTTTTCTGATGTGGGTTCTGCGTTGCCTTAGGCGCGGCTGCGTTTTTTTCCCACCCCTCATGTCTACACTGCTTTGGGACGTCCCCATTAGTGACGAATATGAAGAGGCGGCGACTGTCTGAGGACGTAAGAGAAAACGGAATTTTTGTAAAATCTTACCTGTAAAATTCCTTTCTCTGAGTCCTCCGACAGTCGCCGCCCCTCTTTTGGGGTTTGTTTATGTACTCTACTGCTATGCTACTGAAACTGAGTTGGGAATGCAGGAAGCAGGAGGGGATTGACTGAGGGGACCACCCCCTAGGGGTGGGATATGCTAAAAGCTTTGATATTAACATATTCTGTTGCCTAGCTACTCCTACGGAGCAAAGGTCAATAACCCCATTAGTGACGAATATGAAGAGGCGGCGACTGTCGGAGGACTCAGAGAAAGGAATTTTACAGGTAAGATTTTACATAAATTCCGTTATCTTTCTCCTGATCTGTAGGATTATGTTGTAGTGAAGGAGTCTAGTGGAGAGCCAATCTCAGGAGGATGGAGGAGGGCCCAAATCCCCACCATGGTGCCTCCACCTCGTTCTCCAATAACTGAGAGGAACAGAGAGCAGAAGATCCTGGAACTGACCACCATGATGGTCCATCTGCTGACTGGAGAGGTGAGCGGTGCTGGGAATTCTGGGACATTATCCAGTAACAGACAAGGGTTGTGTCTGGATGGTGACTGTATCATTGTGTGTGTCAGGTTCCTATAAGGTGTCAGGATGTCACTGTCTATTTCTCAATGGAGGAGTGGGAGTATTTAGAAGGACACAAGGATCTCTACAAGGACGTCATGATGGAGAATCATCCGCCCCTCACATCACCGGGTAAGAGGAGACTTTATTGTAAAGGAGAGAGCAGTACGGAGGGTCCACCTAGATCCTCCATCATCTGATAAACACACAGAAACAATGTATTCAGTCAGTGTGTGTGTTTCCTACAGATGGATCCAGTAATGGGAACCCACCAGAGAGATGTCCCCGTCCTCTGTATTCCCGGGATTTCACAAAGGAAGATCACACCATCCCTCACCATCATCAGGTAGATGAGGAACAATCACTGATAGTATCATTAGGATCTGTACATTATCTGCATTGTTACCATTGATGTCATTTTTATTATATATTCAGAGTGGAAACCTGAGAGATTCTAAAGTTGAGGTTAAAGAAGAGATAAAAGAGGAGGATGATGAGGATGGGATGATGGAGTCAGAGATTCTAAAGGAACACAAAGATCTGTACCAGGACACCATGGAGGAGTCATCCAGCTACAGAAACCCACCAGAGAGATGTCCCCGTCCTCTGTATTCCCGGGATTCCACACCGGAAAGTCACACCATTCCTCAATGTTACAAGGTTGGTGGATTGGAGCATCTACAACATGGACTTCTGGAGAGGATGTGTTTTTTTTTTTATAATATCACAATGCTAAAGCTTATAACTTTCAGATAATATTCTCTCTCATTTTCTTGGTTTAGAGTGGAGATCCAATCGATATAGAATTTGAGGTTAAAGCAGAAGAAGAAGAGACGTATGTGAGGGATGATCAGCAGTCTATGGAGGAGGATGGAATAACGGGGACATTTATAGAGGAGGACACTCCTACAGAGATCAGCACAGGTGGGTCATTAACACTAAATACATAGATGACATAAATACATGTAATCCACCACTGAATACCAATATTATGAGTCCTGACCCCTGCACTATATACTCTATGTTGTACATTACATACTTCTGACCCCTGCACTATGTACTCTATTTTGTATTACAGACTTCTGCTCTATCTCCTCTACCCACTGCTACAATATCTCACAAAAGTAAGTACACCTCTCACATTTTTGGAAATATTTTATTCTATTTTTTCATGTGACAACACTGAAGAAAATACACTTTGCTACAATGTAAAGTAGTGAGTGTACAGCTTGTATAACAGTGTAAATTTGCTGTCCCCTCAAAATAACTCAACACACAGCCATTAATGTTTAAACCGCTGGCAACAAAAGTGAGTACACCCCTAAGTGACAATGTCCAAATTTGGCCCAAAGTGTCAATATTTTGTGTGGCCACCATTATTTTCCCCTCTTGGGCATGGAGTTAACCAGAGCTTCACAGGTTGCCACTGGAGTCCTCTTCCACTCCTCCATGATGACATCACGGAGCTGGTGGATGTTAGAGACCTTGCACTCCTCCATCTTCCATTTGAGGATGCCCCACAGATGCTCAATAGGGTTTAGGTCTGGAGACATGCTTGTCCAGTCCATCACCTTTACCCTCGGCTTCTCTAGCAGGCCAGTGGTCGTCTTAGAGGTGTGTTTGGTGTCGTTATCATGTTGGAATACTGCCCTGCGGCCCAGTCATCGAAGGAAGGGGATCATGTTCTGCTTCAGTATGTCACAGTACATGTTGGAATACTGCCCTGCGGCCCAGTCTCTGAAGTGAGGTGACCGTGCTCTGCTCCAGTATGTCACAGTACATGTTGGCATTCATGGTTCCCTCAATGAAGTGTAGCTCCCCAGTGCCAGCGGCACTCATGCAGCCCCAGACCATGACACTCCCACCACCATGCTTGACTGTAGGCAAGACACACTTGTCTTTGTACTCCTCACCTGGTTGCCGCCACACACGCTTGACACCATTTGAACCAAATAAGTTCATCTTGGTCTCATCAGACCACAGGAGATGGTTCCAGTAATTCATGTCCTTAGTCTGCTTGTCTTCAGCAAACTGTTTGCGGGCTTTCTTGTGCATCATCTTTAGAAGAGGCTTCCTTCTGGGATGACAGCCATGCAGACCAATTTGATGCAGTGTGCGGTGTATGGTCTGAGCACTGACAGGCTGACCCCTCACCCCTTCAACCTCTGCAGCAATGCTGGCAGCACTCATACGTCTATTTCCCAAAGACAACCTCTGGATATGACGCTGAGCACGTGCACTCAACTTCTTTGGTCGATCATGGCGAGGCCTGTTCTGAGTAGAACCTGTCCTGGTAAACCGCTGTATGGTCTTGGCCACCATGCTGCAGCTCAGTTTCAGGGTCTTGGCAATCTTCTTATACCCTAGGCCATCTTTTTGTAGAGCAACAATTCTTTTTATTTTAGATCCTCGGAGAGTTCTTTGCCCTCGTGTTGAACTTCCAGTGACCAGTATGAGAGAGTGAGAGCGATAACACCAAATTTAACACACCTGCTCCCCATTCACACCTGAGACCTTATAACACTAACGAGTCACATGACACTGGGGAGGGAAAATGGCTAATTCGGCCCAATTTGGACATTGTCACTTAGGGGTGTACTCACTTTTGTTGCCAGCGGTTTAAACATTAATGGCTGTGTGGTGAGTTATTTTGAGGGGACAGCAAATTTACACTGTTATACAAGCTGTACACTCACTACTTTACATTGTAGCAAAGTGTCATTTCTTCAGTGTTGCCACATGAAAAGATAGAATAAAATATTTACAAAAATGTGAGGGGTGTACTTACTTTTGTGAGATACTGTATATATACACATAATATGGATTCTCTTTGTTACACCCATTTCATACCAGCCGGACATTTTATATCTGATGAAAAAATCAAATGAAAATGAAAATAAATTTCTTCCCCCAAATTTGTAGACAATAAGTGGGAAATAATAATCCAATCTGTGCGATATCATCGCGCCGTGTAACATTCAGACTTACAATTCAAAAATATGAAATCTATTAAACAGTGTCAGGAAATGAATAAATAGTAATGTGATCGTCCAATAAGAGGATAGAAATGTGTGTCATGTGACACGTGTCACCAGTCAGGGCCAATATAAATGATAAAGTGCGAGTGCAGAAATTGCAGATGAGAAAAGTACTGGTGGTCACTTCCACTCACCTTACCATCTGACTCCTGTTTTACCAGCGAGTCCCACAGATCCCTTTCCCCTCTAGGGATATCGCTCACTCCTCTCCTCCTTCCTCTTCCTCCACGGTATATATGGGGGAGGGTAAAAATAACACCCCCTCTAGTGCTCTCCGTCTATCTGCTTTATTCAACATTAATATCCAAGATGATAGAATTAAAAAGCCGGGACTTGAGCAGTGCGGACTAAACAAGCTTCACAATGTGATCCTTCACTCAAGATACCCCTTCCCTGGGATGGCCGAGATGGGACGTCCCTGCGCAGGCTCCACCCATATTTTCTATCCCCCCCCCCCCCCCATATATACCGTGGAGGAAGAGGAAGGAGGAGAGGAGGGAAATTATTTCCCACTTATTGTCTTCAGATTTGGGGGAAGAAATTTATTTTCATTTTCTTTTGGGCTGCATTTTATTTGTTTTTGTGTTTAGTGAAAGAAACTTTCTGAATGTAAGCTGCCATTGGGTGAATGTTCTTTGAATATTTATACACCATTCTTTACACTACATGATTGTACCGATTTATTATTTATTTTATATCTGATGATCTGATTGGAGGACAAACTTTTACATGTTGATAATAATGTGATAGCATCCTCCAATGTTGGAACCTTAAACAGAAAGTGATTGTGAGGGAGGAGTCAGTAACCCAATGATGGTGGTCTTCAGGATCAGTCCAGTCTTCATCTTGGTTGTTCTCCCCCCCATCCTCACTCTCTGACCTCTGGTGGGGCTCAGCCCCGCTGTTATTCATGACTAAATCATGGACTAAAAAAGGAAGTCCACGACTTCTTGTGTTGGGAAGATGGCAATGAGTGATAGAGGGGGAGGGGACACTCGTCCTATAATCCCCTCATCACTGTCACTCCTATAAAAGACAGTTCTCGTTGTTTCCTCACTATAAAAGACAGTTCTCGTTGTTTCCTCACTCTCTGACTAAGGTCCATGAATAAAGAAATGAACTGGTAGGAGATCAGAGGAACCATTTACTAGTTACCTTGAGGGTGGAATTGTAAGATCCACAGAGACAAAGCTGCCTGATGTGGGCGGAGTCCTGGTTTAGGAGAACCAATCTGCTGATGTCTAGTAAATAATCTTTTTATTTCTATTTTAGTAGATGGACAGGAGATGAGGAAAACCTCAGAGGATTGTCTCACTTTGTCTCCAGACTGTAAAGTAGAAGACGAGGACATCACACAGTATAGTCCAGGAGAAAACCCGGCTACCTCAAATGTCCATCCGGCACCACACAGTGTAGATGGACCATCGTATTCCTCTTATCCTGAGGAACCTCAGACTGTGAGGGACAGTGCCGGACCATCGTATTCCTCTTATCCTGAGGAACCTCAGACTGTGAGGGACAGTGCCGGACCATCATATTCCTCTTATCCTGAGGAACTTCAGACTGTGAGGGACGGTGCCGGACCATCGTATTCCTCTTATACTGAGGAACCTCAGACTGTGAGGGACAGTGCAGGACCATCGTATTCCTCTTATCCTGAGGAACCTCAGACTGTGAGGGACGGTTCTGTCCTTCCACCAGATAAGAGGTTCTCCTGTACTGAGTGCGGGAAGTGTTTCAGTTTTAAATCCAATCTTAATGTGCATAAAAGATCTCACACTGGTGAGAAGCCACATTCCTGTCCTGAGTGTGGGAAATGTTTTTCACAAAAGTCATATCTTTCCACACATCAGAGATTGCACACTGGTGAGAAGCCATATTCCTGTCCCGAGTGCGGGAAATGTTTTTCAGATAAGTCCAGTCATTCCAGACATCAGAGATTGCACACTGGTGAGAAGCACACTGGTGAGAAGCTGTATTCCTGTCCTGAGTGTGGGAAATGCTTTTCACAGAAGTCTGATCTTTCCAAACATCAGAGATTGCACACTGGTGAGAAGCCGTATTCCTGTCCTGAGTGTGGGAAATGTTTTTCAGAGAAGGTCAGTCTTTCCAGACATCAGAGATTCCACACTGGGGAGAAGCCGTATTCCTGTCCTGAGTGCGGGAAATGTTTTTTAGATAAGTCCAGTCATTCCAGACATCAGAGATTGCACACTGGTGAGAAGCACACTGGTGAGAAGCTGTATTCATGTCCTGAGTGCGGGAAATGTTTTTCACAGAAGTCATATCTTTCCACACATCAGAGATTGCACACTGGTGAGAAGCCGTATTCGTGTCCTGCGTGTAGGAAATGTTTTTCAGATAAGTCCGCTTTTTTTAGACATCAGAGATTGCACACTGGTGAGAACTTGTATTCCTGTCCTGAGTGTGGGAAATGCTTTTCACAGAAGTCTGATCTTTCCAACCATCAGAGATTGCACACTGGTGAGAAGCCGTATTCCTGTCCTGAGTGTGGGAAATGTTTTTCATTGAAGTCCCATCTTTACAGACATCAGATATTGCACACTGGTGTGAAGCCATATTCCTGTCCTGAGTGTGGGAAATGTTTTTCAGATAAGTCCACTCTTTCCAGACATCAGAGATTGCACACTGGTGAAAAACCGTATTCCTGTCCTGAGTGCGGGAAATGTTTTTCATGGAAGTCCAGTCTTTCCACACATCAGAGATCTCACACGGGGGAGAAGCCGTATTCCTGTCCTAAGTGAGTGAAATGTTCCTCACTGAAGTCCTGTCTTCCTGTACATCAGGGGTCCCACACAACCCTGGAGGTGTATTAGTGTGGGAAATGTCTTCTATATAAATGTTGGTAGACATGTGGGGAAGAAGCACACCCTGATTTACACCTCAGATATACTCCATGGCTGATCTTCATCATGTAAGAAACACTTTATAAGGAGATCAGAGATCACCAAAGACATGGATAAAGTGTTGGCCATTGATAGCAGGAGAAAAATAAAAATGGAGTCCTTACCTTTCATTGGCTGAGTACATTTTGTGCGGGAAGATTTCACAAACACTTACAGATCTGATTGTTATAAATGTGTTGATGAAATGTGACCCGTATTCCCCCAGTCATGGTAAATTGGGATTTCCTATAATGGTCAGTTCCATCTAGTGGCCGTAATGTGCTTTCCTGACAGATGTCCATGGCAGCATACGTTTGGGTAGCCCCGCCCTCATTCCTCCCCCATAAGACCTCACCCCCCCATAAATGTTCAGGATAAGCCAATGGCTGCGTTCCTTTTCCTCCTCACTTATAGGACCATTTTTGCATGAAGTTTTCCTACCTATTGGAAGTATTGGTGGGCGGGTCTGGTGCTGGGCAGCTGTGCGGGATGTCAGGAGCTTCCTTTGGTATCCAGAAGTCTTCCAGGATGTCCCAAGTGGTCATTGAGTCCCCAGCTATCAGCGGGGTGGTGTTATGGCACACATATGTAGAGGATCCATGCCTGGAGAGTGGGCCCTGCCATCGGCGGCTATTTGCATTGGCTGGGAGCCCAACTGTTAGCGGGTGGCTATTAAGTGTTAGACGTGAAATTAGTATCGATGCGAATACAAATTCCTACAAATGTTTGGTTATTCCTAGATTCGGATGTATCCAAACCTTCAAATGAAATTTTAATCAATTTAGTTGAAATCTGTTAAAATTTGTTTAGTTTATTCATTTTCTAACGAATTCCAACTTCTCGGAGCGATTAGAATTCGGATCAGTCAAAAAAATTATCGACCGATGCAAATTCTGTGTGAAGAAATAGCTGGTTGTTAAGCAGCAAGCCAGGAAGCCGGCCGCCCGCATCCTTACCAACCATGACTCATCAGCTGTCAGCGGGCTTCCCCACTGACAGATGAATGGAAAGAAAAGAATGCCGGCATTGCCCGGCAATAGAAAAAAATGATGTGCTTCCCCTACCCCCAGTCCATACCAGGCCCTTAGGGGCCAATATTGAAAAAAGGTGATGTAGACAGGTGGCCCCGCCTCTTACCAATGTAAATGCGGAACCTGCAGTAGGCAGAGGGCCTCCATGATGGCGAGAGCATCTTTTTTTATTTATTTTTTTGGGTGCGGCGGGCGTTGTGATTGATGACGGATCTACATTGGGGGAGGCTGGTTTTTATTTTTTAATAAAGAATTTTTCAAAAATTGTGTGTGTGTATTTATTGCTTTTTGACACATCTTTTTTGGTGAATAGATACAGGTACTATGGTCCCGATACTCATTCACATGGGGGGGGGCAGGATCTGGGATCAGGGGTCCCATGGGTAAAAGGGGCTTTCAGATTATGATGAGCCCCCTGCCTGCAGACTCCCACAACCCCAGGCCACGGTTGTGGGAAAGAGGCCCTTGTCCCCATCAGCATGGGGACAAGGTGCTTTGGGGTGGGAAGGGGGCAGAACTGCCCCAAAACACCCACCCCCACCCCATGGTGAGGGCATGTGGCCTTGTATGGGTTAGAAGGGGGGGCGCTCGCTTGTCCCCCTTTTCCGGACTTGCCGAACTGCATGCTCAGGTTAAGATCTGGTATTGATTTTGGGGGGACCCCACGCCATTTATTTTTTTTACATTTTGGCATGGGCCTGGTATAGACTGGGGGGGAGGGGACCCCACGTCATTTTTTTAATGAGAGTCCCAACATCCTATCTGTTCAGTGAAATGGAAACTACAGATGTTCACAAGGAACTACTGTCATATGTGTGGACTTTAAGGGCACAGCATGAGACAGATAACAACTACATGGATTTATCCTAAAATAACATTTATTGATTTATCTAAAACCAGATCTCAATAAAATGAGGAAACTGGCCCCAAACTGAGCTCAGCTCATACACAGGAGATCAATGTCTCCTACTAATTTCACTCATGTACATCATACATATATAAGGATAAGTTGGTATATATCATAAGGTTCGTGTAGGTATAGATATTTCCTCTCTTCACTTAGATGTAACATTTAGTGACGGCCATGTACTTTATTACTGAATATATCTTATTACTATTATAACAATCTCCTTACTATATGGATTTTTTTGTATACATGTATGCATCATATTTGTTACTGATGTCAACATTTGTATCAATTACTGTATGTATAATAAATTACTACGTTCAGATTCTATTTTTGTATATCTTAGTTGATGACCGGCCTCATATAAAGTCCCAGGACCTCTGTTTTCTGTTTGCATTAACCATTAGGGATGGAGACACGTCACTGTGTTTGCTTCTGATCATATTCCTCTATCTTCGTCTGTTCACTAGTCAACGCGTTTCGCACAAGGCTTCTTCAGGACTATGAAGATGTACAGACAGTTTTCTCTTAAAATTAACAGACTCGATATTAGTGTTTCATAAACATCGAACATAATCTGTATTTATGTACATCATAATAAATACAAACATGGTTTACTAGCACATGGCATTCCTTCCAACCCCCAACAAATTAACCCGACCTGGGGCGGACACAGGGGGAAAATCAGAACAAAATGTGTTGTGTATATAGGTATCTGTCCTGAAGATCCTAGGTACAAGATAAAATATACAGTATCTCACAAAAGTTAGTACACCTCTCACATTTTTGAAATATTTTATTCTATCTTTTCATGTGACAACACTGAAGAAATGACACTTTGTTACAATGTAAAGTAGTGAGTGTACAGCTTGTATAACAGTGTATATTTGCTGTCCCCTCAAAATAACTCAACACACAGCCATTAATGTCTAAACCGATGGCAACAAAAGTGAGTACACCCCTAGGTGAAAATGTCCAAATTGGGCCCAATTAGCCATTTCCCCTCCCCGGTGTCATGTGACTCGTTAGTGTTACAAAGTCTCAGGTGTGAATGAGCAGCAGGTGTGGTAAATTTGGTGTTATCGCTCTCACTCTCTCATACTGGTCACTGGAAGCTCAACATGGCACCTCATGGCAAAGAACTCTGAGGATTTGAAAAAAAGAATTGTTGCTCTACTTAAAGATGGCCTAGGCTATAAGAAGATTGCCAAGACATTGAAACTGAGCTGCAGCATGGTGGCCAAGACGATACATCGTTTTAACGGGACAGGTTTTACTCACAACAGGCCTTGCCATGGTGGACCAAAGAAGTTGATGGCACGTGCTCAGACTCCTAGCCAGAGGTTGTCTTTGGGAAATAGACGTATGAGTGCTGCCAGCATTGCTGCAGAGGTAAAAGGGGTGGGGGGGTCAGCCTGTCAGTGCTCAGACCATACGCCGCACACTGCATCAAATTGGTCTGCATGGCTGTCATCCCAGAAGGAAGCCTCTTCTAAAGATGATGTACAAGAAAGCCTACAAATAGTTTGCTGAAGACAAGCAGACTAAGGGCATGGATTACCGGAGCCATGTCCTGTGGTCTGATGAGACCAAGATAAACCTAGGTTAAGATGGTGTCAAGCATGTGTGGCGGCAACCAGGTGAGGAGTACAAAGACAAGTGTGTGTTGCCTACAGTCAAGCATGGTGGTGGGAGTGTCATGGCTGCATGAGTGCTGCCGGCACTGGGGAGCTACAGTTTATTGAGGGAACCATGAATGCCAACATGTACTGTGACATACTGAAGCAGAGTATGATCCCCTCCCTTTGGAGACTGGGCCGTAGGGCAGTATTCCAACATGATAACAACCCCAAGCACACCTCCAAGATGACCATTGCCTTGCTAGAGAAGCTGAGGATGAAGGTGGTAAACTGGCCAAGCATGTCTCCACACCTAAACCCTATTGAGCATCTGTGGGGCATCCTCAAATGGAAGGTGGAGGAGCGCAAGTTCTCTAACATCCACCAGCTCCGTGACGTCATCATGGAGGAGTGGAAGAGGACTCCAGTGGCAACCTGTGAAGCTCTGGTGAACTCCATGCCCAAGAGGGTTAAGGTAGTGCTGGAAAATAATGGTTGCCACACAAAATATTTACACTTTGGGCCCAATTTGGACATTGGTGGAGGACCTACTGTTGCTGGGGGTGTCTTAAATTTCTCAGGGGGTCAGTTGTTGCTGGGAGGGGTCTGTTCTTGCTTGCTGACAGGAAGTCTATTGATGCTGGCTGTGGGGAGACCTGTGGTTGCAGCCAGGAGTCTATTGTTGCTAGGGGAGGAATTTTGTTACGTGTGGTCCATTGTTAGGGGATCTATTGTTACTAGCCGCAGGGGATCTTTTTTACTGTTTTTCTTGCTATCATTAGCAAATTCCACAAATTACGTAGCACCACAAAATGATACCTTGTTCTGTATTGTCTTAAAGAGCAGTACTGGGAGGTGGGTAGGGGATGGAACCAAGAAATGGTGCTTGAAGGTGGGTAGAGGATGGAACCAAGGAATGGAATGGTGCTCAGGGTGGGTACAGGGTGGAACCAAGGAATGGTGCTCGGAGGTGGGTATGGGTTGGAACCAAGGAATGGTGCTCGGGGGTGGAACAAAGGAATGATGCTCAGAGGTGGGTAGGGGCAGACAAAGGGGTAATTCCTGCACCTATTCTCTGAGAAAACAAGCCCTGATAATGAGTCACCTATTTGCTTGAATGTGGCCTTCATGAGCTTAGCGGCCTTAGCCATACGAGTTGTCACTGTCATCAAGGGTATACTCAGTCATGATAATTGAGTGTGTTCTTGGGTGGGTTGCAGCATCTTCTGGTGGTAGCCTCATGTGCTGGTCTTGTTCTTCAGGGGTATATCTGTCTGCAGTTGCAGCCTGTGAACCTGCCTTAACCCTTGCCTCTCTTCCAATGCAATGGAAGTTGGAATGAAAAATATTCATTCTATCCTAAAGAATAATGGAGTAATGGTCAGAGGTACATGGTGACCCTTTCTTATCTGTCCAAAATGCTGGATTGTACAAACCCAAATCCAAAAAAGTTGTGACACTGTACAAATTGTGAGTAAAAAAGGAATGGACTAATTTGCAAATTTCATAATCTTATATTTTATTCACAATATAATATAGATAACATATCAAATGTTGAAAGTGAGACATATTGAAATGTCATGCCAAATATTGGCTCATTTTGGATTTCATGAGAGCTACACATTCCAAAAAAGTTGGGACGGGTAGCAATAAGAGGCCGGAAAAGTTAAATGTACATATAAGGAACAGCTGGAGGACCAATTTGCAACTTTTTCGGTCAATTGGCAACATGATTGGGTATAAAAAGAGCCTCTCAGAGTGGCAGTGTCTCTCAAAAGTCAAGATGGGCAGAGGATCAAGAATCCCCCCAATGCTGTGGCGAAAAATAGTGGAGCAATATCAGAAAGGAGTTTCTCAGAGAAAAATTTGAAAGAGTTTGGAGTTATCATCATCTACAGTGCATAATATCATTCAAAGATTCAGAGAATCTGGAACAATCTCTGGGCGTAAGGGTCAAGGCCGGAAAACCATACTGGATGCCCGTGAACTTCCGGCCCTTAGACGGCACTGCATCACATACAGGAATGGAAATCACAACATGAGCACTGGAATACTTCCAGAAAACATTGTCGGTGAACACAATCCACCGTGCCATTCGCCGTTGCCGCCTAAAACTCGATAGGCCAAAAAAGAAGCCATATCTAAACATGATCCAGAAGCGCAGGCATTTTCTCTGGGCCAAGGCTCATTTAACCACTTGCCTTCTGTGCACTTAAACACCCTTCCCATCCAGGCCAATTTTCAGCTTTCAGCGCTCTCACACTTTGAATGACAATTGCGCGGTCATGCTACACTGTACCCATATGAAATTTTTATCATTTTTTTCACACAAATAGAGATTTCTTTTGGTGGTATTTAATCATCTCTGGGTTTTTTATTTTTTACAAAAAAAAAGAAAAAAGACAGAAAATTTTGAAAAAAAAAAAAAAAGTTTTTCTTATTTTCTGCGAGTAAATTTTGAAAATAAATTTTTCTCCCTCACTGATGTGCGCTGATGAGGCGGCACTGATGGGCACTGATAGGCTGCACTTATGGGCACTGATGAGGTGGCACTTATGGGCACTGATGAGGAGGTACTAATATGCCGCACTGATAGGCGGCACTGCTGAGCACTGAGAGGTGGCACTGCTGGGCACTGAGAGGTGGCACTGCTGGGCACTGAGAGGTGGCACTGACGGGTGGCACTGATGGGCACTGATAGGCGGCACTGATGGACACTAACGGGTGGCACTGATGGACACTGATGGGTGGCACTGATGAGCACTGATGGGCGGCACTGATGAGCACTGATGGGCAGCACCATCAGTGCCCACACTCAGTGCCCATAGTGCTTCCAGTCAGTGCTCATCAGTGCCTAGATGAGCAGGCACTGATGGGCACTGACTGGCAGCACTATGGGCACTGATTGTGGGCATTGATGGGGGCACTGATGGCGGGCACTGTGGGCACTGATGGGGGGGCAATGTGTGTGTTTTTTTTACCTTCAGTAATCAGGGCACTGGTGATCAGTGCCCTGATTACATGTCTCTGTGTCCCCAGCGGCTGTCGGCTCCCCCTCCTTCCTCACACTGCAGTGTCTGTGTGAGGAAGGAGCGCCGGCGATGAGAGATGATCTCATATGTTTACATATGAGATCATCTCTGATTGGACGGCTTGATCACGTGGTGAATGGCCGCTGTGATTGGCCATTCACCACGATCTGTGATCGGCCGTGTCCAAGGGACACGGCCGACACAGATTCTCCCCACTGCACGCTCGCAGGAGCGCGCGGGGGGGGGGGGAGTGTCACTGGAGGCCGTTTAAAAACGGCCTCCCGAAAATTCGAGTCCGCGCTGCAGCCGTATATAGGCTGTAGCGCGGATGTGAGGAGGTTAAAATGGACTGTGGCAAAGTGGAAAACTGTTCTGTGGTCAGACGAATCAAAATTTTAAGTTCTTTGTGGAAAACTGGGACGCCATGTCATCCGGACTAAAGAGGACAAGGACAACCCAAGTTGTTATCAGCACTCAGTTCAGAAGCCTGCATCTCTGATGGTATGGGATTGCATGAGTGCGTGTGGCATGGGCAGCTTACAGATCTGGAAAGGCACCATCAATGCTGAAAGGTATATCCAAGTTCTAGAACAACATTTGCTCCCATCCAGACGTCGTCTCTCTTTCAGGGAAGACCTTGCATTTTCCAACATGACAATGCCAGACCACATACTGCATCAATTACAACATCATGTCTGCGTAGAAGAAGGATCCAGGTACTGAAATGGCCAGCCTGCAGTCCATAGAAAACATTTGGCGCATCATAAAGAGGAAGATGCCACAAAGAAGTCCTAAGACAGTTGAGCAACTAGAAGCCTGTATTAGACAAGAATGGGACAAAATTCCTATTCCTAAACTTGATCAACTTCTCCTCAGTCCCCAGACATTTGCAGACTGTTATAAAAAGAAGAGGGGATGCCACACAGTGGTAAACATGGCCTTGTCCCAACTTTTTTGAGATGTGTTGATGCCATGAAATTTAAAATCAATTTATTCTTCCCTTAAAATTATACATTTTCTCAGTTTAAACATTTGATATGTCATCTATGTTGTATTCTGAATAAAATAATGAAATTTGAAACTTCCACATCATTGCACTCTGTTTTTATTCACAATTTGTACAGTGTCCCAACTTTTTTGGAATCGGGTTTGTATATAAAGTCCATGCTTTACCAACAATTTCCGTTTCTGGTTCTAGCTCTATCTCAGACACACAACATGTGGGCTACCTAACCAAAGCAGAAATTTCTGTTGCCATTCCTTAGACAGATTACGTCTTAATACGGCCATCTTTGTCCAGAGCTCTAAAACTCCCCGCCTCTTCTCCCGCTACAGTTTCCCAACCGGAGTCAGATCCTGATATGCCGGTTCTAGAGGATGCAGAAACAGGAGGGAATGAAGAGGATATGGATGCCATACTGGAGGAAGGTGCAGAGGATTTCTCTCCCCCACATTGTCATTATAATGAAGAAGGACCTTCACACAACATGCTTGCTAACATTGAAAAGCTCATTTCCTCTGTCTGCAAAATCCTTGACATTATACCACTATATACGTGGTTCTGAGCAGTACGGCAACCCTGTAGCAGTAAAACTGCGATAAGGCAGACGGAAAATGGTAAACACTTTTTTCTTTCACACCCCCAAATTTTGAGTCCCCCAAAATTACATTCCAGACTCTGAATCTAGTAGGTGTTTTAAAAGGGGTGCTTAAAGCAAAAAAACAAAAACAACTGTGTGAGGTCAACCAGGAAATAAATACCAAACGGTTAATCTGAGCATGCAGCCTGCCTGGCCAGGAAAGGGGGGGGGGGGTGTGGGGGGGGGGTGTGAGCGTGTGATGGCAATAGGCAGTAATATATTCCTCTCCCCCTTGGTGGGAGTGGAGTTGACCCCATCTAAGGATATACAGTACATTGTCAGGATTATTGGGGGATTAAATAATTAAATAAAAGAAAGAAAATGGAAATATTTAAAAGCCATGTAGACTATAGGGATTTTGAATAGCACAGCTTCCATCTTGTTTGGAGGTGAATGAGAGTTCATATGTACTTGTCAAACAAAAATTCTCTTACAATAGAGTCTTATAATTTCAGCATATATTTCTGTTTTCTTTTGGTATAAATAAGTGGTACATGGACATCTCATCAGATAAGGGTCAATTAGCGAGACACCATACTAGTTACTGATGTCCAGATGTCAGTCTGTCTGTCTGTATTTAACAATGGACAATAGTGTATTCATAGGTTCATTTAAACTATAAGTTTTAAAGATACATTATCATGTGTGAGAAGATATTAGCAATAATTATCATGCATTGCACAAGAGGTACAAAGCAGACTGCAAATGTATCAGGAGCGAGCCATCAAACATGTACAGTCACATCTGGCGCTCTCAGGACGCCAACACATGGCTCCGCAGTGTTGCCATCTGCAGCCTTTGCAGTCAATGCATCAGTCACGGTAAGCCCAACACTCACCTAGGGACAACTGCCTTAAGAAGGCACCTGAATTCCCATCACCGAGCCCAGTGGGAGCAGCACCGTCAGAACCCACAAAGCCACACTCCAGGCACTCACCGTCCAGCCTCTTTTCCTTCTCCTCTCTCCTCACATTTGTCCTCCACTCCACCTTCGATGATGCCGTCGTCACGTTGTTCTGGAAAAATGCAGGCTTCTGTGGCCGAAATGTTGGAGCGGAAAAAAATGATGACGCCGGATAACCCTCTTGCCCAACGTTTGACTACTGGCTTGTTGGAATTGATAGCCCGCCAACTACTGCCATATCAACTGGTGGACTCGGAGGCCTTTCTTAAATTTGTGGCCATTGGAACACCACAATGGAAGGTCCCAGGCAGGAAATATTTCTCGCAGAAGGGCATTCCAGAGCTGTATGGCCATGTTCAGCGGCAAGTGAATATATCTCTGGCACACAGTGTTGGTGCCAAGATACATCTGACCACAGGTCTAGCAAACACGGCAGGGAAGGTATATTACTTTTACTGCCCACTGGGTGAACCTTCTGACTGCCGTCAAGCATGTAAACCGTGGCACCCGTGTAGATTTGGTTTTACATTGCATGCAGGCCTTCTTCTCCTCCTCCGACTTCATCCTCCCTCTCCTCCTCGGCTGACTCCTCCTTTTCCACTGCTACTGTCTCTTCCGCAACGCCGACGATCCTCAGAACCTATTCCACATGCCAGGTGAGACTTTGCCATGCTGTGTCTGTTGTGCCTGGAATCCAAGAGCCACACTGGTCCTGCACTCCTTTCAGCTTTGCGTTCACAGGCAGATCAGTGGCTGGAACCGCACAATTTGACAGTTGGTAACGTGGTGTGTGGCAACGGTGCCAATCTGCTGAGCACGCTGAAACAGGGCAAAATTACACACATGCCATGCATGGCACATGTCCTGAACTTGGTGGTGCAGCGATTCGTTGCCAAATACCCTGGGGTCCAGGACGTCTTGTGGCAGGCCAGGAAAATCTCGGGCCATTTCAGAAGATCTTACATAACCATGGCTCTCCTTGCTGACATTCAGCGGAGACACAACCTGCCCATCAGGCGTCTTATTTGTGACTGCCCGACGCGATGGAACCCAACGTTGCATATGCTTGATAGGCTGCTCCAGCAGAAACTTGCAGTTAACGACTACCTGTACGAACTCTGCGGCAGGACAGGTTCTGGTGAGCTTGGGTTTTTTTTCACCTCGCCAGTGGCTGCTCATGTGCAATGCATGCAGACTTCTGCGGCCATTTGATGAGATCACCAAACTGGTTAGTCACGGCCAGGGCGCCATCAGTGACATCGTACCTTACGCCTTCTTTCTGGAGCGTGCATTGCGTCGTGTCATTGATCAAGCCATCGAGGAGCAGGAAGATAAGGAAGTCACAATGTTGGATGAATTCCCAGTGGGTGCTACTCCATCTGAGACAAGTCAACAGTAGGAGTCTGAAGAGGTGTCAGAGGAGGATGTTGCCGGGGGGGATTAGGAGGAGCAAGAAGAGCATGCTTTAAACCTTTCTGGGATCCCTGGTGTTTTCCGTGGATGGGGGGAGGAGAACGAGGTCGACATTATCCTGGATGATGAGCTGGAAGCAGGCCACTACACCGCTTCCAGTTTAGTACAAATGAGGGCCTTCATGCTCCAGTGTTTTAAGGGGGACCCCCATATAAAAAGCATAAAGGCCAAGGACCAGTACTGGGTGGCAACGTACTTAGACTCCCGGTACAAACAAAAAATGGCAGAAATGTTACCACAATCACAGAGGGCGGTCAAAATGCAGCACTTCCAGGCCTTGCTGCGGGAAATGCTGCATTCTGCTTTTGCGTGCGCTGGCAGAGGAATTTCCAGTCACAGAGAGACAGTTGCGGGTGGCAATCCAACAGTGCCTGCAAGAAGAGGGCGGTTTGAAGATGTCTTGGCCACTTCAGATATGAGATACTTCTTTCAGCCAAACCATCGACAGCTGTACTCCAGATCCAGCATCAGGGAATGCCTAGACCGTCAGGTGTCCAACTACATCGGGTTAACGGCTGATGTGGACGCTCTGAGGAGTGATAAACCCCTGGACTACTGCGTAGGCAGGCTTGACCGCTGGCCAGAGCTTGCACAATTTGCAATGGAAATGTTGGCTTGCCCCCCGTCCAGTGTCCTGTCCGAAAGGACATTTAGCGCAGCAGGGGGGGATCGTGACCGATAAGCGCACTCGCCTAGCTCATGACAGTGTAGACTACCTCACATTTATAAAAATGAATGAGGCATGGATCTCTGTGGAATTCAACACATGTGACCAGTAGACCATGTTTCATTGAAATTCCTCATGCTAGGCCACAAATATCCACCAGACCGCCATCAACCCACAACAATTCCTGGTCCTTGTGTTCGCTAAATACAGCGGCGTAAAAGGCATTTCATGTCCATTGAATGGCAAATTTTTGGGGCCTTTCAGGGCCGACAATTATTTTTTCTGTGAATGCCTAATGCACCTTCAGCCACAGAATACAACATTCTTAGCTGTCAGGTAAACCCATGTGGGCTAATTTTTGGGGCCAATACTGACCGACACTTACTTCTGTATCCTGTGAATGCCTAATGTACCTCCAGCCACCAAATACTAAGTTCTTAGCTGTCAGGTAAACCCATGTGGGCTTATTTTTTGGGGCCTATACAGGCTGAAACTTCTGTATCCTGTGAATGCCTAATGTATCTTCAGCCACAGAATACAACGTTCTTAGCTGTCAGGTAAACTCATGTGGGCTAATTTTTTGGGCCTATATTGACCGGCACTTACTTCTGTATCCTGTGAATGCCTAATGTACCTTCAGCCACAGAATACAATGTTCTTAGCTGTCAGGTAAACGCATGTGGGCTACTTTTTGGGGCCTGGAATGGCCGACACGTACTTCTTTATCCTGTGAATGCCTAATTTTTCAGACTGGAATTGAAAATCAATGGGTTTGTAAAGGTTCTGCCAAATTGTGGAATGGATGCGGACCCAATTTAAAGATGGGTGAATGGCCTCTATATTTATTTGACATGTATTTACCGCTGCTGTCAGTTCTGGCTGATTTATGAAAAAAACAAAACACTTTTTGCTGTAAAAAAAAATTTTTTTAGGGCAACTTTTCGATTTGCAATACTTCTGTTATGACATTGTCCATGTGCTGGGACTATTTGTGCACAGCTAGTACGGCTTTTGTTGCTGCAAATATGACTTAAAGGTTTTTAAAGTTCTCCTCCCATTAAAGTCAATGGGGCCCGCCGCGAACTTGCGGTTCGCAGACTTTTGAGAAAATTTGCGCCTGACGTTCACGAACCGTCCCGGCCAATGTTTGTCCATCACTAATGGACAATCAGCTGCCCCTTACATCTCCAGGTAAGAGAAGACTTTATTGTAAAGGAGAGAGCAGTATGGAGGGTCCACCTAGATCCTCCATCATCTGATAAACCCATAGAAACAATTCATTCAGTCAGAGTGTGTGTTTCCTACAGATGGATCCAGTAATGGTAACCCACCAGAGAGATGTCCCCGTCCTCTGTATTCCTGGGATTCCACACAGGAAGGTCACACCATCCCTCACCATCATCAGGTTGATGAGGAACAATCACTGATAGTTATGATTTATATACAAGAATGTTTGTTATAATGAATGTTTTATTATATATTCAGAGTGGAATCCTCGGGGATGATAATATTGATGTTAAAGAAGAGTATAAAGAGGAGGATGAGGAGTATGGAGTGATGGAGGAGTTTTCAGAAGGACACAAGGATATGATGGAGCCACCTAATACCAGGAACCCACCAGAGAGATGTCCCCGTCCTCTGTATTCCCGGGATTCCACACAGGAAGGTCACACCATCCCTCACTATTACAAGGTTGGTGGGACGGAGCATCTAGAACATGGACTCATTGAAGTAATTTTTTTAAATGTGATGTCACAATATTGAAGCTTATGTATTACAGATGACCTCCTCTATTATTTTCTTGGTATAGTGTGAAGAGCCAATTGATATAAAAGCTGAGGGTAAGGCAGAAGAAGACAAGACGTATGTGAGGGATGATCAGCAGTCTATGGAGGAGGATGGAATAACGGGGACATTTATAGAGGAGGACACTCCTACAGAGATCAGCACAGGTGGGTCATTAACACTAAATTCATTCCTCCACCCATACTGCTCACTGATTGGTCCAGAGTAGGGCAAGGACTGGGTGATATCAGCCTGTAATACCCTGGTCACTTTCCTGAGCTGTGTTCCCCGTCCTGTATTCCTGTATTTCTCTCAGATAATCTTCCTTCTCTGTGCCGCAAACACAATTTATGTCTCTAGACTGGATTTATGGAGATTCAGGGGTTCAGCTGACAGCAAAATGTTCATTTTCACCAGAGGAGTTACTAGATCTAGGCACCTGGGGTCAGGGTCGGGACAAGGGGTGGACACATTACATACTCCTGACCCCAACACTATATACTTTATGTTGTACATTAAATACCCCTGACCCCTGCACTATATACTCTATGTTGAACATTACATACCCCTGATCTTTACACTGTATAATGTATACTGTACATTACACACTCCTGCCCTATATACTCTATGTTGTACATTACATACTCCTGACCCCTGCACTATATACTCTTTGTTGTACATTACATACTTCTGACCCCTGCACTATATACCTTATGTTGTACATTACTTACCCCTGACCCCTGCACTATATACTCTATGTTGTACATTACATACCCCTGACCCTTTCACTATATACTCTATATTGTACATTTCATATTCTTGACCCCTGCAATGTATACTCTATATTGTACATTACATACTCCTGATCCCTGCACTATATACTCTATGTTGTACATTACATACTCCTGACCCCTGCGCTATATACTTTATGGTGTACATTACATACCCCTGCATTGTATACTCTATGTTGGACATTACATACTCCTGACCCCTGCACTATATACTTTATGTTGTACATTACATACTCCAGGTGCAGTGTGATAATATAGAAAAGTAACAGCACTATTAAATATTTAATGTATAGATGTCGGTAGACATTTAAAGTGATGAGTGCTAATAAGTGTAAATAAGGAAATAGCTAGTAGGTGATAAGAAAGATCTGAATAGTATCTAGATGAAAGGAATATATGTATAAAGGTGTATCAAATATAAATCAAAACGCAAAATTCCTTTTTTATTTCTTAGAGGAAAACATGACATTTTTCTGAGAGTAAGGTGGGAGCTTGAGTGGAGGCCGCAGCTATATTGTCCTTGCATGCAAATTTTTGTATGCTCGGGCAATGTTCCATTGTTTTTTTTTTGGAGTAAGACCTATTGGTCAAAATTTTGCTATATGTGCACGATGATTTTTCTTTTTTTTTTTTAAAAATTTTTTTTTGGTAATTTTGTTTGAGATTTTTTTTTTCTTTTTTTCTTTTTCATATTTTTTCTTGTTACTTTTGAAGATCGCTGTGTCCTGGTGTGCCCAACTGACCTCAATAATTATATTGGTATAAAATATAAGGAGTACATTGCTATGGGGTATTATCATGATAAATGTCATAGATAGACGGTTAGATAAATGGGATCCATTTTGGGAAGTGAACCTACAGCTATATATAGAAAAAAACCTCTAAGATGACTACAAAATGTGGGTTCCTATCATGGAATGTTAGGGGTCTAGGGACCCCCCAGAAGAGATCCCAGGTAATTACAAATATATTAACTAAAGCACAAATTATATGCCTGCAAGAGACACATATGATCCCAGATACAACAAACCAATTGTGTAAACCCTGGATCCAATGGTCAATACACTCGAGTTATTCAACATATGTAAGGGGGATTTCATTGCTTGTCCATAGGTCGGTACCATGGAAGTGCTTTCAAAAAAAGGTAGACCCTGGGCAGGAAGGGCAATATGTATTTGTACGAGCTCAAGTGTATGATATACCATTTGTTATTTTAGGTATATATAATCCACCACCTGCTACATTAAGTGTAATTAAAGAGGTTATGCTATTTGAAAGTTTATACCCAGAGGCATTAGTGCTATGCCTGGGAGACTTTAATCTTCTGTGGGACCCGCTGGTGGACAGGCATGGACCCCCCCTAAAAAGAACTCGAAAACCACTTATGCTTCGTGGGTTAGGGGAGGAATTTGGATGGAGAGATTTGTGGAGAATGCTTAATCCCCAGACCAGGGCTTATTCCTGGGCCATCCCAGGAAGGGGATGTCTGTCAAGAATAGATCTGGCGCTGGGAAATGATAAAATTATTTCTAGGGTTGTCTCTGTTGAATATTTGAATAGAGGAGTGTCTGATCACTCACCACTCCTGGTAAATATAGCAATAGGAATTGAGGGAATGAAGCAAAACTGGAAATTTCAGCCATATTGGTTATCACAGATTGGAACGCACGATCGTATACCTGAACAATTGCAGATATTTTTAGAAATACATGGATCCCAAAGAGATTTGATCTTTTGGGATACTTTGAAAGCATATCTACGGGGGACACTTAGATCAACAATATCATATATTAAAAGAGCCACCAGGCATGAAACGGAAGATCTAGAAGAGCAATGTAGAGATACAGAAGCTGCGTTTTTGAAAACCCCAACTGAAATAAATAGGGAAAAATGGCAAATGACAGTAAGAAAATATACTACACATATAGCAGCAATAGCTAAATACAAACAATTTGAATATCAACAGAAGTACTTTGAACAAGGGAATACTTCAAGTCGTCTTTTAGCACATATGGCTAAGCAACAAAGTACAAGTTTAGTTATAACTAATATAGAGCTCCCTGACGGGGAATGCGTAAGGGATGTGGCTGGTATTATGTCATGCTTTCACTCGTTTTATACTGATATGTATGCCACCTCTCTTACGTATAATGCAGATGAAATTTGAACTTATCTGAGTGAAATACACTTTCCAGCCTTAACGACCGAGCAGGTTAAATTATTAGAGGAAAGTCCAAGCGAGGAAGAAGTTAGAAGAGCAATAACAAGTCTAGCAATAGGAAAGGCTTCAGGACCAGACGGACTTCCGTTAGAAGTATATAGTAAATACATGGATATTCTTGCCCCAGTGCTAGTTCAAGTATTTGATGCAGCTTTCAGGGTAAAAAGACTTCCTGAATCCATGTATTTAGCTACAGTAGTACTAATTCCAAAACCAGATAAAAATTTAACAGATTGTGCTTCATACCGACCCATATCATTATTAAATACAGACTACAAAATTCTTGCAAAAATTTTGGCCCATAGATTAAACAATGTAATACTTAATATTATACATCCAGATCAAACTGGATTTATGCCAGGAAAATCCACATCTATAAATCTTCGAAGAACACAACTTATAGCTCAGCTTAGAGATCAACTACCAGACTCAAGTGTCTTGGCCTCTCTTGATACAGCAAAGGCTTTTGATTCTATTGAATGGCCCTTTTTGCAGGCAGTGCTTAGGGCATTTGGATTTGGGGAGAAATTCTGTACTTGGGTGGAAATAATGTATCTAAATCCAACTTCTCAGCTGTTGGTAAATGGCTTTTTAACCAAGGCCATACAATTATATAGAGGCACCCGGCAGGGATGCCCTCTATCACCACTCTTATTTTCAGTAGCTATTGAATCTTTGGCACTTCGACTTCGGCAAACCCCTTCTGTACGGGGCATTACATTGGCAGAAAGGATAGATATAGTGGGATTATATGCTGATGATCTTGTTTTATATTTAAATGATGCACATGGATTATTGGAAGCAGCTATGCATATAATAGAACTATTTGGTTCTTATTCAGGCCTTAAAATTAATTGGCAAAAATCCTCCCTTATGCCATTGCAACCACAACTACTCACACTAAGCAAGGATTCAAGTTTATTAAAGGTAGTGTCCTCTTTCAAATATCTGGGAATAAATATTACAAGATTACCACAAGCAGCTTTACAGGCTAACCTTAATCCACTCATGACAACAATTAAAACTAAATTAGGTACTTGGGCTAAATTACCACTTTCAGTTGCAGGGAGAATAAATTTAATCAAGATGGTCCTATTACCGAAATGTTTATACATTTTTTCACATATGTCGGTTATAGTCCCTAAAACTATTTTTAAAAAAATAGATGCCCTATTTACCACATTTATTTGGGGAAAGGGTAGAAATAGAATAAAGTTAACCACACTTCAGAGAGCTAAAACAGAAGCAGGTATGGCACTTCCTAATATATACAGATACTATCTCGCTGGACAACTTAAACATCTCACAGGATGGATAGTACCAGTAACACTACAGATGGTAGAATCACACCTGGCTCATGTTTTACAAATCAATAATTTACTTATAGCCCTAGAAGCACCTTTGAATAAATTAAAATATAAGCAAATACCAATGTTAACATTAGCTCGTACAATATGGAGAGAGGCAAAACGTATAGAGGGAAACACACAAATAAACATGGATCTCCCATTATGGCGAAACCCAATGTTTAATCAACTGAAACAATTGGTAGAGTATCAGTTCTGGGAACAAAAAGGGATATCAGTCCTTGCAGACATATATGACATAACACATATGTACTCTTTTTCAGATATACAAATGAAATATGATATACCACATACCTCATTATATAGATACCTACAGTTGCGGCATGCATTACAAGCGCAATTTGGAGTTTTGGGACCTGGGATCTCTAGATATCCAATGATTGGTGTCCTTAGGTCCCAGGGCCCTAAAGGATTAATCTCTAAAATATATGCACATTTAACCAGGGTTAATTCAGGAATGAATCCCTTGGCAATAAGAACAAAATGGCAGGAAATAATTCCCAATTTAACTGATGAAGATTGGAAAGAAGCCTGTTTATCCCATTTATATGTATCGCCAGCAGCAAACAATAGGTTAATACAATTATATATGCTACATCAATCATATCTCTCTCCAAGTAGACTTTATGCAATGCAAAGCATTGCATCTCCTAAATGTTTGAGATGCAGTGCTAAGCGGGCAGACTTTATACATATTATGTGGTTTTGTCCAATGATATCAAGATTCTGGCAGGAAATAATTCAAATATTATCCTCTGTCCTGAATATGCCTGTACCTTTGACCCCAGAAACCTGTTTGCTGGGTATATTAGATGAAATAACATGGTCTAGATATCACAAGATAATGCTTAGAGAAACGCTGTTTATGGCAAGGAAAACAATCACAGTTAAGTGGATTCAAGCGAAGCACCCTGTTGTTAAGAACTGGATAAAAGCGGTAAATCAGATTTTACCATTTGAAAAAGTATTGTATATGCATAGAGGATGCTCAACGAAATATAATAAAATTTGGGATAATTGGAGTCAATCAACGTTAACCAATGGTTGAATATAAGGAGATAACCAAGAGGATATAGAGGGATGCACATAGTATGATGAGGAAATAAATCTATGAATGCAATGGAGTAAGGGGTTGGGGCACACCGGGACAACGGCGATCAATTAAGCTAAATGGATATACCTTGGCATAAAGAGATTATGAATACTAAGTAAACAGATAATTATTTTCATATTATATAATTTTTTTTATTTTATATTGTTTTGTCCCTTTTGTTGAAAGGATGTTTGGAATGTTAGTTTTTATGCACATATTGAAAAAAAAGGATTAAAAAAAAAAAGATTGAGCATAAAATGTCAGGACAGTTCAAACACCCCCCCAAATAACCCCTTTTTGAAAAGTAGACACCCAAAGCTATTTGCTGAGAGGCATATTGAGTCCATGGAGTATTTTATATTTTGCCCTAAGTTTCGAGAAGGTGACAATAAATGATATATTGCTCATGAATGCCATGGGTATATGTGAAATGACACCCCAAAATACATTCTGCTGCTTCTCCTGAGTACAGGGATGTCACATGTGGGAGACTTTTTGGGAACCTAGCTGTGTATGGGACCCCGAAAACCAATCACCACCTTCAGGTTTTCTAATGGCCTAAATTGTGCATTTTACTTCCGCACTAGCTGTCACAGTTTCAGAGGCCCTAAAATCTCAAGATAGCACAAAACCCCCCAAATGACCCCATTTTGCAAAGTAGACACTTCAAGCTATTAGCTGAGAGGCATGGGGAGTCCATGGAATAGTTTATATTTTGCCACAATTTTCGGGAAAATTATAATTTTTTTATTTTTTTTGTTTTTTTTTTACACAAAGTTGTCACTAAATGATATATTGCTCACACATGCCATGGGTATATGTGGAATGACACCCCAAAATACATTATGCTGCCTCTCTTGAGTACAGGGATACCCCATGTGTGAGACTTTTTGGCAGTCTAGCCGTGTACAGGACCCCAAAATCCAATCCTCACCTTCAGGCTTTCTAAGGGCGTAAATTGTTGATTTCACTCCTTACTACCTATCACACTTTTGAAGGCCATGAAATGCCAAGATGGCACAAAACCCCCACAAAAGACCCCATTTTGCAAAGTAGACACTCCAAGCTATTTGCTTAGAGGCATGGTGAGTATTTTGCAGCTCTCATTTATTTTGGAAAAAAAAGAAAAATGCATTTTTTTTCCCTCTTTTTTCAAATTCCAAAACTTTGTGACAAAAGTGAGATCTTCAAAGCACTCAACCTGCCTCTCTGCAAATAGCTTAGGGTGTCTACTTACCGAAAAGGGGTCATTTGGGGGGGGGGGTTGTGCTGTCTTGGCATTTCATTGCCTCCGAAACTGTGATAGGTAGTCAGGAGGGAAATCAACAATTTACGCCCTTGGTAAGCCTGAAAGTGGTGATTGGTTTTCGGGGTCCTGTACTCACCTAGACTGCCAAAAGTCTCACACATGGGGTATCCCCATACTCAGGAGAAGCAGCAGAATGTATCTTGGGGTGTCATTTCACATATACCCATGGCATGTGTGAGCAATATATCATTTAGTGACAACTTTTTTGTAAAAAAAATAAAATAATAATAATTTTCCCGGAACTTGTGGCAAAATATAAAATATTCCATGGACTCACCATGGCTTTCAGCAAATAGCTTGGAGTGTCTACTTTGCAAAATGTGGTCATTTGGGGGGGGGGGGTTGTGCGATCTTGAAGTTTTAGGGCCTCTGAAACTGACAGGTAGTGCGGAGGTGAAATGCACAATTTACGCCATTAGAAAACCTGAAAGTGGTGATTGGTTTTCTAGGCTCCCAAAAAGTCTCACACATGTGGTATCCCCATACTCAGGAGAAGCAGCAGAATGTATTTTGGGGTGTCATTCCACATATACCCATGGCATGTGTGAGCAATTTATCTTTTAGAGACAACTTTGTGTTAATAAAAAAATTTTTATTTTCCCGCAACTTGTGACAAAATATAAAATACTCTATGCACTCACCATGCCTCTCAGCAAATAGCTTGGGGTGTCTACTTTCCAAAATGGGGTCATTTGGGGGGGGGGGGGATTTTGTGGTATCTTGACATTTCAGGACCTCCTAAACCGTGATAGGTAGTGAGAAAATGCAATGAAAAATGTACGCCCTTTGAAATTCTGAAGGTGATGATTGGTTTTTGGGGTCCGTACACAGCTAGGCTCCCAAAAAGTCTCACATATGTGGTATCACTGTACTCAGGAGAAGCAGCAGAATATATTTTGGGGTGTAATTACACATATACCCATGCCATGTGTGAGCAATATATCATTTCAATGACAACTTTGTGTAAAAAAAATTAATTTGTTTTTTTTTTTTTATTTTTCAAATACCTGTGACAAAAAAATAAAATATTCAATGAGCTCACCATGCCTCTCAGGACATTCCTTAGGATGTCTACTTTCCAAAAGGTGGTAATTTGGGGGGGGGGGGGGGGTTGTACTGCCCTGCCATTTTAGCACTCGATGAAATGGGATAGGCAGTCAGAAAGTAAAAGCTGCAGAAATTCCAATATTTACACCATAGTTTGTAGACGCTATAACTTTTGCGCAAACAAATAAAAATACGCTCTTTGGGAAAAAAAATAAAAATACTCTCATTGAGATTTTCTTTGTCAAAGACGTAGCTAAATACATTTTGGCCAAAATATATGACATAAATTGAGTATATTGGATATTTTTTAAAAGACAAAGTTGAAAATGTCATTTTTTCTCAAAATGTTCACTCTTTTTTTATTAATATCGCAAAAAAAAAAAAGCGCAGAGGTGACCAAATACCACCAAAGGAAAGCTCTGTTTGTGGGAAAAAAAGGACGTAAATTTCGTTTGAGTACTGCATTGCATGACCACGCAATTGTCAGTTAAATTCACGCAGTGCCAAGTTGAAAAAAGGGGCCTGGTCTTTGAGCAGCCAAATCCTCCGGGGCTTAAGTGGTTAATGATCAGGCCCTATTTTGCAATTCGGCACTGCATTACTTTAATGGACAATTGCGCTGTAGTGCGACGCTGTTCCCAAATAAAATAGATTTTCTTTTTTCCCACAAATAGAGCTTTCCTTTTGGTGGTATTTGATCACCTCTGCAATTTTTATTTTTTGCGCTATAGACAAAAAAAAGAGCGACAATTCTGAAAAAAAAAAAACAATATTTTTCACATCAACATTTTAGGCCAACTTGTTTTCAGTTACATATTTTTGGTAAAAAAAATCCTAATAAGCGTACTTTGTTTGTTTTGCGCAAATGTTATTGCGTCTACTAACTATGGGAAAGAGTTATGTCATTTTTATTGTTTTTTTTTTTTTTTACTAGTAATGGCGGCGATCTGCGATGTTTTGTGGGACTGCGAAATTGCGGCGGACAGATCGGACCCCTAACCGACATTTTTGACACTTTTGGGAGGACCAGTGACATTACTACAGTAATCAGTGCTAAAAAATATGTATTGTTACTGTAATAATGACACTGGCAGGGAAGGGGTTAACTCTGTGGGTGACCAAGGTGTTAAATGTGGGCCTAGGGGAGTGATTCTAACTGTGGGGGGCGTGGCTTGTGAGACCTGTGTTCCTATATAGAAGGATCACAGGAGCTCTGTGATCATTCCAGGGAGAAGAACGGTCAGCTGTGTTTACAACAGCTGACCGTCCTTCTCTCTCAGTGGGGAGCGATCGCGAGTGTCAGGCGGCAATCGGAGCTTCCTGCCCACTGCATCGGCTTCCCCGCTAATGAGCAGGGGCGGGAGCCTCCTTTATAGCTACATTGGTTTGCCCAGGAGCGATGTTTTGGGGTGGTTAAAAACCACCCCAAAACATGCCAAACCCCCCTACTGACCCACCAATAACCCGCCACACAGGAGCGAATCTCGCTGACTGATGGCATCCTGAGCTGTCATCCGCTATATAAAGGAAGGGGCGGGGATAGTGGTGATTGTGATGGAACCGTGCCACACTCCACTTGAGTGCTTCCGTCAGTATATTGCTTCCTCCAGTCTGAACATAGATATCAGATATTACAGCCACATATTGCAACCAAGAACTAGACGGGACTCGTTTAGCTGCAAAACTGGAACTGTTTATTGAACAAGAATACAGGCTTTTTATACACTACACACTCAGGTAAGGCTGATCACATCATATGCAAACACAACTGTATACAGAAATATAACTGACACTATAAACATTAAGCTAATTAGCAACCAGGGACAATCAGGGATCTTATTTTGGGTCAGACTTTCCGGCATTGAGCTCACAAAGTACAATACACATTATTACAAGTGTAAACACATCCACCAATACTTTGCTAGCAGACAATAGGTGTGTTAATTAGTTACCCCCCCCCCCTCCTAAGACTAGTAGGCAACAGACTATAACAGGAGACCTACTTACAATAAACACATTATGGCAGGGGACCCCCGTAGTTTGAGTGGATTACATCTAAAGTCATTGCTAGTTTGAGGCATAGAGGCCCCAAATATGGAACCTCCAGTTCCCAGAGTCTGTGTGTTTTGGGGAGACATGAACATGATTCAGAAACAAGAACACTCCACTGATCCCCCAGGCATACACCTTCCAAAGGGCAGTGTTCCCTTAAATGCCAGGGCCTATAGTCATTGGGTAAGAGCCCATGTCCCAGCTAGGTCTGTCATAGTGACATCATTGCCCATGTAAAGCTACCCCAGTGAAGGCCGCTTAAAGATACTGTACCCCAATGGTTGCCCTGACCACGCAAATCTTCCAACCCTTCTGACACACTGGGTTCAGACATTTCTTATTGTACCCCAATGGTGGCCCTGACCCTGCAAGTCTCCCGACCCTCTGACACCCTGGGTTCAGACATTTCTTACTGTACCCCAATGGTTGCCCTGACTCTGCAAGTCCCCCGACCCCTTTGATACACTGGGTTAGGACATTTCTTACTTTACCCCAATGGTTGTCCTAACCCTGCAAGTCTCCCAACCTCTCTGACACCCTGGGTTCAAACATTTCTTACTGTATTCCAATGGTGTCCCTGACCCTGCAAGTCTCCCAACCCCTCTTGTCACCCTGGGTTCAGACTTTTCTTACTGTACCCCAATGGTTGCCCTGACCCTGCAAGTCTCCCGACCCCTCTTGTCACCCTGGTTTCAGACATTTCTTACTATACCTCAAAGGTTGCCTGACTCTGCAAGTCCCCCGACCCCTCTGACACCCTGGGTTTAGACTTTTCTTACTGTACCTCTGTTGTGCGTTATACATTCGAGATATTATTCTGAACGGAGTAGAGTTATTTTTAATCGATTCATTTCTTTTTAACAGCATATACCAACCATAGGGAATACAGACTACAGTAGGGAATATATATATTTATTCATAAGACATGTATTCACAATAAATAGATATGGGTGACACAAAATTATAATCTCACATAAAATACAAACTTAGGCCTCATGCACACTGGACGTTTTTACAGCTGCTGTTAGCAGCGTCAGACGTTTTTTTTTTGCAGCTGTAGAACGCCCATCCATGTTATTCTATGGCCTCATGCACACATAGAGCTTTTAGGAGCTCCAAGTGGCATAGGCGTTTTACAGCTCCAAAAAAAACCCAGGAACTATGGGTTCAGGAGCTCCAGCGTCAAGCTGCAAAAAACGTCTGACGCTGCTAAAGGCTCCATAACGTTGCTTAACGTGCGTTAAGCCACGTTATACGTTTTTTTTCTTCCATTCAAAATCAATGGCTCGCTATGGGAGCCTATTGATTTGAGTGGAAGTCACACCGCAGGTCGGATCAGGGTGATCCGACTTGCGGTGCGACCTGCACTGTGAGAATCTTGAGGGGGAACTCCACGCCAAAATGGGGGAAAAAACGGCGTGGGGTCCCCCCCAAAATCCATACCAGACCCTTATCCGAGCATGCAGCCCGGCATGCCAGGAAAGGGGAGGGGACGAGCGAGCGGCCCCACCCCCCCTGGATCATACCAGGCCACACGCCCTCAACATGGGGGGGTGTGGGTGCTTTGGGGCAGGGGGGGCTCTGCACCCCGCACCTCAAAGCACCTTGCCCCCATGTTGATGAGGACAAGGGCCTCATCCCCACAACCCTGGCCGGTGGTTGTGGGGGTCTGCGGGCAGGGGGCTCATCGGAATCTGGAAGCCCCCTTTAACAAGGGGGCCCCCCCAGATCCCGGACCCCCTCCCTATGTGAATGGGTATGGGGTACACTGTACCCCTACTCATTCACCCCATAAAATGCAGTGTATGGAAATAACGACAGGAGACGTTTTGGAAAATGTATTAAAAATCTTCATCCGGCTCTTGTCCTCTCCGGGGGTCTTCTGCTCTTTTGCTGTCCGCCCTTCTTGTCTTCTCCTCTCCGGGGGTCTTCTGCTGTCTTCTCCTCTCCGGGGGTCTTCTGCTGTCTTCTCCTCTCCGAGGGTCTTCTGCTCTTTTGCTGTCCGCCCTTCTGCTGTCCAATCTTCTTGTCTTCTCCTCTCCGGTCTTCTGCTCTTTTGCTGTCGGCTGTCCTTCTTCCTCTGGTCCTCCGACGACGACGTCTCCAGCGATTATGCCGGCCTCTGGTCTCTGCAGCTAATTATATAGCCATTAGGGGCATGGCCGCCAGATGACGTCATCGGGAGACCACGCCCCCTTGTGACACAGATGGCGTCATCTGTGACACAAGGGGGGCGTGGTCTCCCGATGACGTCATCTGGCGGCCACGCCCCTAATGGCTATATAATTAGCTGCAGAGACCAGAGGCCGGCATAATCGCTGGAGACGTCTTCGGAGGAGGACCGGAGGAAGAAGGACAGCCGACAGCAAAAGAGCAGAAGACCGGAGAGGAGAAGACAAGAAGATTGGACAGCAGAAGGGCGGACAGCAAAAGAGCAGAAGACCCCCGGAGAGGAGAAGACAGCAGAAGACCCCCGGAGAGGAGAAGACAAGAAGGGCGGACAGCAAAAGAGCAGAAGACCCCCGGAGAGGACAAGAGCCGGATGAAGATTTTTAATAAATTTTCCAAAACGTCTCCTGTCGTTATTTCCATACACTGCATTTTATGGGGTGAATGGGTAGGGGTACAGTGTACCCCATACCCATTCACATAGGGAGGGGGTCCGGGATTTGGGAGGGGCCCCTTGTTAAAGGGGGCTTCCAGATTCCGATGAGCCCCCTGCCCGCAGACCCCCACAACCACCGGCCAGGGTTGTGGGGATGAGGCCCTTGTCCTCATCAACATGGGGGCAAGGTGCTTTGAGGTGCGGGGTGCAGAGCCCCCCCTGCCCCAAAGCACCCACACCCCCCCATGTTGAGGGTGTGTGGCCTGGTATGATCCAGGGGGGGTGGGGCCACTCGCTCGTCCCCTCCCCTTTCCTGGTATGCCGGGCTGCATGCTTGGATTAAGGGTCTGGTATGGATTTTGGGGGGGACCCCACGCCGTTTTTTCGGCGTGGGGCTACCCTCAAATTCCATACCAGACCTGAAGGGCCTGGTTTGGAACCTGGGGGGAACCCCACGCCGTTTTTTTTTTCCCCATTTTGGCGTGGAGTTCCCCCTCAAGATTCTCACAGCGCAAGTCGCGCCGCAAGTCGGATCACCCTGATCCGACCTACGGTGCGACTTCCATTCAAATCAATAGGCTCCCATAGGGAACCATTGATTTTGAATGGAGGCAGAAAAAACGCTGCTAACAGCTACTGTGGCCAAACGTGCAATAACGCTAGTAGAAAAAGCTACTGAAAGCACGTTTTTACAGCTGCTGTTTCCCGGCGTTATGTAAACAGCTTTGGAGCACGTTTTTATGACGCCCTGTGTGCATGGAGCCTTAATGATAACGCTAGTTGAATCAGTTTTGCTCAGCAATATAAACCAAAGACATGGTTGTTACAACTGGGAAGGTAATCTAAATATCCTGAGCATACGATTATAGCATACAAGGAAACAAAAATCAAAGAATCAATAATGCATAATTACCACTCCAAAATGGCTGCTGGCTCAAAATGGTCGTTTACCAGAGTCCTAAGATGGCTGCCTTTCCCAAAATGGTGGCTGGTTAGGGAGGAGCTTGCGTCTGGCGTCCTTAAAGTTTTTCAGAGTGTCAGGCGTAGAATGAAGGTGAAGTAAGATGGAGGATGATGAGTGTGTATGGGTGGATGTGTGTGTCTCTATGTCTCGTCTGGGTTACTTTATATATTGTACAGGACAAAAAGGCCATACAAAATTACAATAAACCAAACCCAGAAGGTGGAACTTCTTCCCATTGGTTGGTTTAAATAACCATTAACTGGTTGAGTAATTATGCACTACCTCTACTAACCACCATGTATGTCAGGGAGCAAAAATCTTTGATCGAAGTTACTACATTAATTTATAGTAATAAAAAAAAATGAGAATCTGTCCATATTCTCATGGAGCCGGCATGGCCATCTGAAATTTCTGTAATATCTCTTAGAAAGGTTCAGTTCTGGTAACACCGTTTAATGAGTATACATACTAATACCATATATATATATATATATATATATATATATATATATATATATATATATATATATATATTTTTTTTTTTTTTTTTTTTTTTTTTTTTTTTTTTAATTAGGAAGAAGTGACTTACTTATAGATTATCTAAATTGATACACAATAACCTGGGATTATAATTGTTTGACACATGTGATGTATTCAATCAGAAGGTTATCTACTAGAGAATTATTATGCTAGTAAATAATATAATCAGGACATGGTCTGGGATCTACAATATGAAATAATCTAATTTATTCATCAGCTACTATCTAACTGATATAATCTTCAATGGAGGATTGTCCATATAACCATCATTTCCACATCCCCTCTTGGTATATGATGGAACAAGGAGGTTGTAGATGCTTATGATTATATTAAATTCATATAAAAATACAGTTGGAATAAGTCTAAGTTATTTACCAGAAAATGAACCAAAAACTTTCTTCCCATGGCTCCTCTGTTGTTTATTTTTCCATAGTTGATACAATGGTGTGTTAGTTAGGTAATCCATGATAGAGCTGTCCTGTTAGGATCTGCTATTGTATGGAAAATAACTCATGGCCAGGACACAATGTTTTATGGCTTCTTCAAATATATTCTCTTTTCAAGACCATAGAATATAGTCGTTATCTCCAGGGTTAGTCAACAACGGCTTACCACTTTTCAACAACGAACAATGGAAACTACAAACCGGAGTCTTTTATTGAGTTTCTAGTGAAGGCCATGAATTGAACTTTGTCTCTGGAGTCATGCAGTTCATAATTCTTCACATGCAATATGAAAAATATGCCTATTTCTTACCATAGTTCTGACAACCCATACCCTGATCATTGGTATTTTTAGATATTTATTGCTGGGTGGACTATATATAATCTCTGTGCGCCAGTATCTCCTTTCTCCATTAGCAGATACACAGGATCTCCATCTTCCATAATAACAGAACGGCGATCTACCTTGTTTATATTGGCGGACAACTGTTCTGCCTCTCTCAGGAACGATTGCCGGGTACCAACGGACACCGCATCCACCGGACCCACTGATTGGCTCCTGCTGTGTCCAGGGGAAGCTGGGCGCCGGCGGCTCATGTGCACGCCACAAACCCAAAAAAGCAGATGATGTACAGGTACGTGATTCTGTGCAGAACGGCTGCCCTACCGCAGTACATGGATGTGGGGTAGTCAGAGAAAAAAGTCTCCCTGATAAAGAGACTATGACCTGGTGGATTGCATGCAGAACTCCTGGGCCCAGCTGAGGACATTTAGGACCTCCTGTGCCCAGCTGAGGACATTTAGGGCCTCCTGTGCCCAGCTGAGGACATTTAGTGCCTCCTTTGCCCAGCTGAGGACAATTAGGACCTCCTGTGCCAAGCTGAGGACATTTACGGCCTCCTGTGCCCAGCTGAGGACATTTAGGGCCTCCAGTGCCCAGCTGAGGACAATTAGGACCTCCTGTACCAAGCTGAGGACATTTAGGGCCTCCTGTGCCCAGCTGAGGACATTTAGGGCCTCCTGTGCCCAGCTAAGGACATTTAGGACCTCCTGTGCCCAGCTGAGGACATTTAGGGCCTCCTGTGCCCAGCTGAGAACATTTAAGGCCTTAAGATTGAAGATGTGGTGGATGTCTCCTTTTGGTTTGGGATCTGTGATAAGAGTAGAACTCCTGGAACTCTTCTGGCCCCAGACCTGGAAATGCAGATGACATACAGGTACGTGATTCTGCACTGAACGGCCGCCCTGCCGCAGTACATGTACATGAACATGAAAACTGAGCCTCTAATATAAGTGATAATTCTTTGCCGTTTAAAAACGTACATAAGGAGTGAAATATTTCCCGCACTCTGAGCATGAAACAGGACGCTCGCCCGTATGAACTTTCTGGTTTCTACTAAATAAACCTTTGCTTGGAAAACATTTCCCGCACTCATAACGTTAAAAAGGGTGCTCACCTGGGTGTAAGTAGGTGTTCTTTCTTAGTGAAACATTTCCCACACTCTGCACATGAATAGAGACACTCGCCTCTATGAACTTTCTGGTGTCTAACAGGTAAACATTTGAGCGCAAAACAATTCCCGCACTCTAAACATGAATAGGGAGGCTCACCTATTTGTATTCTCTAAAGGCTAAGAAGGTTTCCTTTACTATTAAAACATTTCCCACACTCTGAACATGAATAAGGAGGCTCAACTGTATGGATTCTCTGATGGCTAAGAAGGGTTCCTTTATTATTAAAACAACTCCCGCACTTTGAACATTAACAGGGAAGCTCCCCCCTGTGGATTCTCTGATGGCGAAGAAGGCTTCCTTTACGATTAAAACATTTCCCGCACTCTGAACATGAATAAGGAAGCTCACCTGTGTGTATTCTCTGATGCAAAAGAAGAGTTCCTTTCTCAATGAAACATTTCCCGCACTCTGAACATGAATAGGGACGCTCATCTGTGTGTTTTCTCTGATGTTTAAGAAGGCTTACTTTATGATTAAAACATTTCCTGCACTCTGAACATGAATAGGGACGCTCTACTGTGTGTATTCTCTGATGCCTAAGAAGGTTTCTTTTATCATTAAAACTTTTCCTGCACTCTGAACATGAATAGGGATGCACACCTGTGTGTATTCTCTGATGGGTAAGAAGGTGTCCTTTACGAATAAAACATTTCCCGCACTCTGAACAAGAATAGGAACGCTCACCTGTGTGTATTCTCTGATGGCTAAGAAGGTTTCTTTTATTATTAAAACATTTCCCACACTCGGAACATGAATAGGGATGCTCTACTGTGTGTATTCTCTGATGACTAAGAAGGTTTTCTTTACGAATAAAACATTTCCCGCACTCTAAACATGAATATGGAAGCTCACCTGTGTGTATTCTCTGATGGCTAAGAAGACTTCCTTTCTGAGTGAAACATTTCCCGCACTCTAAACATGAATAGGGAAGGTCACCTGTGTGTGTTCTTTGATGCCTAAGAAGGTTTCTTTTCTGTGTAAAACATTTCCCGCACTCTGAACATGAATAGGGAAGGTCACCTGTGTGTATTCTCTGATGGCTAAGGAGGTTTCTTTTCTGTTTAAAACATTTCCCGCACTCTGAACATGAATATGGAAGCTCCCCTGTGTGTATTATCTGATGGCTAAGAAGGTTTCCTTTTTGACTAAAACATTTCCCGCACTCTGAACATGAATATGGAAGCTCCCCTGTGTGTATTCTCTGATGGGTGAGAAGACTTCCTTTTTGATTAAAACATTTCCCGCACTCAGAACATGAATAGGGACGCTCCCCTGTGTGAATTCTCTGGTGTTGAAGAAGGTATCTTTTCTGTTTAAAACATTTCCCGCACTCTGAACATGACAATGAATTCTCTCCTGTATGGTATAAAGAAGATTCCCTGAGATGAGATGGTTTCCCGCACCCGCCGGCACTGTCAGATATTAGAGGACTATGTGAAGTATCAGGAGATTCCAATGATCTCCTCCAATGGTGAGGTCTGTCATGTATATTATGAGGAACGGGATTTACTTCTGGAGAACCTGTAGTCACATCTTCCTCCGATGTCCTTCTATTCCCACCACAGTGTCCGTCTGTCAGAAGACAAGAAAAATTACCAAGAGTTTTCCACACTCATATACACTGCTCAACACTTTATAATCAGAGTATAGCATCAAGTCAGGGAAACTCCTGGGATATTCATCTGGTCAGTCAAGTAGCAGAGGGGGTTGTTACCAACAGGTGCACTAGATGGGCAACAATGAGACGACCTCCAAAACAGGAATGGTTTTACAGGTGGAGGCCACTGACATTTTCCCTACTCATCTTTTCTGAGTGTTTTTTTCTTTTAAATCAGAAAAAGTTTTATTATAAAGAAAGAAAAGTCCATTCCATTCGGTACACAATATTTTCGCTTTGTACAGTCATAGACACAGCGATCGTAACCTTCATATATAGTCACTCCTGCATGTTTCCATTCGCCGACTCCACTGACTCCACCCACTCCCCCAATATCTCCTTGGCCTGCCCCTTATCCCGTTCCCTCCTATTTATTCATTCCTAGGAATCATCCTACAGGAGTTAGGGAGAGTGGGATGAAGTGTAAAGTTCAAAGTGGTGGTTGCCAGCGGCAACGGATGGACTTTTGTTGGGACTGTAGTCTGTTCTCTCAAGAAATGTGCAGGAGAGTTAGAGAAGGAGAGTTGCATCACGCTGTACAAAAGGACTGCGTCTGCTTAACAGTGAATGGTGCAAGTGCGGAAGGAGAAAATGATGGCCCAGGGCACGTGGATCGGTGTGACGGGGGCCATGTTTTTGCCAGTGCTATACAGAAAAATGTTGACCGTGCAACTAATGACAGCGGGAAACTTTTCCAGGACAGTATGGGAAGAGTTGTCGGTACAAATGCTATGAAGAGGAATGTCGGCCATCCAATGTCTGACAGCGGGACAATTCTCCTAAATAGCAAAGGGGGGTCAGTTGGCCTGGAGAGATGGAGGTGCAACTGAGGCCCAGGTACAGACAAGGATGGTGGATGCGTGCGGATTGAAGACCACGATCTGCTTTACAGTGACTTTCATGCTGGCTGAGCTGAGTTGGAGCGGCAATGGAAAGGTTACTGTACCGCGCTGGAAAGCGTGCGCTGAGAGATCTGACTAGCAAGAGGAGCCACCGCCAAAGAATCAGCTAATCTGGAGTTGTGGGCGGAGACACCACCCACGCACAGCCAATCTGGAAAGAGGAAGGGGGTCTATAAATTACTTCCGCCTTCGGGTGGGGCAGAGAGGGAGACACGTGTGTGGAGAAGCAAGATGGCAAATGCCGGAGTGAACCGGAGTGCAGAGGCTATCCCACGTGTTGGCGGAGATCTTGCAGAGCAGACCAGAATGTCGACATCGACCCTGTGGGACACTGGGGTGCGATTGGTGCCCGATGGAAGACTGGCGTTGTGTACCAGAGCAGGCATGGAACACTTGGGCCTGGTAGGTCGTCAATGCCTGAATGTTACTATACGGATGCAAGGGTGGGGCCAGTGCGGGCACTGTGGCAATCTGCTGAAGCGGGCGGAGAAGAGTGAAGGACAGCCCAGGAGACTGAATGGGACATGGGAGACCGGGGTCACTCGTGCTCTGTTGGCCTCTGAATCGGGACTCTTCGTGGGCAGAGGAAGAGGAGTGCTCAGGGTGCTGATGGAACTGGGCTCAGTAACATCTGCCAGTGCTACAGAGTGCCACACGAGAGAAACCTGTACTTCCGAGGCTGTGTGCATGCAGGTAGTGAGGGCCGGTGAGCGGCCACCTGATGTACAGAAGACTGCAGTGGCAGACACCAGGTCTGCTCCAACAAAGGCAAAGGGGAGTTGATGGCCTGCGGTGACCAGGGCTGTGAGTCTGAGCAGCAAGGAAGAGGCCGGGGTCATTTATGTGGGGTCTCCTATTATCCAGCATCGCTACGGATCCTTGGAGGAGGGGATCGATGTCTGGAAATCAGAGGAAGAAACTGAGTGGGACTGGGGGGGGTCGAATGAACGGAGCAGTTTGGCCAATCCAAGTGTTCCTGATGAGGAGACTAGAAATTCTGTAATACGTGGACAGTGTGCTAAGAATCTGGGGTTCTGTGAGGCCTACTCTAACCGGGTCCCAGATCTATCCCCTCCTCGGTCCTATGCCCGGGCTCAGGAACAAAATGAGGCCTATGCGTCTCTCATCATTAAGGAGGAGACCCTGTATTCCCCACCTGGGAGAGGCTACAGACAAACCCTCCCCAGGTTCTCCAGACTACAACGGCTGATATAGAGGAAGGTGGCCTTAGAATATGGATATGACTTTCCTTATGCTCCAAGGGAGATTGAGGAAAGGAGAGAGTCTTGGTGTGACGAAGCTGTGTGGGACTTCCTTTATATCCCAAAACACCACCGCAACCAGTCAAAGCCGGAGTTATGGAAAACCTTCCAATCTGTAAAGGCTAATTGGAACTTTGGGAATGCCACCTATATAGATGGAGTGGAGGTTCACCGCCCAGATGGATCTGGCCAGGCTGGTCCATCCGTGTAAAAGACTCAGAGGGGAAAGTTGTGCGAATCCCACATCCTGACTACTATTGCTAAGGACACAGGATGCTGAGTTTAGTGAGGCTGGCTAGCCTGAGTTTGCTTACTTGCTTACAGAAGAAGAGGGGCGGAGAGCCCGAATTTAAAGTGTACAGTGATGTTTCAAGTTTCACCTTTGTTGCTAGGGCCCAAGCCCTAATTTCCAATACCCCTTTCCCTTCTATCCTTGCAAAAGGGATTGGGAAATCTACAAATTACTAGTGCTGAGTGGTTCCACTAAAGAGGGCCAACCCTCCAACTTAAAAGAAGAAGAGACCCTTACTAAAAGAGGACACTAGTGATACTATAACTGTGCTAAAAGGAGATCCTTTGGGCCATTGGGCCAGGATCATGTACCACCTCAAGATAAAAGGACAATCTGTGAAGTAGTTAGGTCATCAGGCTGAAGAGGAGAATTCTTTGCAAAGAGACTCTTTTACAAAGATGCCTTGTGAAGGTACTATTGGGCCAATGGGCCAGTCATGGAACTTTGTTGGGTTGCTACCCAAGAAGAACGGGTAGTGGCCTGAGGTCTCTTCGGTGGGGGGTGCCCTAGTGCCAGGGGCCCCTGAATAGACTGTTAACACCCACAAGTCTGACAGGCTGCTCCAGCAAATATCTTGTCCTTAAGAAGACATGTAGCCTCGGTGCTACAGGTGTGAGGGACACTGTGACCATCAGTCGGATGGACTCCACATGTCTTCGAGAACTTGTGGGCATGGCTGAAATGGAAGAAGAGTCAGTGCCCAGGTGCTAAAGGGACGGTGTCTGTTTCAGTCACTCATTGTGGCTAGAAGGTAGATAGTTAGCTTGACAGGGTTTGGTTGTCACCTGTACAGGAGTGGAGCTGAATGCCTAGTCAAGCCTACCGGAAGTGATATCTGCCAGGATGTGTAGCTAGGGATCTTGGGTGAGAAGGTCGCCTCTGATCACTACATTAGGTAGAATGTTATTAATATGCAAATGTTGAAAGTGTTAACCTTTAATTTTTCCTCTGCAGGCTTGCACGGGATGTCCAGGTCTGGCTAGGCCCTCCATTTGTGAAAAGTGAATGTTATAGTTAGCTAGTTAGTCAGGTTGACATGTTACCCACTCAAGCAGAGTTTTGTTTGGTGGGGGGGGGGGTGCATTAAGTTGTTTTGTGAATATTTGTACAGCATATCTATATTTTTCTAAGTAATTTATTATATGTAGATTTGTTATTTCCCTTTTCCCCCTTTTCCAGGTTTGTGGGATACTCCATTTATTTTTGTAGGAAATTTTTGTAGGGGGCGGCTGCCCCAGAGCCAGTGAGGACATGGCTTGTTTGGTGGGGGGTGGATGTAGCACCCTCCTAGTCAGGTGCTAGAGATTGAGTAAAGTTTTTGGCTCTGTCTGCCTATCAGAGGAGCAGCAGGTAAATTCTATATTGCACTCTGCCTATCGGGGAGCAGGATCTGTGAGTTAGGTCTGCTCAGTGTGCCCAGTGTGTGATTCATCTGGTCTAAGGGAGTGTCCCCAGCTGATCCAATGGGGAGGCACATTGGTTGCTGGAGTAAACCTGGCCAATAACACACAGGCTTTTGATACAGCCCCAAGGATTGGCACAGATAGGTTGTCTCTGTGAATTGTGGGGCAGGGTATAAAAAGCCAGGGGCACATGAGGTAGAGGTCTTTTGGTGGGAAGCAAAGTCCCAGAAGGAGGGTGGCGGCTGCCTCCTCTTCTGCAGCAGTGGGTAATGGTCACAGGCAGTCAGCCTGGTGAACCAGTGGAAAGGAGCTGAACCCAGAGGTCCAGGAGAGCTGACTGGAGGAGTCAGGGCACTGCGAGAATCTGGAAAAACTGTATCGTGAGTACAGAGGATCTTGCAAAGGGGTCTGCCCAGGAAGGGGACAACTCCAGAGTTTATAGTCAGTAGATGGGTGTCAGCTAGTACAGAGAAAGGGGGTACTAGGGGAGTACCCTGAGGAGAAACACAGATAGGAACACTTACCTCAGCTTCATTCAAGTGGCAGGATGAAGTAGCGGCCTTGCCCCATTCTCAAGCTAGAAGTCCTCTGAATTGTGAATAGTTCAACAGTTGGAGTATCCCACTCATTCCTTCTCCCATCCCAATATGAAATAAAACCACAAAAACAACTACCCCTAGACTGATCATTGACTGAGCCAAGCACATAAAGTGTTAAGATTTCTGCAAGTTCTGCAAGCAGTTGCTACAGGTAACACAAGGGAATCCTTAAAGTGTGAAAATTCAGCAGTCCCCTAGGGGGCAGTGCTACACCTTTATATACCTTTCATTTATTCAAGAAGGCTGCCGGGCCAGGGGCCCGTCCCTTGGCTCTTTCCAACCACAACCCCACATAGGATCACGCTCATTCATCCGGCTCCTTGCTGGTGAGCGTCTTAGCATTTTTTTTTGCCATCTCTTAGTAAATTGAGGCCTCTCTCTGTGGGATTCCCCCTTCTCTTTCACTCTCTCATATTCTTTGCTTTCCTGACTTTCCTTTCTTCCCCTCTCATGCCAACTTTGCCTCCTCTCTTTTTATCTCCATTCTCTTCATACCTCCCCCGCTACTTACCCTCCCCTCTATTGGGGGAGATTTTAATATCCCTCCGATTCCTTCGGAGGATACATCTCTGGGATCCTCCTCTGTCCCCCCTGGCGTCCGCAAACGTATTGCAAAGTCCCTCCATAGTGCACAATTGATAGATGTTTGGCACCTGATCCATCCCGGAGAACGAGACTATTCTTTCTATTCCTCACCAACTACACTCTCGTATAGACTATTTCTTGATGTCACATTGTCAATTACACGCGATCCATGACTCTTTAATAGGCTCTATTACATGGTCTGACCATGACCCTGTTATACTTTCTTACACACTAACAGACTTTCGATGGTCCAGAACCCAGATGTGGAGACTAAATGAAAGCCTACTCCAAGATGAGACTGTTGACAGATGTTACTAAAGAATTAGACCATTTCTTTCAGACTAACACCATTGCAGATACTGACCCTGGAATCATTTGGGGGGCACACAAGGCTGTGATTTGTGGGGTGCTCATTAAGCATGGCACCTGGATCAAAAAACAGCGTAGAGCACAACTAGACTCCTTACCCCAAGCTTTGCATGCGATGGAGTCTCATCACAAACATGCTCTGTCACTCTTCTCTCCTCAGAGGTAGAACTTATGACTCTACGTAGGCAAATTAATGACCTTTACTTTACAAAGCTAAGGCAGCCATGCAAATTTGTCATAAAATGTCATACGAGTCGGGAAATAAGTGTGGCAGACTATTGGCTAGATCCCTCCAAGAAGAAACCTATTATCTCCCGCACAGGTCAAAAAGCCACGTTGAATAAAAAACCCCCCCAGCTAAAAGGGATAATATAGCGCTTGCTAGTATGATGCAAATAAGGTAAAAAAATAAATTAAAAGACTAAAAGCATAAATAGCTAAAATATATGCCCTTAAAATGCACAGTAAGACAATATAAATAAATAAATATCAAATTAAGTAAATAAGTGTAATAATAGTGCCAAGTAAAGTCCAAAATAGTTCATAAGTGACTGTGTGACAAATAGTCCAAGAAAAGTGCCAGGAAAAAGTGCCAGTGCTTGGTGCTGGATCCTCCAATATTCCAGGAAATCCAATCACAAAGGTGACTTTCAAAAGAGAAATAAGATGTAAACTCACCAGATATGGTGGGTCTCAAATGTCATACGACAAAGAGACCAGTAGTGCTTTATGACCATCCAGGTCACAGAAATGGTAACTGCTGGGCTCAGGTCCCCCTAGACCGGGATTCTCCACGGTGAATGGATCGGGTCCCCGAGGTCCTCCAATTTGGATTAGGGAGAAGTGAAAAGAGACTCCGGATGGTGCAGTACCATTAAAAGTATTTTTTATTTAGGTATAGAAGGCAAAACATGGATAAAAACTGCTAGCTGTCCACCGGAACTGTCTGTAGCGTGGAGAGCAGTTTGCGTTCCAGGCTCGACTTCCGGGTTGACGGCGTGCGTTCCACCTGACGCGCATTTCGTCAGAGCGTATGACGTCTTCAGAGGTGGAGACGTACACTCGTATGGGGACTTATATGAGGTAAGACACCGCCCTCCACTCCTCCTTCTCCGGAAGCTCGTGTCTATAGCGTCCCCCGTCGCTCGGCAACATGGGGACGTGGAGACACATCTGAACCTTCGTGGCGGAAGTGGATGGCTGTATACCCGCTTCTAAATAATGTATACATTATATTTAATTACAAATATCATTACATTAAAAGTATATCCTACAAGGTACAATCCAATAGTTTACAAGCTATTTATACATTAAATACCTCTAAATACTAAAATGCTGCAGTTTATACAAATATCTCCTCTATAAATAAATTATGTGGGTCATAAAACACTATATATAGGATTCCATAAAATTATAGGATTTCATAAAAATATATTAGCCACTGGAGGAGAGATTGTGTACACTAATCATAACGCACAAGTGTCTATAAAGTGCTAAAATGCAATGATTGGAAAAAAAAAAAAAAAGTATGTGCCAAAAATTATTAATTATAAGTTTATGAGTGATGAGCTAATTAGTGCAATAATGTGCTAAAAGAATAATTAGGTTTTCCAAATGGAGAAAAGTGGACAAAATCATAAAAGTTCATGAAAAAAGGATTGTTCCACAAAAAGTGAAAATTAGATATAATACATTATATATTCGATTTACGATGGATCTCCATGGGAGTGAAAAAATATTAGTAATAATATTAAATTAATGTGCTAAAATGGTGCTGTATTATGAAGGTGCTGAAGTGCATAGTGAACGATATATCAAAAAAATTATGTGTAGATATTACTACTACATTTAACCACTTAAGCCCCGGAAGATTTTACCCCCATTCCGACCAGGGGGTATTTTGCGATTCGGCACTGCGTGACTTTAACGGACAATTGCGCGGTCGTGCGACGCTGTACCTAAACGAACTTGGCGTCCTTTTTTTCCCACAAACAGCGCTTTCTTTTGGTGGTATTTGATCCCCAGTGCGATTTTTTGATCACGCGCTATAAACAAAAAAAAGCGTCAATTTTGCAAAAATAACAATATTTTTCACATTTTTTTTATATGAAATTCCCCCCCAAAAAAATGTAAAAATCAAAATTTTTTAACATTTTCGGCCAATTTGTTTTATGCTACCTATGTTTGGTAAAAAAAAAAAAAATCGCAAAAAGCGTATTTTGATTGGTTTGCGCAAAAGTTATCGCGTTTACTAACAAAGGGAAAGATTTTTGTCATTTTTGTTGTTTTTTTTTTTAACGCGTAATGGCGGCGATCTGTGATTTTTTTTGCGGTACTGCGACATTGGGGCGGACAGATCGGACCCTTGACTGACATTTTTGACACTTTTGGGGTTACCAGTGACATTTCTACAGTAATCAGTGCTAGATATATAAAAATGGGGATATTGCTGCGCTAAAATGTAAAGATAAAAACATACATGAATAAAAAGTCAACAGACCAAATGAAAGCAGCCAGCACCTGATCTAGAATCAGAAATACCAGATCTAAATAGCAATATAGAATGGGATTGGTGCAGCGCTAACACAATTGAATCCACAGTCCATACAAATGTTCAAATGGATCAAATACAAAAGTGCAGTAAACAAAAGTTCATCAGAGAGTGCTCCAATAAAGAAGGGAAACTGTCCACCACTTCAAACTTGGAAAAAGCCCCGAGTGCAGGAACCGCCACCAAGATAATAAATGGCCTCTTACCAAATTGCAATGACCCCCATTACAAGGATCAAAGACAGCCTGTGTGATCAAATCAGTGCCCAGATCGACATGTATCGATTCCCAGTGTTCCCTCAGCAGCTCCGACCGGAACAAGTGAACATAAGGAAAAGAGGGACAACTCCAATAGTGAAGTACGTTCACAGGTCGATCTGGGCACTGATTTGATCACACAGGCTGTCTTTGATCCTTGTAATGGGGGTCATTGCAATTTGGTAAGAGGCCATTTATTATCTTGGTGGCGGTTCCTGCACTCGGGGCTTTTTCCAAGTTTGAAGTGGTGGACAGTTTCCCTTCTTTATTGGAGCACTCTCTGATGAACTTTTGTTTACTGCACTTTTGTATTTGATCCATTTGAACATTTGTATGGACTGTGGATTCAATTGTGTTAGCGCTGCACCAATCCCATTCTATAGTGCTAGATATATGCACTGTTACTGTAAAAATACACTGGTAGTGAAGGGGTTAACTTTATTTGGGAGGGAGGGGCTGTGTGTGTCCCTAGGGGCGTGCTTTCTACTGTGATTGGCTGTGGCTTGAGCTGTAAGGACACTGATCAACGGATCTACATAGTAGATCCATGTGATCAGTGTCTTTGCAGCGAGGAGAATGACAGGCAGCTTGTTTACGCAAGCTGCCTGACATTCTCCCTCTCCCCCGCCGATCGCCGAGTGGCCGGCGGACATCGGGTCCGCTGGTCACACGCGCGGGGGGGGGGGGGGTCCGTGACCACGCGGGGGCGCGCGCTCGCTCCCTAGACCCTCACAAGCAAGCAACGTAGCCCTACGTTAGTTTGCCTGTGAGGGGCTGACCGCCGACGTAGATAGTCGTGCGGCGGTCGGCAAGTGGTTAAAGTGTGATACGTGAAAAGTGCATATATAGGACAAATAAAGGTCCCAATGTGCATATGCAATGGGTAAATCTATAGGTGAAAGGGCCATATACGTTAAAATAATACATTAAATTTATAAATATATTATTATAGTTTTTATACAATAATATATTTATAAATTTAATGTATTATTTTAACGTATATGGCCCTTTCACCTATAGATTTACCCATTGCTTATACACATTTGGACCTTTATTTGTCCTATATATGCACTTTTCACGTATCACACTTTAAATGTAGTAGTAATATCTACACATCATTTTTTTGATATATCGTTCACTATGCACTTCATCACCTTCATAATACAGCACCATTTTAGCACATTAATTTAATATTATTACTAATATTTTTTCACTCCCATGGAGATCCATCGTAAATCGAATATATAATGTATTATATCTAATTTTCACTTTTTGTGGAACAATCCTTTTTTCATGAACTTTTATGATTTTGTCCACTTTTCTCCATTTGGAAAACCTAATTATTCTTTTAGCACATTATTGCACTAATTAGCTCATCACTCATAAACTTATAATTAATAATTTTTGGCACATACTTTTTTTTTTTTTTTTCCCAATCATTGCATTTTAGCACTTTATAGACACTAGTGCGTTATGATTAGTGTACACAATCTCTCCTCCAGTGGCTAATATATTTTTATGAAATCCTATAATTTTATGGAATCCTATATATAGTGTTTTATGACCCACATAATTTATTTATAGAGGAGATATTTGTATAAACTGCAGCATTTTAGTATTTAGAGCTATTTAATATATAAATAGCTTGTAAACTATTGGATTGTACCTTGTAGGATATACTTTTAATGTAATGATATTTGTAATTAAATATAATGTATACATTATTTAGAAGCGGGTATACAGCCATCCACTTCCATTATGAAGGTTCAGATGTGTCTCCACGTCCCCATGTTGCCGAGCGACGGGGGACGCTATAGACACGAGCTTCCGGGGAAGGAGGAGTGGAGGGCGGTGTCTTACCGCATATAAGTCCCCATACGAGCGTACGTCTCCACCTCTGAAGACGTCATACGCTCTGACGAAACGCGCGTCAGGTGGAACGCACGCCGTCAACCCGGAAGTCGAGCCTGGAACGCAAACCGCTCTCCACGCTACAGACAGTTACCGGTGGACAGCTAGCAGTTTTTATCCATGTTTTGCCTTCTATACCTAAATAAAAAATACTTTTAATGGTACTGCACCATCCGGAGTCTCTTTTCACTTCTCCCTAATCCAAATTGGAGGACCTCGGGGACCCGATCCATTCACCGTGGAGAATCCCGGTCTAGGGGGACCTGAGCCCAGCAGTTACCATTTCTGTGACATGGATGGTCATAAAGCACTACTGGTCTCTTTGTCGTATGACATTTGAGACCCACCATATCTGGTGAGTTTACATCTTATTTCTCTTTTGAAAGTCACCTTTGTGATTGGATTTCCTGGAATATTGGAGGATCCAGCACCAAGCACTGGCACTTTTTCCTGGCAATTTTCTTGGACTATTTGTCACACAGTCACTTATGAACTATTTTGGACTTTACTTGGCACTATTATTACACTTATTTACTTAATTTGATATTTATTTATTTATTTTTATTGTCTTACTATGCATTTTAAGGGCATATATTTTAGCTATTTATGCTTTTAGTCTTTTAATTGATTTTTTACCTTATTTGCATCATACTAGCAAGCGCTATATTATCCCTTTTAGCTGGGGGGGTTTTTATTCAACCATTTCTAATCTATAGCAACTGCTCCATTATATATATTTTTATTTTTATACTATATAAGTGTACGTCACATTAGGTACTCCTAGGCGCGAGGTATATTCTTTGAATATATACACTCATAAAAAGCCACGTTACCTAGACATATCACACAAGAATTTAAATCCTTCTATGCCTCGTTCTATAACTTACAGCCCCAACCCCCAACAGACCCAAATAGAGGAATATCTGCTCTCTTTCTGGATGCCCTGGTTGTCCAACACTGACAGTAAATCCCTAGAGGATCCCATCACCTTGGCTGAACTAAAACAGGCCATAGGTGGTTCCAAAGTGGGGGGAAGGCCCCGAGACCGGATGGGTTTACCATCCAATATTATAAAACACTCTTGCCGTCACTTGGACAGTTTATGGCTATTCATGGGACTCTGGGACATATATCCCCAAGGAGACTTTACAAGCTCACATTTCAGTCATCCCTAAAGATCCCTCACCTACTGTAGTAGTTACCGACCCATTTCCTTGCTAAATGTCAATTTTAAACTGTTCACCATAATCCTAGCAACTAGGATCCAACAACATCTGACGCAACTGATCCATTTGGATCAAGTTGGATTTGTGCCTACATGTGAGGCATGGGATTACACAACCATGGTCCTCAACCTCCTACATGTAACGACCAAGACCCGCACACCCTGTGTCCTCCTAAGCACAGACACCGACAAGGTCTTTGATTGAGTAAATCGGCATTTTATGTTTGCAGTACTTTGACATGTGGGCATCGGCAACACCATGCTAAATTGGATCTCACAGATCTACTCTGCCCCTGCGTCCAGGTTAAGGCGAACGGTGTCCTATCAGACTACTTCACAATTAGGAATGGGACAAGACAGGGGTGCCCTCTGTCACCGTTACTCTTCGCATTATCACTAGAATCCTTTTTATGTAGAATACGCCTCCACCCGGATATCTCAGGCATGTTGGGGTGACCCAGCAGAAAATATCAGCGTATCCAGACAACATGTTATTTTCCCTCATGAATCCCATAATTTCTCTACCGAATCTTCTTCACAAGTTTGAGGCATATGGCACTCCATCCAATCTAAATATCAACTTTACTAAATCAGAAGTTATGGGAGTAGGCTTATCAAACCTCCTCCTCTACCAACTGCGATTTCATTTTAGGCTAAAATGGATGAACTCAGCACTGAAATACCTGGGCACTCTCATACCACCCAAATTTTCACACATCTTCACGCTCGACTTTCTCCCCCTCCTAAAGAAAGTCCACATTCTATAAGATAAATCAAAATCTGGTCTCCATTCATGGTTTGGGAGATGCAAAATTATTAAAATGTGCTCCCCAAGTTCCTATACCTCTTTCAAGCACTTCTGATATTCATCCCTTCACATTACTTCAAACAAGATGACACCCTACTAGTAGATTTTATCTGAGCACATAAGCGACCTAGGCTATGTAGGAGACTACTCTTGCTTCCTAAACAACTAAGTGGAATGGCAGTGCTGGACTTATGCAAGTACTGTCAGGCTACACAATTGGGGAGACTCATAGACTGGTCTCGTCATGGGGAAGCAAAGCAGATTAAAAACAGGCCCAATGCAACATACCCCTCTATAGTGCCACCATTCACTACCAGACTCCTTAAGACGCCATCCCCTCATAGGTCACACGATAAGAACCTGCTCTAAATTATTCACACAACTTTCACTTTCCTCGACGCACTCGCCACCGACACCCATACTGGGGAATCACCAGTTTACCCCGGACTACCAAGATAAAACATTCAGGACCTTGATGGAGTCAGGCTATTTCCAAGCCTCCCATTTTTCAACATCATCTAGTTGGCCTGCACTCAAAGACCTCATGGACTCTTCGGGACCCTACCGTCTAGATTTCTGGAGGGCATTGCAGCTCCACCATTTGGTAAACTCATTGCCACCTCACAGTGAATTTCGTAAACTCATTGCCACCTCCCAGTGAATGCAACACACAACTTACACCCTTCGAAGAACATTGCTCTCAAGACAGAATACTGACACAGGTATTATCCACGACCTGTGCATTACTGATCACACACCAGGGGACTTACCAACCCCCATTCTTACCCAAGAGGGAACGAGCTTTAAACTGAAACTTTAATCCAGACCAACAAAATCACATCATTCCATTTACATCATCCATCTGCACGTAAATACAAGAAACCAACTTCAAACTCCTAACAAGGTGGTACCACACGCCGTCAAGGTTGAGCAGATTCTTCCCCACACTCACTGATCAGTGCTGGAGATGCCAGGAAGGGCCGGGGGACACTCCTACATGTTTTTTGGTCGTGTCCTAAACTAGCGGAGTCCTGGAAGACAGTACGTGAAATGTCTCAGAGGTTATAAACCGGCCGCTCCCCAATGACCCTACTCTCTTCCTTCTCCATGCTTCTAACATCCCGGCCCAGACCTATAAAAATTCTGTCATTTGTTACCTTCTAAATGCTTCTAAAATGTGCATCCCTCCTAAATGGAAAAACCCACAGGCCCTGACTGTTGGCATGTAGACCAAAAAGGTTGAAGAAATAAACGGAATGGAAAACCTTGTTCTCTCGACACATCCCCAACACGAATGATATACCAAAACCTGGGGTCAATGGAATATATTTGTCCTCTCTAATGAATGCTGCTCTTTAATCAAGGGTGGAAATACTAAAGAGACCTCATGTTGAGTTTGAGGGAGCTCTAAAATATTGGTGGAAAGTATTGCTGATGTAGGGCCATAGCTTTACCAATGCTAACCCTCCTAACCCCCCCCCTTCCATACCTCCTTACCCCTCCTTCCCTTCCCCCCTCATACCACCTACTTATCCTCTTCTGCCTCTCTCTAGGTTTCTTTTACTTCCCTCTCTCTTTCCACTACTTATTCGCTTTACTTCTTCCTTCTTCTTCTATACGTTATTCGAAACTGGAACGGACAACTCCGGGTACTTTCTAGTCTTGCATAACTCCTCCCATTAGAGGAATTGTAGAACACGACCGATGTAGATCTCAAAACGTATAACTGAATTGTCTTCAATGTTGTAATACGCTGTCTCAGCATATGTCCTATAAGGAATGTTACTGTTTATTATGCCTGGAAGTTGTCTTTAATATAAATAAAAGAACTGAAAAAAAAGAAAGATCTGACATGGATCAATGATACAACCTTACCCAACCAAACATCACTAAGTAATAATGCTATTGAAATGATGACAATTTTATTGTTTGGAACATGACGTTATATTGAGGAATGGAGATGGACCTTTCATTTGGTGTACAGCATCTCCTCCCCGTTTTTCTGGAAAATTACTTTATATTGAGGAATAGGGATGTGGGAAGGTAAGTAAAAAAAAAAAAGTATTTTTCCAGGAGTCATATATGTTGGTCGAGCATTTTAAAGTTTAAAAAGAGATCTGTGGTGGAACTGGGTGCAATCACAACACCAAACTTTGACTAACCAGATCAATGATACCACCCAACCAAACATCACTAAGTAAGCTTTAAACCATTCTTGCATAATTACCCGAGCTGATATCTGGAGACGTTTCTAACTTTTTAACTGCGTCCATCATCCCAACCTCCTCTGCAAACTGCTGATCCCCCCTCACATACGGGATGGTGTGACCTTCCTGTGTGGAATCCCGGGAATACAGAGGACGGGGACATCTCTCTGGTGGGTTCGCATTACTGGATCCATCTGTAGGAAACACACACACTGACTGAATACATTGTTTCTATGTGTTTATCAGATGATGGGGGATCTTGGTGCATCCTCCGTACTGCTCTCTTCTTTAAAATAAAGTCTCCTCTTACCCGGTGATGTGAGGGGCGGCTGATTCTCCATCATGACGTCCTTGCAGAAATGGGTCTACAAATCCTCAAACATCAATCCATATAACCAAACAGTTTTTGTATTTAGTGGCCATCACTGACCTGTGCTGATGTCTGGAGAAGATTCCTCCTCTTTAACTTTGTCCATCATCCCAATCTCTTCCCTGTATTTCTGATCACCCCTCACATACGTCTCTTCTTCCTCTTTAACCTCATCTTTTATATCCATAAGATTTTCCTTCTAAACAAACAAAATAGCAGGGAATGGTTTCTTTAAAATGTGAGCACAAATAACCTTATACCTAAAAGTGTAATATATTTTCATACAGTCAGGTCACTTTTACGATCTCGACATTCATATTCCCCTACCTGATGATGGTGAGGGATGGTGTGACCTTCCTGTGTGGAATCCCGGGAATACAGAGGACGGGGACATCTCTCTGGTGGGTTCCCATTACTGGATCCATCTGTAGGAAAACACACACTGACTAAATACATTGTTTCTATGTGTTTATCAGATGATGGGGGATCTAGGTGGAGCCTCCGTACTGCTCTCTCCTTTACAATAAAGTCTCCTCTTACCCGGTGATGTGAGGGGCGGCTGATTCTCCATCATGACGTCTTTGTAGACATGGATCTACAGATCCTCAAACATCAATCCATATACTCAAACAGTTTTTCTATTTAGCGGCGATCACTGACCTGTGCTGATGTCTGGAGAAGATTCCTCCTCTTTAACTTTGTCCATCATCCCAACCTCTTCCCTGAACTGCTGATCACCCCTCACATACGTCTCTTCTTCCTCTTTAATCTCATCTTTTATATCTATCAGATTTTCATTCTAAAACAAAATAGCACGGAATGGTTTCTTTAAAATGTGAGCACAAATAACCTTATACCTAAAAGTGGAATATATTTTCATACAGTCAGATTACTTTTACGATCTCGACATTCATCTTTACCTACCTGATGGTGGAGGATGGGGTGATCTTCCTGTGTGGAATCCCGGGAATACAGAGGACGGGGACATCTCTCTGGTGGGTTCCCATTACTGGATCCATCTGTAGGAAACACACACACTGACTGAATACATTGTTTCTATGTGTTTATCAGATGATGGGGGATCTAGGTGGAGCCTCCGTACTGCTCTCTTCTTTACAATAAAGTCTCCTCTTACCCGGTGATGTGAGGGGTGGCTGATTCTCCATCATGACGTCCTTGTAGAGATCCTTGTGTCCTAAGAATCTTCTGAGAATCCTCCTCACCTCTCTGGTCAGGTCTGTGTTTTATTAATAGACATAAGAGCGATATCATGAGAGAAGCAAGAGAAAGCAAGGTGGCAGCATTGGGTCTGGGTGAAGAGTGGGGGACAGAAGCATCAAATATTGGGTGTGAGGAGTTGAGATCTTCAATGTTTAAAAAGGGAATGAGGAATTCTGAGACCCACTAACCCAGCCATGGCTCTCCTTTCTTTGGGCATTGACGACATCTCTTATGACATGCGGACAGTATACACCCATATCGTGATTGCAGCTAGGTCCACTATAGATAGGCACTGGAAACAACCGGACCCTCCCTCTCATCTGGAAGTTATACGTCTAGTTAACTCCCACTTCTCCATGGAGAAATCCCACGCCTACTCCCTGTCTCAGGGGGCTCAGTTCACCCTGAAATGGCACTCCTGGACGAATAGCAAATACTACACTCCCATCCTCTGACGAGTAGCATATTATTGCATTTAACCCCTCTGTTCTCCACTTGCATTAAAACGTGTGAGCTCTTGATCTTCTATGCAACTGTATACCCTCGTACTGATGTTTTACACCTGAGGTTACTGTACTGTATTACTCATACTGTTGTTAACGAGATTCTTTTGACATGAAACTCTGTGATATTATATGTTCCAGCTGTTATTTGTTTTCTATTACAAATTGTTAAACTTTTTGCAAAACTTCAATAAAACAATTGAAAAGAAAAAGGGAATGAGGAGTGGGGGACAACAGTGTTAGATGGTGGGCTAAGGAGCGGGGGACAGCAGTGTTATTTGTAGTGTGAGGGGTGGGGGACAACGGTGTTAGATGGGGGGGAGGGGGTACAGCGGTGTTAGATGGGGGGTGAGGAGTGAGGGACAGCGATGTTAGATGGAGGGTGAGGAGCAGGGGACAGCGGTGTTAAATGGATGGTGAGGAGCGGAGGATAGCAGTGTTAGATGGAGGGTGAGGAGCGGGGGACAGTGGTGTTAGATGGGGAGTGGGGGACAGCGGTGTTAGATGGGGGGGTGAGAAGTGGGGACAGTTGTGTTAGATGGGGGGTGAGGAATGGGGAACAGTGGTGTTAGCTGGGGGGTGAGGAGCGGAGGACAGTGGTGTTAGATGGGGGGGTGAGGAATGGGGGACAGTGGTGTTAGATGGGGGGGGGGTGAGGAGTGACGACAGCAGTGTTAGATGGAGGGTGAGGAGCGGGGGACAGTGGTGTTAGATGGAGGGAGAGGAGCGGGGGACAGCTGTGTTAGATGGGGAGTGGGGCACAGCGGTATTAGATGGGGGGGGTGAGAATTGGGGACAGTTGTGTTAGATGGGGGGTGAGGAATGGGGGACAGTGGTGTTAGACGGGAGTGAGGAGCGGAGGACATCGGTGTTAGACGGGGGGTGAGGAATGGGGGATTGTGGTGTTCGATGGGGAGGTGAGGAGTGAGGACAGCGGTGTTAGATGGGTGGTGAGGAGTGAGGACAGCAGTGTTAGATGGGGGGTGAGGAGTGGGAACAGTGTTAGATGGGGGCAGGTAGCCGTGTCTGGTGTCTTCTGACATATGCAGAGTATAGATGGCACAGACACGGTGGGGTTCCCAGTCATCCAGTATATACAGATCTGGGGACCCAGTTGGTGTTGGGGCAGAAGACTGGATTAATATTAGTAGTGACGAGGGAGGAAAGCTGCTGAATATTTCCAGAGGTGAGTGTCGGGGTCACCCCGAGCTCTGCCTCTTCCCCAGATAGATTATGAGTACCCCAGCTCTGCCTGGTGAGGGCGCTACAAGAGAGCTGGAGGAAGTTTTGCTGCTCATCCTACTTATGTGATTTCACCGGGGGACTGCAATCTGATTCTCAGTGTTATACATTCCTCTCTTTCTTTCCTCACAGCATAAAAATGGAAGGAGGACATTTTCTTTATGTAATTAAAGATTATATATAGAAAATAATATCTTATTACCTCCTCTGCTGCAACTGCCAGCTACGTCTCCTCTCTTCTTCCTCGCCTCTGAAATTCCTATTTATAGCTGACATCATTTCCTCTGTGGACCTACATCACTTCCTGTCAGTACCTTACATCACTTCCTGTCAGTATCTTACATCACTTCCTGTCTGTGCGTTCCATCTGAGAGAAGTTAGCTCACCACCTTGTGGACCATATTGGGATTTTTGTACTTAGCGTAGTTACGGTGATTGTAGGCGTATTTGTTCCTCATAGCAGAACAGTTGAGTTCTCTCGGTGATGTTTTGGTTATTTGCTCTAACAGGTAACTTTCCAGGACTGGCCTTCAGGGTGTTCTCCCTTCATCTTCTTCCCAACAGTATCAGTATTTCTTGTTAGTAAAGTACTTAGAACCCCCAAACATTATACAATCTTTTTATTTTTAGCAAAGGCCCAAGAGAACAAAATGGCAGTCATTGCAATTTGTTATGTCACACGGTATTTGCGAAGCGGTTTTGCAAACGCAGTTTTTTGGGGAAAAAGACACTTTAACCATTCCCCCAAATGGACATACCCATATGTCTTTGGGGTTCAGTGGTAATAGCGGGGTGGTGGGGGCATCTACAGGCATCATCCCTGTATCATTTTGTTCAGCTGGCGATTCTGTACAAGACAGAAGTGATCTGAGTGGATAATTAGCCACTCGATCACTTCTGCGGGTGATGGAAGGGGGTTCCACCCCTTCCCACCGCCTCTCCTGGGCTCCTTGGTCCCATCGCGGAGGTCGGGAGCGATGTGGCCGGCGGCGATGTCTGCCCTGTACACCGAGATAGGAACTGACATCATTCTCCTCGCTCTGTAACCCTGGAGACCAGGATCGGCGAGTATTCCCCACCTCCGGTTCTGCCCCTTTGTTTACCTGGCCACCAATCTCGGTCTGATCGGCTGCAGGGGGGACCAGAGGAGAGATTTGGAGCTTTAATAGACCCCCGATCTCCCCATAAAGATTACCTGTCATGCCCTATTCCTATTACAAGGGATGTTTACATTCCTTTTTAATAGAAATAAAAGTGATAAAAAATAAAATGTAAGGGGAAAGTGTAAAAAAAAAAAAAGTAAATAAATAAAAAAAAAATGTAATAAAATAAATCATTAAAAAAAAAAAATAATTCAAGCGCCCCCGTGTACTTGTACGCAGCAGTGAACGCATATAGAACACATATATATGTCGCATAAACATATGTAAATGGCATTCAAACCACACATGTGAGATATGGCTGCGAACATTAGAGCTAGAGCATTAATTCAAGCCCAAGACCTCCTCTGTAACTCTAATGCCCCGTACACACGTGCAGATTATCTGCAGACTTTTGTCTGCAGACTTACCTTTTCTATGTAGTGCAAGGGCCTGCCGGATTGCATACAAATTGAAAGTGTTTAGGTTTGACCTCATATTATATGGTTTTGGTAAGTCTGCAGACAAAAGTCTGCAGATAATCTGCACGTGTGTATGGGGCATAAAGTAAGAAACCCTTAAACATGTTTAAATCGTTACCTATGGAGATTTTTAAGTACCGAAGTTTGGTGCCATTTCACGAGTGTACGCAATTTTAAAGTGTGACATGTTAGGTATCTATTTCCTCAGCATAACATCATCTTTTACATTGTATTAAAAAATTGGGCTAACTTCAGTGTTTCTTTTTTTTTTAATTGATGAAACAGTTTTTTTTTTTTTTTAAAAACGCATTTGAAAAATGGCTGCACAAATATTGTGTGACATAAAAAGCTGAAACGGCCACCATTTTATTCCCTAGGGTCTCTGTTGCAAAAAGAAAATATAATGTTTGGAGATTCTGAGTAATTATCTAGCAAAAAAATGATGATTTTTATATGTAGGAGAAGAGTGCCAGAATAGACCAGGTATGGAAGTGGTAAAATTGCGCACGCTCGTGGAATTGCGACAAACTACGTTACCTAAAAATATCCATAGGTGACACTTACAAAGCCTTCACAGGTTACCTGTTTAGAGTTACACAGGAGTTCTAGCACTAGAATTATTGCTTTCGCTCTAACGTTCGCGGTGATACCTCACATGTGTGGTGCGATTACCGTTTACATATGCATGCGTGACTTACGTATGCGTCCGCTTCTGCGCACAAGCACCGCGCAGGGATGGGGTCTCTTCAAATGTTTTTTTTCTATTTTTTACTTTTTATTTTTACACTGTCCCTTTTTAATTGTTTTTTTTTTTTTTTTGGATCACTTTTATTCCTATTACAAATAAAGTAAACATCCCTTGTAATAGAAATAAGGATGACCGGTCCTCTTTATGGAGACATCTAGGGTCAAAAAGACCCCAAATCTCCTCTTTAACTTTAAAAGCAAAAAAAAATAAAAAATATTTACCTCCAGCCTGGACCAGAAGTGACGTCATGACGTCACTCCGGTCCTCCAAGGCCATAGAGGCGATGAAAGAGTATACACTCTTTGATCATCTATGAGAGCAGCCAGCCGCACCATTGGATAGTTTTTCAGGCAAAAAGGTAAGCCCAAAAAACACCGGCAAGCGGCAGGAGGGGGAGGAACATCCCTTCCCGCTGCTTCGGAATGCTCATGAACCGCTCGGAATGGTTACATGAGAAAGCCAGCCGCCGGCTGGAAAAACCAATACAATGATAGCTTCAGCCATAACCCTGGTAAACCACAACATATACAATGAGGACACCAACAATGGGGTCCACTGACACAAACAATGGGGCACAATTCATCCCACTAACACCAATGATGGGGCACAATTCCTTCCAATGAACCCAAAGATGACGCATTGTTTTTTTCCCACTGACGGGACCCTTTCTGCTCCCAATGGTCACAGTCCCCCCCCCCCCCTACAATCTGAAGGACAGTAAAGGGGCTCTTTTGTTTAGAAAGTTTGGAGACCCCCCTGGTCTAGAAGAACACTACTATGAGCTCCAGAACTCTCACGCAGAAGCAAAAAATTGTGTTCACACAAATGGGTATGTAGCAGGATTCCCAGCCATTTTGCTGGATGTGGGTCCTCCTGGGTTACCGCTAGCAACAACAGCACATTTAAGCATGTTCTCCAAGTGTTAGCACTGAGACAAGAAACAGTCCAGTACCTTTGGATTTTTATATTTATTTTGAACTTGGATGGGAGAAGGGATGAATGGGATACTCTTTTGGCTCAACTATGCACAATTTGCGTGGGACAACTGAAAAATGCCTATTGGTGCTGTCTTGACGCTGGCTGGATGCCGATTGACGGTGGGTAACACTGACTTGCTGTCTGTTAACGCTGAACTGACTTCTGAGACTTTCTTGTGGCACAAAGTCCTAGTTAAAGCTTTCATTAGCACTCTTTACTGAGGTAGCTACTTCTAGGTTTGCTGCATTGCTTAACTCTTCAGGGCCCACACCGGCACCCTCTTTCACACACTGATCTTCAGGGCTTAGACTCTGGCACCCCCCTTTCTAAGCCTTCTCTACTGGTTAGCTGGCTCCCGGATCCCTCTGACCTTCTGGAGTGGTCCCCTATCCTAGGCAGACCCCTGGGCAGTTTCCAGTACTCACGACACTGCTTTCCTGGAAACTTCTGCCCCAGCAGCTCCACTCGGTCCACGGCACACTGGATCCCTCTTTGCAGCTCAACTCAACCTTCTGTCCTTTAGGCCGACCGCCAAGGGCGCTTTCCTCATGCTGACAGGAGGAGAGACAGCCGTCACCCTCCTCCTGGGACTCTGCTTCCCGCCAAAAACACCTGTCATGTGCTCCCCTCAGACTTATATCTCCTCCCAGGATGCATTGCGGCCAGTTCCGCCCACTGGGACTGATATGAGCCTTGGTGTGCTATTGGTTAGGTTTCCTCCACTGTCCAACAAGAGCCCTCATTGGACACAGTGGGGAGACTCCCCAAGCTCAACAGACACACATGACAGCCTTTGCTTGTTTAATTATATATATATATATATATATATATATATATATATATATATATATATATATATATATATGTATATAGCACCCTCATAGTTAGGTGCTAGGTAAAGGCATTTATTTGCTCTCCTGCTTATCAGGGAACAGGATTTCTAGTTATGCCTGTTATATGTGTCCAGGTGTGATTCACTGGGTCTAAGGGGGTTGTGTCCCCACTGTATCCAATAGGGGAGCCTGTTGGACAGTGGAGGAAACCCAACCAGTGACACACAGGCTTTTGTGGCTGTCTCAGTGGGAAGGCACTACAGCGGTGCATCCTGGGATTGGTCATAAAAGCCAAGGGCACATGTGACAGGATGTCTTTGGGTGGGAAGCCAGGTCCCAGGAGGAGGGTGAAGGCTGTCTCTCCTCCTGTCAGAGTGGAAAGCGGTCGGACTCCCGGGGGGAGGCGCCTGGATGACGTGACGTAGGTCCGACGGTGGATGAGACTGTCTAGTGATGTGGAGGTGAAGTAACTCCTGCTCTCCCTCCCCCCCAGAGCGACTCTGCTGTATGCAGTAAACACAGCCACGATCCCCCCGGGACTGCTCCATAGAGGATCCTAAAGGCAGCTTCGGGCAGAGGAACAGCAGACCCCCCCCCCCGCCTCCCTTATAATTTATGCTTCTGCTCCACAAATTAACTATTTACCTATATTCTGCCTGCTCGTTACTACATATACCCCATACCCCACAGGCGGCGGCCTGAGCTCCAAACTCCACTCAGAAACCTGCAAACTCCGCTCTGAGATCCTCACCTATCCACCTGGACTGGCTGCATACCCCAGACAACTGTTCGATTTATTCAACCTGTTGAACCTCTAACCATCTGAAGGAAGAAGGTGTACATCTTACATCAAGGGAATAAGTCTCCAAGGAAGAAAGAGATATCTAGCAACAAACAGTGAGTCACCACCTCTTAATCTATGTTTTTCTCCCCTCTTCTACATGAACTGTAACCCTGTTGATTTAATCTGGTGAACTGTATATAAGATTACAATAACAGGCTTGAGGTGGTAAAGGGAACTATTATATATCAAAGGTGGCAAAAAAAAAAAAGAACTAAGAGGAACAGGGGAACGCAGAGTGGCTTAAAGACTGTGTAATACAGACATGTGTGTGAGAGACTGTTGAAGAGACTGTGAAACCACACATTTGTTGCTATATACAGGACATTATTCCTATTCATCATTGTAGGAGCCTGAAAAACCATTCAGGGTCACCCTCATACCCCATCATTTCCGGCGCCACCCCACCCCCCCCACCCCAAGACAGCAAGAGGAGGAGCAATGGTTAAATCACCAAGGGTGAGTTCAAGCCCTAACTCAATTAGAAAATTTATGACTCAGGAGAAACAGTCAGGAACGAAGAAAAAACAGAGCGAGGTAAAAGAAAAGAATGGGAAAAGTGTACAAAACAGATCACTATTAAATACCAACATGGCAGACTCTAAATCGAGTCTGAGAGTGGAGCACGAACATGAAATAGAGGAGGATCAACAAATTATACAAGAACAAACACCTACAAAGGGGGACATGGCTGTAATGTTTGCGAATCTAGAAAGATCATTAAAGATTGAGTTGGTTAAAATTCATACCGACCTGGGACACGCTCTAGGACGAGTAGAAGAACTCGAGAAAAGACAGGAAATCAAACAAATACAATAAAGGAATTGAGAAAAGAAATGAAGGACGTTAAGAAAAACTTCAGAGGTCTAGCATATAAATTGGAAGATCAAGAAAACCGAAGTAGGCGCAAGAATCTGAGAATCCGGGGACTAACTGAACAACACAAGAAGAAAACTTAGGAGGAAAGATTCAGAAAATTTTCAATCCAGTGTTGGGGAGAGATGAAAAAGATCAATTATCGATTGAAAGAGTTCACCGAATTAGAAAACCGATAAGAATTCCAGCAGAATATCCCAGAGATGTGATAGTTAGATTCCAGAACTATGCAGACAGAGCACAGATATGGGAGAACGTAAAGAAAAATAAATCTCTAATAAATACAGAAGATAGTAATATACAGATTTTACAGACCTATCACCTGAAATTTTGAAAAGGAGAAGGACATTAAGACCCTTAATTGAAATTATGCAAAAACAAGGAATCAGATATAACTGGGGTTTCCCAGCATGTCTTATCGGAAAGGAAAGATGGAAGGAGTGCTAAACTGGTCTTCCCAGAAGATACGCATGAATTCTGTAAGGAATTAGACATTCAAGAGCCAAATATACCAGGATGGTATGAAGAAAAGGATATAGGAAACAACCTGGAAACAGAAGAGCAGCAATGGAGATTAGCAGCAAAGAAGAAGTAAAACGGCAAAATGGACTAAAATAGAAAGACTAGACCCTCTAATATTTTCCATGTGGAGGAAGTTTTTTTTTTTTTCTCCATCCATGGGGGAGGGCAGGGTCTGTAAAGAATTATAGGACAGTATCCCCCGGAAGCCTGGTACTCCTTCCCTGGAATAGGGAAGGGTTATAACGTGCTAGATCAACAGAGCACCACCCCATAGAATATGGGTATCAGGGCAAGGGGCCCAGGGAGGCAGTTAGATACCTCAAGATCAAATTATGATCAAATTAACAACATAGGAAGACAGGGGAGGGGGGAGGTGGGCGGGGGTTTGGGGGGGTTTGAGGGTGGGGGAGATGGGGGGGAGGGTTATGGAGGGTGGGGGGAGGTGGGGTGGGAAAGGGACTCTCCCCTCTATCAAAAAAGAAGAGCAAGAAATTTAAAGGAAGTTTTGTCTCCTTCCCTCTGTATGATGTTTTTGGAAAAATTTCAATCGATCCTGCCCCCCTGTCTACAGATTGGAGCAGGTTCGAATGGAAAGGTTGAAATATGGAGGGTGAACAGTTAAAAATAGTAACTTATAATGGAAGAGGATTAAATTCCCCAATAAAAAGATATAAAATCCTGGAAGAACTAAGAAGAGAAGCAGCAAACATAGTTTTCTGACAGACTCCATGGCAGCATACGTTCGGGTAGGCTCCGCCTCCTCTCCTACCTCATAGGACCCCACTCCCATAAATCTTTGCTCCCTTTCAGTATCAGTGTTCCTTTTTTGTCCTCCTCATACATACGGTGTTATGTTCCTACTATTTCTATCCTATCCTATACAGTGAAAGCAGGATGGGTCACGGAGCCTCCGCTAAGCCCTGGCTATTAGCAGGGTATGGAGGGGGCAATAGAAGAGACCCTCAGCAGGAGCTTTGTGGTCTGGCCGAGAGAGCCCAGCTGAGGCGGGTGGCCTAACTTTGCCCGAAAAATACAGACCGGTGGTGCGCCTCTTGGACCCTTCTCTGCTCTGGGCAGGGTGGTAAGCCCTGTTATGGGACCCTTTTTTCTTTTCTCTCTTGTGTCTTGTTTTTCCTTGCTGTGTAATATTGTGCAGATAGGCTGTTATACTTACTGGCTGCATCCCTGTGTGTATTGGTGGCATTTGGTGCTTTATGCAGGCCGGGTTCCCCTCTAGCAGATTCGCTATCATCATGCATTGTTAGGCATTGTACTCTGTGTTCGGTCCGGCTTCCCGGACCGGCCGCGTCCGCGGCCGCTACTTCAGGGTTGCGCGGCGCTTCTGCGCATGCGCAGTAGCCGCCGGGCATTGGATTCGGTGCGCATGCACAGGGGTGACGCGTGAAGCGATCAGCGGCCGCAAAACGGCCTATTTAAATCCCTTACTGTGTCACAGCTGGTGGGAAGGTCGGCACGATTATACAGCCTCCCCCAGACTCTGGCTTGGCTTTTTATGGTAAGACACTCCTTTTACAGTACAATGGGTATTTTTGGGTTTCTGCATGGGGAAAGGCTCAGCACGCTATTTCTTTCATTATGTCTGAGCTGAGGAAGAGTTTTCGCCCTTTCTGTTATAAAGATTATGGACGCATCTCCGCCCCCTAGTGGCCAGCCCGCTCATACCAGGTATGTGCTGGGCATTTAGAGGGGGGGAGAGGTCTGTGTGTTTCCTCTTATGTATTGCTGTATGTGTCTGTCTCCAGGTCTGATCAGCAGCCCAGCGCACGCAGCGAAGACAGACATTCAAAGTCGCAGCACCGGCACTCCTCATCTGGGTCCAGGCGCAGCTCCCCTCATAATAGGGGACGTGATGGCCAGTCTTCTAGTTCAACACATCATGGCCGTTCGGAGCACCTGCACGGAAAGAAATGCTGGGGGTGTGGTACCATAGTAATGGATGGTTCCTCTCTGTGTAAACCCTGTTATGCCCAAGCTACGGGTGAAAGGGAGAAGTCAGACCAACATATTGAGGAGGTTGTGCGCAGAGTTCTCAAAGACTCTCTAGCTGAGTTACACAGGCCAAGTACTTCTGCAGAGCCATCACGCTCTCCTGAAAGAGATCTTCCGTCAGAAGCCTTCCTTCTATCCTTCCGTCAGAGTCCGAATCTGATTCAGATGACTCCGGTTCTGGGCTTGAGTTTAGCCTCGTCTTCTCACTGGTTAAGGCGGTGAGAGAAGCCCTTGATTGGGAAGATCCTGCTGTCTCCTCTCCAAAGCAGCGAAAATATTTCAAGCAGTTATGTAAAGAACGCTTGAATTTTCCATTCCTAGAGGAGCTGGGAGATATAATCTCCGAAGAGTGGAGCAAAGTGGAGAGGAAAAATTCCCTGACCACGAAAATGGCGAAGCTGTATCCATTTAAGCAGGAAGAGGTGAAACATCTGGAGTCTTCCCCTAGTGTAGATGCGGCTGTGATGCACCTTGTGAAGCACGTCACTCTTCCGATGGAGGATACAGCATCGTTTAAGGATCCGTTGGATAGGAGGATTGATGCTGATCTTAAACGAGCATACTTTTCAGCCGGCATGGCCTGCAAGCCAGCTTTGGCCTTGGCTACGGTTTCAAAAGCCATGGAAGTTTGGATCAACGCCCTGGATGATACTCTTAAAGGGGGTTCGGAAGAAGTTCTTCAGAGCTCTCAGATTCAGGAGCTGAAGATGGTTGCGGGCTTCTTGGGGGAGGCATCTATAGACACCATTCGCCTTTTGGCCCGAGTTATGCTGTCGTCAGTCATGGCTAAACGTGCCCTTTGGCTTCGTCCTTGGGTTGACAACGCTGCTTCCAAACAGGCATGGTGCCGGATTCCCTTTGAGGGTTCTTCCCTCTTTGGGAACAAATTGGATGCGGCCATAACTCGGGCCACGGGCAGGAAGTCTGGTTTCCTCCCGCAGGATAAACGCCCAGGCGCTCAGAAGCGCTCCTTCCCAAGGAGACAGAATGTTAATCGTTCTAGGGAAGCGCGCAGCTACAGACCAGGCAAGTCCTACGGAAGAGGTTGGAAGTCTAGACAAACCACCTTCCAGAAAGGCCCAAAAGGCACTTCATCTGGTGACCGGGAGGCCACCAAATCCTTTTGAGGTTGGGCCCGTCCAGGCTTTCCCGGTAGGAGCCAGGTTGCTCCAATTTCGGGATGTCTGGGCGGCCTCGATCCGGGATCCCTGGGTTCTAAATATTGTGTCCCAAGGGCACTCTTGGGTGTTCGACAGCGTTCCCAAACCCATGTTCATCGCCACATCTCTTCCTCCTTCATCAGAAAAAAAGAAGGTTCTTCTTTGCTATCTAGACACCTTATTGGCTCAGCAAGCTGTTGTTCCAGTTCCCGAAGTGGAAAGAGGTTGGGGAGTCTATTCACCCCTCTTCCTTGTTCAGAAGAAGAACGGCACTTGGCGACCTGTGATGGACCTCACGTACCTCAACAGATCTATCCATCGAGAAAGATTCAAGATGGAGTCCCTGGTCACAATCCAACATTCGGTTCTTCCAGGAGACTGGCTAGCATCGATAGACCTGAAAGATGCGTATTTTCATGTGCCTGTGGCAGGAGAATATCATCAGTTTCTCCGATTCGCTATCGGTCATGCTCACATGCAGTTTACATGTCTCCCCTTCGGGCTTTCAACTTCGCCTCGCACATTTTCCAAGACCTTATTGGCAGTTGTAGCTCTCATCAGGACCAGAGGTATCAGGTTGCACCATTATCTGGACGACCTTCTTCTTCTGTCCCAGGACAGGTCTCAGCTACTTGTACATCTGGAACAGGTGATTTCTACTCTCCGAGAGTTCGGGTGGATCTTGAATCTCGAGAAAAGCCATCTGGTACCAACACAGTCGTTAGTGTTCCTAGGGGCATTGTTCAACACGGTGAAATGCACCATCTCTCTACCCAAAGAAAAAATCCCAGTGGTTCAACGCAGGGTGGCGTTCGCTCTAGCGGCCTCCCGTCTCACTGCCCGCCAGTGTTTGAAGGTAGTGGGAACTCTTGTGGCTACATCGCCCATGGTGAAGTGGGCTCTGTGGAAGCTGAGACCCTTTCAGAAGGGTTTTCTCCAGCAATGGACGTCCGAGAACATGTCACAGGTTATTCACCTGACATCATTCATGAAAGGGTGCCTTCCTTGGTGGTTACGCCGTGTAAATCTCACCAATTGCCACTCGATTGCCCCAATCACTTGGATAACGATAACCTCCGATGCCAGCAGTACCAGTTGGGGAGCCCACTGTCGCTCAGAGGTAGCACAAGGCAGGTGGAACTTTCCCACTCACGGAGTGGTGTCCAACATACTAGAACTGCAAGCTGCCCTCAAAGCCCTTCAGGCTTTCCACCATCTGACTCAGGGAGCTTCAGTGCTACTCAGGATGGACAACACCACAGCAGTGGCATACGTCAAGAGGCAGGGAGGAACTCGCAGCATGTCTCTCCTCCAGGAAACGGAACCGATCATGTCGTGGGCCCAGCAACATCTGGCCAATCTTTCGGCAGTCTTTGTTCCGGGGCTGCTGAATGTGGAAGCAGACTTTCTGTCCAGATACCAACTCGACAACAACGAGTGGTCCCTCCATCAGGAGGTGTTCGATTGGGTTCTGTCTCTGGGAATATCTCCAGAAGTGGATCTTTTTGCGAGTCCACGCAACAAGAAGCTTCGGAAATACTATGCAAGGTTCAGGGATCCTCGAGCCTTTGGAGTGGATGCCCTCACGGACAGATGGAATTTCCAAACTGCTTATGCTTTTCCACCGGTGCCAATAATTCTCCAATTCCTTCGGAGACTGAAGATGGAGGAGGTAGAAGTCATAGCGATAATTCCCTTCTGGCCCAACAGGCCCTGGTTTCCCCTGCTGTCCCTACTCAGCTTCAGTGATCCAATCCCTCTACCTCTCAGGCCGGACCTTCTATCACAGGGTCCCACTCTACATCCATGCCCTGCGTGTCTGCACCTCAAGGCTTGGTTCTTGAGAGGGGGAGGTTGGAGGCTCTCGGATGTCCAGAAGAGGTAATCCCTACTCTCATGAGTTCAAGAAGAGGTAGCACCAACAGAGTCTATGAGAGGATCTGGGCTAGGTTCATGAGTCATCAAGCCCAGGGGTCTGGTCCAGCAGACACACCTACTATTCAGCAAGTCCTGAGTTTCTTGCAGTCTGGTCTGGATCTCTCCCTTTCGATTAGTTCTCTCCGGGTGCAAGTCTCTGCCATCTCAGCCTTCACTGTAATTCCTTGGGCAAGACATCAACTGGTCCAACAGTTTTTCAAAGGCGCGGTCAGGCTCAGACCTCAGAGAAAGCCGAGATTTCCAAAATGGGATCTCCCATTAGTCTTGGACTTCTTTACTTCTGCAGATGTTGCTTCCATGTCAATTAAGGAGCTTACGCTGAAAACAGTATTCTTGGTGGCTATTACCTCTGCTAAAAGGGTCTCTGAAGTGCATAATCTAGGTTGCAAAGAGCCTTTTCTGACCTTCTTTTAGGACAGAGTGGTACTAATACCTATGCTAGGATCAAACCCTAAAGTGACCTCTGTCTTCCATGAGAATTCTGAGATAGTTCTTCCCACCTTCAGAACCGAGGAGCGATCTCCAGTCCATCCACTAGATGTGGGCAACACTTTGAATCAATATTTGGAGTCTACATCCTCCTTCCGCCAGTCGGATTTTCTTTTTGTCCTCCTTCATAAGAAAAAAAGAGGAATGCGTGCCTCTTCTAGAGCAGTGGCTGCGTGGATTATCCAGGCTATCCAGTGGGCATATAGAGCAAAGGGATTGGCTCCTCCGGAGGCGGTTACGGCTCATTCTACCAGAAGCATTGCTACATCTTGGGCAGTATCTAAACATGTTGCTCCTGATGTGATATGCAGAGCAGCCTCCTGGTCATGTATTAACACTTTTCTTTCCCATTATTGTGTTGAACCTGCTGCATTATCCTCTGTTAATTTTGGCGTTCAAGTCCTGTCAGTTGACGGTGCCAATTAAAATTTCTTTTGTTCAGCATCATCCCACCCGGGAGTGTATAGCAAGTTATTTCCCGAACGTATGCTGCCATGGAGTCTGTCAGGAAAACGGAAAATTGATATCAAATACTTACCGTAATTTTCCTTTCCTGATGGACTCCATGGCAGCAGGAGTCCCTCCCAATTCCTGAGTAGGCTAGTTACAGAACACTGATGCTGAAAGGGAGCAAAGATTTATGGGAGTGGGGTCCTATGAGGCAGGAGAGGAGGCGGAGCCTACCCGAACGTATGCTGCCATGGAGTCCATCAGGAAAGGAAAATTACGGTAAGTATTTGATATAAATTTTCAGTTTTTCTTACAGGAAACATACAATACTCAGCATTCAAATGTAAAATTATATTCTAAATATTTTCCGACATGGTATTATGGAGATACCCCAGTAGATCGTGCAAGAGGAGTAGCAATAGGAATAGCCAAAAATGTAGAATTCTCCCTAGAGGAAACAAGAGTGCATCCATCTGGCCGATATATCTTCCTTAAAGGACAAATAAGGGGGATGGACTTAACATTAGCTAATATTTATAACCCAAATAAAAAACCGAGTGAGTTCTTAGGAAAGATCCTATATGACCTGGAACTTTTTAAAAAAGGTTATCTAATAATGGCAGGAGACATGAATTTCTGCATGGATCCAAGTCTTGATAGTACAACGAGTGTAAGGACTGTAGGAGAACAAAAACTTAAAAAAATTAAGAAAAAATTACATCAGCTCCAATTAGTAGATGCTTGGAGGATTTTATATCCAAAAAAAAGAGATTATACTTATTATTCCCCAGTGCACTCGATGTATTCAAGACTGGATTATTTTTTTATAGACCATCGATTGCTGGAATTCATGGTGGGTACAGAAATAGGCATAATTTCCTTATCAGATCACGCCCCATTAACTTTAATAATAAAAACATCAGTTAACCAAAAAAGTATAAGAACATGGAGGTTAAATGAAGATATAATCCAAGATGAAGAAGTAGGAAATACAATAGAAAAAGAATTAAAACAATATTTCCAGGAGAAATTAGATATGTGCGCTCCTAGGTCGCAGGATGTCTAGGCGCATCAAAGAAAAGGTAAAAAAGTGCCACATCCTAGTTAACAGAATTGAGAGTGGGGGAAAGAGAGATTGGACTTTATAGGCACCAATGTAAAATGATATGTTCTTTATTAGAAAAAATTTTTTTACAAAAACACATACATAATAAACCACAAAAAGGGGGGGACATATAAAAAGAGCAACATGTCATATACATTAATAATTGCAGTATGGCGGCAGAGCCTACAAAAAGGAGTACCAGTCACATAGCCTTATCAGATATTGATTATTGTACAGTGTTCACAAGTGATACAAGGAAAACCTATATTCCTGAGGCGGCCCTGGAGAAGGGATGACCGTCTCCAAAGGGTCGTCTGTATGTAGTGGGCACAGATGTTAAGTTGAATCCCAGCTGCTCTACATGTTTCGCTTAACCTATTAAGCTTCTTCTGGAGCATATGGTAAAGACAAACATCTGCATAGAGACAAAGCATTAACGATGAATATTCTTATGTAAAGACATAACGTTTACATTTTTAATCAAACACAAAACAAGACAAGTTGTTATACAGTCATGACTGAGTAGATCTAATAGTCAGTCGGCATATAATTGCATTCTAAGGCTGCATGCCATACCCTTGTCACAGCAGAGAAATAGGAGAAAAATGAGTAGGAAAAAATGAGAATAAGAAAGCCAGGTGGAAAAGAAGGGAAAAAAAAGGGAAGAAGGAAGTGAACTGGGGAGAGGAGAAAAGGAGAGAAACAGAGAAAGTAAGAAGGATGAGGAGAGAGAGAAGAGAAAGCAGGGAGTTGAAAAGAAAAGAAAGGAGCCTGAGCGCTTAGGAGTGCTAGCCATGCCCAGAGACATAGAGCCAGACGTAGGGACCAAGGCTTGGTATTGAAGTAGACTGGGGTATAACCGGAAAAAAGAGCAAAACAGCAACAATATACTAAGCAAAGTACATACCTGAAAAAAGATATTACAGGTGAAAGAACTTTCTGATGAATCCTGCCATAAAGGCTGGGAAGGGTAATAACGAGGGGGATCGGTACGCTGCAGTTAGAAAAAGGAGCCAGGTAGAAACGTCCAAACTATCATAAGATATAAAGCTTGGAGTGGCCTAAAATAAATGGTGTAATAAGTATAATATACAATGTTTGAGAATAAGTCATTTTAAAGGGAAAATTTAGGATGGGGATAGTTGTCCAGCACTTCACCTCCGTGCAACTAGATGGATATAGTTTGAAAAAGAACCCCAAGTTAATGCCAGAGTTAATGTTATACATATTACTTAATAAGAGTAATGGTGGTAGGTAAAGAAAGAAAGATTCCAAAAGAATATAATGGCATGCATCGATGAGCTAGAAATGGAGGTTAAGGTGCCTAAAATGAGAATTAGGCATCCCCACTATGATGGGTGGCCATAAACACCAAGCTGTGATAAAGCAGAAATAAAGGAGTTGATGAATAATACTCACATACATATAAAGCAAAATATTGGCTTGTTACTATGGGGAGTATGGTCCCATAGAGAGGTCATGTGTGGCGACCAGGTGGGGAGAAAAAGCCCCAGCCTATAGACCCAAATCACAGACCAGTGAGACAGAGAGCTCACATGCCAAAGGACCTGTAAAAATAGGAGTAATGAGTACAGTAGAGCGCCATGTAAGAGAGTAGTTATTCACCAAATCATAAAGTCTCACCAATAGTATGTTGACGTAAAGGATCCTGATACTGCAGCGACCGTATGTGCACCCCCCCGGATGGGGATACCGCCATGTTTTTAGAGCGAGTACCGCGCTCTATTTGAAGGCCGTGGTCCCGGGTGATGAGTCAGACATGTGACATCATCAACCCCGGCCGGTGTTTCCCGCGCATGCGCGGGCCAGAGGCGTCACCATGGTGACCCAGCAAACAAATGGCCGCGTCAAGACACGGGAGGAGGGAAGCTCTTGTGGGTCAGCTGACCCACAGCGCCTCCTCCTATCCACGCCAGCGGTAACGCCCATAGGCAGTCAGCCGCTGGGCGTGGTTACCCGGCCGTACGTCGGCTCCGAGCAGTCAGCGGGGATGGTGTACACACCCCCACACACGCACGGCGCCTTCCTAGAAAAAGTAGATGAAGAGAGAATGCTGGGGTAAAGCAAAAAAGTGGAGATAAAGAAAAGTATGAACATAAATAGGGACCGGGGGAAGAGAAGCGGAGGAGGGCCCCCGACAAAAACTAAAAAGGTGGTGAAAAATCAAAAATATATCTGACAAGTGTGCCGTTAATCTAACCTGGGAGAAACGGGGCACTTGCATAGTATCAATGAATCCTAGCTAGGTACATGTCACATACAGTGGATCGAGAGCCCATACAACCATGTGTTGGACAGTGCTGTCATATGCGCATGGGTATGGTGCGATCGATCCATATAACCATTCATAATGATCACAATAAAATACATGATATTGGGTAATAATGCTGGATGTATCCAACAGTAATGTCTGAAGCTTTGAACCAGTTGAACTGAGAGGGGAGGGGGGGGGGGGAAAAAGAAAGGGGGGGGGGGGAAAAGACACACAAGAGGGGGGGGGGGGGAGGGGGGGGGGAAGGGGGGAAAGAAGGAAAGAAAGAGAGGGTCAGAGAAAGAACAAAAGGAGAAAGACAACTATATAAAGGGGATAAATAGCGCTGCTAGTTACGCATGAACCAACAGCGCCATTGATCCTTTACAGAAAGCATTTATAGGAGTGCGCCTCGTTGAGCCCTGGGCGGACGTTGGCATTCAGACGTTCAATCCAGAGGGATTCCCTCTGGAGGATACGCTGATTCCAATCGCCGCCCCTGGGGTCACGGGGTATGATTTCCAAGACAATAAAATTGACATTCATAGTATTGAACTTATGGTACAGGTCCAGGTGCCTGCTTACCGGGGTGATCATCTTGCCACCTGATGAGTAGTAAATGTGGTCGTTTATCCGTCGTCGGAATTGACGAAAGGTCTTCCCCACATAAAACATATTACATTTGCATGACATGAGATAGACCACCCCCTCAGTGCCACAGTCGGCTCTGAAGGTCGGAACAAAAGTTTCGCCATTGGGTAGAGTAAATCTGTTGCCCTCGGCCACCCAGGGGCACATGTCACAGTGGCGGCATTTGTAAATGCCTCGTGGCCCAGAGGCTATGGTTTTCTTGCGGCTGTAAAAGCTGCGGGTTAGGCGGTCTCGCAAAGAGGTTGTCCGCCTATAGGTGATCTGAGGTACTGCATTGACATGTTTGCCCACTGTAGGGTCTTCGTGCAATAGGTGCCAGTGTTTAGTAAGGATATTACGTAATGTGCCATGGTGACTAGAAAATTTCGTAATAAACTTAACTGGATGGTTTGAAGTCGTAGGTTTGGTACCATAGAGAAGGGAGTGTCTATCCTTTGACAGGGCTGAATTGTAGGCCTTGCGAAGGGTGCTTTTGCTGTAACCTCTCTTCAGTAAACGCGTCCGCAAAAAACCGGACTGTCTCTTGTAGTTTGTAAGTGATGTACAGTTCCGCCGTAATCTGATATACTGAGCATATGGAATGCTGCGGATCAGTGCTGGCGGGTGTGCACTGGTGGCATGCAGGATAGTGTTTCCTGCCGAGGTTTTACGGAGGAGATCCGTGGTGACATGGCCGCTCAAGTCTTTCCTCACCGTCAAATCTAAGAAATTTACTTCATGTTCATCTACAGAGAACGTGAATTGTAGGTTGAAGTGGTTGATGTTTAGGTGTTGGACAAAGTCCGTCAAAAGTTGACGAGGACCCGTCCACACCACAAATACGTCGTCGATATATCTTAACCAAATCTCAACATATTGAGTATATTGAGATAAAGTTTCATTGGAAAAGATGTAGTGTTCCCACCCCCCCAGGTACAGGTTGGCGTAGGCAGGGGCACAACAAGTGCCCATTGCCACGCCCTGTACCTGGAGGTAGTGGGAACCATTGAACGAAAACCAATTATTAGTGAGAATGAAGGATAACAACTTGAGGAGGAAGTCATTGAGCGGCCATGTCCGGTCATCTTTTTGCTGAAGGAAGGTTTTAACCATCCCGACACCCTGCTCGTGAGGGATGCTGGAGTAGAGAGCTTCCACATCCAGTGTCACGAGCAGGGCGTCGGGAGGGAGAACCAAACCATCTAAAGTTTTCAAAAAATCAACGGTATCCTTAATGTACGATGGGAGGGCCTGTACATGGGGCATTAAAAAGAAGTCAATGAATCGGCTCGCATTCTCGGTAAGATTGCCAATACCAGAGATAATAGGGCGGCCAGGAGGAGAAATTAAATTTTTATGGGTTTTGGGCAAAGCATAAAACGTAGCCTCCCTAGGGAAGCGGGTATTGAGAAAATTATAAGTGTCTTGGTCAATGAGACCCAATTGAAAAGCCTGTCCAATCAAGTCTTTGTAGGCCGACTTGAATTTGGCCGTTTGCGAGGGCTGAATTTTCTTGTACCATGATTCATTGCTCAGTATGTCCATGCACATTTTCTCATAGTATTCCCTGGTCATTAAGACTATGTTCCCACCCTTATCTGATGCCTTGATGATCAGGTCAGGATGGTTTTGTAGCCTATCAATAATACGTTTTTGTTCTGAAGAGAGGTTAGAGCGAGAAGAAGGTAGAGGGCAGCGTTTCAATTCGCTGACGCATGCATTGAGGAATGCCCAAATCTTAGGATTAGTAGTGAGGTCCGGGAACTGGGTAGATTTAGGTTTGAATTTCCTTTTAGGTATATATGGCGAAGGCTGTGTCGTCGACAGTACACTGGCGGAGGTCCCATAAGTTGAGGAGCTGCATCCTTCCTGATCATTTTCCTCCAGAAGGAGGATTAGATCACGGAGTGCGCGAAATTCCTTCATTGTAAAACTTTTAACTCGTTCAGAGATTTGGCGTTCTTGGTTAGCCCTAACATTAGAAGGATCAAAAATGTACCTATACGTCAAATTCCTGCAGAACAGGTATAAGTCTTTGATGACGTCGTATCTATCCAGGGGGGCTGTGGGACAAAAAGTTAGGCCTAATTTAAGGACTTCGTCTTCCTCACTTGACAGTTTGTATGGAGTCAAGTTGATAATTGATAAATTCAAGTCGGTAATGTTAGAGTTTGACTCAACGGAAAATTTGTGGGCTGTGATGGGGCAGGGTTGAAATGTGTATCAAGAGTGGTCTGTTTGGTACCTACATTGGAGGATATGGGTGCCAAGGATGTTAATGTACCCTGTATGGATGATAAGGTGCTCGGTGCTACATAAGCACCCTGTCCTAATCCGTTGGTATTGGATGCTCTCACTTGGGTTGTGACTGACCCAGGTTGCATCATCTGCAGGGCCTGTAGGGCCACATTCCCCAAATATGTACCTTGTGTATGGGTATCTGTGTCCCTTGGATTAGAGGACGTATTTGATTTGGCAGCTGGATCCTGTCCCCTTTTAGGGTGTGAGGTATGGTGGCCCCCACGAGGTGTACGTGCACGTGGGCCGCCCCTAGTTTTGGAGCGTGTCATAATGATATTAGAATGTGTTGATTGATGTGAAGTGTTTGATACTGATGACGAGTCTGATTCCCATTCAGTCTCTCTCTGATCCGATGCTAAGGTTGAGTCAGTTTGACCATGTGGGTAACGGGGTCTACGGGAGCGTGGCGGGCCCTGCCAACGATAGGCAAACCCTTCTGAGAAGGCAAGTTGGTCTTTAAGGAATTTCGTTTGCTTTTTGTTGACAATGTCCTTGTTTAATTTAGTAAGATATTGTTTCACCTCGTCCCACTTTTTTGCATAGGACTCGTGAGTTTTGATAGCCTCATTCTTGGTATAAAGTGTGGCCAGTTCAGAATCGAGGGCCAAGAGGTCTGACTGATATTGTGCAACTAAAAGTTGACATAACTCCAGACTGCATCTAGTAAGGGCATTCTCCCACTGGGTTTTGAAAACGTTAGAAGCATTATCAAAGGAGGGGAAAAGTTGGATCCTAAGTCCCAATGGACAGATCCCCTCTTTGATATATTTCAAAAAGAACTCTATGTGCCAATAGAGATTGGATTTGCGTTTCAATAGTCTCCTAGCAGTACTAATGTACTGATTCAATCCTATGTCATTTCTGACAGAGGTATTGCAACTTAATTGGATCTCCGCCATGTATCCTGTCCACGAATTGCCTACAAATTCCATGTTTAGACTCATTAGTTACAGACCTACGTGGCAAGATGATCAGTGGTTCCAGAAGCTAGACAGACCCCACAATTGGGGTACTACCTGGTAGAGGATGTACCTGGAAAAAAGAAAAAGAACATAAGTGTAGGGAACAAAGTAATTAGTAAGACGAGTTAGTATTGGTTCAGAGGTTATAGTGTAGTCAGACAGACAGATACAAGTAAAGAATCCAAAAAAAAAGGGGTTTATAAAATGCCTGCTTGTTGGTGAAAACACCAACGGGTGCTACCACCCTAAAGTTTAATTGGAAAAATTAGATATGTGCGCTCCTAGGTCGCAGGATGTCTAGGCGCATCAAAGAAAAGGTAAAAAAGTGCCACATCCTAGTTAACAGAATTGAGAGTGGGGGAAAGAGAGATTGGACTTTATAGGCACCAATGTAAAATGATATGTTCTTTATTAGAAAAAATTTTTTTACAAAAACACATACATAATAAACCACAAAAAGGGGGGGACATATAAAAAGAGCAACATGTCATATACATTAATAATTGCAGTATGGCGGCAGAGCCTACAAAAAGGAGTACCAGTCACATAGCCTTATCAGATATTGATTATTGTACAGTGTTCACAAGTGATACAAGGAAAACCTATATTCCTGAGGCGGCCCTGGAGAAGGGATGACCGTCTCCAAAGGGTCGTCTGTATGTAGTGGGCACAGATGTTAAGTTGAATCCCAGCTGCTCTACATGTTTCGCTTAACCTATTAAGCTTCTTCTGGAGCATATGGTAAAGACAAACATCTGCATAGAGACAAAGCATTAACGATGAATATTCTTATGTAAAGACATAACGTTTACATTTTTAATCAAACACAAAACAAGACAAGTTGTTATACAGTCATGACTGAGTAGATCTAATAGTCAGTCGGCATATAATTGCATTCTAAGGCTGCATGCCATACCCTTGTCACAGCAGAGAAATAGGAGAAAAATGAGTAGGAAAAAATGAGAATAAGAAAGCCAGGTGGAAAAGAAGGGAAAAAAAAGGGAAGAAGGAAGTGAACTGGGGAGAGGAGAAAAGGAGAGAAACAGAGAAAGTAAGAAGGATGAGGAGAGAGAGAAGAGAAAGCAGGGAGTTGAAAAGAAAAGAAAGGAGCCTGAGCGCTTAGGAGTGCTAGCCATGCCCAGAGACATAGAGCCAGACGTAGGGACCAAGGCTTGGTATTGAAGTAGACTGGGGTATAACCGGAAAAAAGAGCAAAACAGCAACAATATACTAAGCAAAGTACATACCTGAAAAAAGATATTACAGGTGAAAGAACTTTCTGATGAATCCTGCCATAAAGGCTGGGAAGGGTAATAACGAGGGGGATCGGTACGCTGCAGTTAGAAAAAGGAGCCAGGTAGAAACGTCCAAACTATCATAAGATATAAAGCTTGGAGTGGCCTAAAATAAATGGTGTAATAAGTATAATATACAATGTTTGAGAATAAGTCATTTTAAAGGGAAAATTTAGGATGGGGATAGTTGTCCAGCACTTCACCTCCGTGCAACTAGATGGATATAGTTTGAAAAAGAACCCCAAGTTAATGCCAGAGTTAATGTTATACATATTACTTAATAAGAGTAATGGTGGTAGGTAAAGAAAGAAAGATTCCAAAAGAATATAATGGCATGCATCGATGAGCTAGAAATGGAGGTTAAGGTGCCTAAAATGAGAATTAGGCATCCCCACTATGATGGGTGGCCATAAACACCAAGCTGTGATAAAGCAGAAATAAAGGAGTTGATGAATAATACTCACATACATATAAAGCAAAATATTGGCTTGTTACTATGGGGAGTATGGTCCCATAGAGAGGTCATGTGTGGCGACCAGGTGGGGAGAAAAAGCCCCAGCCTATAGACCCAAATCACAGACCAGTGAGACAGAGAGCTCACATGCCAAAGGACCTGTAAAAATAGGAGTAATGAGTACAGTAGAGCGCCATGTAAGAGAGTAGTTATTCACCAAATCATAAAGTCTCACCAATAGTATGTTGACGTAAAGGATCCTGATACTGCAGCGACCGTATGTGCACCCCCCCGGATGGGGATACCGCCATGTTTTTGGAGCTTTATATCTTATGATAGTTTGGACGTTTCTACCTGGCTCCTTTTTCTAACTGCAGCGTACCGATCCCCCTCGTTATTACCCTTCCCAGCCTTTATGGCAGGATTCATCAGAAAGTTCTTTCACCTGTAATATCTTTTTTCAGGTATGTACTTTGCTTAGTATATTGTTGCTGTTTTGCTCTTTTTTCCGGTTATACCCCAGTCTACTTCAATACCAAGCCTTGGTCCCTACGTCTGGCTCTATGTCTCTGGGCATGGCTAGCACTCCTAAGCGCTCAGGCTCCTTTCGTTTCTTTTCAACTCCCTGCTTTCTCTTCTCTCTCTCCTCATCCTTCTTACTTTCTCTGTTTCTCTCCTTTTCTCCTCTCCCCAGTTCACTTCCTTCTTCCCTTTTTTTTCCCTTCTTTTCCACCTGGCTTTCTTATTCTCATTTTTTCCTACTCATTTTTCTCCTATTTCTCTGCTGTGACAAGGGTATGGCATGCAGCCTTAGAATGCAATTATATGCCGACTGACTATTAGATCTACTCAGTCATGACTGTATAACAACTTGTCTTGTTTTGTGTTTGATTAAAAATGTAAACGTTATGTCTTTACATAAGAATATTCATCGTTAATGCTTTGTCTCTATGCAGATGTTTGTCTTTACCATATGCTCCAGAAGAAGCTTAATAGGTTAAGCGAAACATGTAGAGCAGCTGGGATTCAACTTAACATCTGTGCCCACTACATACAGACGACCCTTTGGAGACGGTCATCCCTTCTCCAGGGCCGCCTCAGGAATATAGGTTTTCCTTGTATCACTTGTGAACACTGTACAATAATCAATATCTGATAAGGCTATGTGACTGGTACTCCTTTTTGTAGGCTCTGCCGCCATACTGCAATTATTAATGTATATGACATGTTGCTCTTTTTATATGTCCCCCCCCTTTTTGTGGTTTATTATGTATGTGTTTTTGTAAAAAAAATTTTTCTAATAAAGAACATATCATTTTACATTGGTGCCTATAAAGTCCAATCTCTCTTTCCCCCACTCTCAATATTTCCAGGTGAACGAAACCTCAGAAATATCAACGGTGACAATCTGGGAGGCACATAAAGCCTACATTAGAGGTAAATTAATATCCATTGCCTCAAAAAAAAAAAAAGGAAAGGACCAATCAAATTAATAAATTAATGACGGAAATATATGAAATAGAACAAAAACATAAAAAATACATTACAAAAGAGACTGAAAAAGACCTTATATTGAAAAGAGATAATTTAGGAGACCTATTAGATGAAGAAACTAGATGCCATTTTAATAAATTAGCAAGATATAGATATAAATTCGGGAATAAACCAGGAAGATTTTTAGCTAGATTATTAATGAAGAAAAAAATCAAAAAATTTAAAAAAAAAATAGAAAAAAAAAAAAAAAAAAAGAGTGGACCAGAAGTGTGGGGCTGAGCTGTGAGGTCCTGTGGAAACTGACAGTGGAGCAGTGTCAGGGATTCCTGTGAAAAGCAGTGTCTGTGAGTACCAGGGAGCTTGCCAGGGGAGACTGCCAAGGAAGGGGACCACTCCAGGGAAAGTCAGTGGACAAGAGCCAGCATACACAGCGAGTAAGAAAGGGGGTGCCAAGTTAGACCCTGGAGAGAAACAGAGAAACTTAACAATTAGTTCACCTTTGAAATCTTCACTTCAGTGGCAAAGTGAAGCAGCGGCCTTGCCGCACACATTACAGATAGTTGTCCTCGAGTTTGTGCATAGTTACTAGTTGTAGTATCCCACTCATCCCTTCTCCCATCCCAGTTCTAAATAAATACAAAAAGCCAAATCCCCTGGACTATTCCTTGACTGAGCCAAGTACAGAGTGATAAGATTTTACAAACTGTTGCTATGGGTAACCCAGGGGAATCCAATCTCAGCAGCTCCAAAGGGGGCAGTGCTACATCTATATATACACACATCTATTTACAGTTACTAATGGAGATTACACATAAACTCCTCATGCGGCAACAGCAGAAACACACAGGAAGCTCGGGTTGTCACCTTTTCTTCAAGCCAAACCCGAAACACTTTAGCTGCGCTCGGCAAAATTTTATTATTAAGGGAGAACACTGTGGACTCTGATGTAAAGGGGAACTCTAATGTAAGGGGGTTTCTGCTCACCAAACCTCCCACTTACATCAGAGTTCCCAGCATTCCTCCCTTAATTAGGGTTCCAAAAGCCCCCCTTACATCAGAGTCCACAGGGCACCCCTTAAATCTTACCTTAGTGTACTCACTCACTTGGAGGCACGAGAGAGAAGGGAGAGAGGGCAGGGACTTCAGTCACAGACATTGGATGGTGAGCTCACTCTACCTAGGATGGAGGCTCAGGCATCGAAGCCAAGATGTATCTGCCGGTTGCTGAGCTTCAAACTTCAAGCCTACACATCCCTTTCCTGAGGCACAGAACGCCAGGGATTGGAGTGTGGTGGGCAGACAGAGGGGTAGGGGTGGAAGGAGGAGGAATAGACCAAGCCCTTTCTTCTCTCCTGTCCATGTATGGGGGTAGGGCCGGTGTGCACATCTATGCACTCAGGGGTTGTGGTAGTTGGGTACTTGGTGAGCCACAGTCCATTCTGAATATTGTGTCCGAGTTTCAGGTGGCCTGAAACCCAAACACATGATTCAAAACCCAAACTGTCCAGGTGAATCCTGGATGGGTGGCAACCCTACAGAAAGCTCCAGCTAAGTGTATGTAGCACTGCCCCCTTGAGGGCTGCTGGTTGGTGGGTGTTCCTTAGCACTCCTATGACCCTGATAACTGTCCAGCCCACCTAACACTTTAGGTTCCAACATTTTAATAATAATCTTCAAAGACACACTGACACCATTAGAATACTGTTTGGTTATTTTACTTAAAAGGTAAATCATTATAGCTTATTGATAGCAAATATGTCTTAGCAATAACAAAGTGTAGCAGTATCAGTCAGCTGAACCCCACTTAACACAAGGAGGCTCAATGGAGTGACACCATTAATGTGAATACACAGCAAAAGAAAGGATAATAGATCACATGGATATTGCAACCTTACTATGCATCAGCTTTAACTGTCAATTTTATAGCAACATGCAGTATCTCACAAAAGTAAGTACATCCCTCACATTTTTGTAAATATTTTATTCTATCTTTTCATGTGACAACACTGAAGAAATGACACTTTGCTACAATGTAAAGTAGTGAGTGTACAGCTTGTATAACAGTATAAATTTGCTGTCCCCTCAAAATAACTCAACACACAGCCATTAATGTCTAAACCACTGACAACAAAAGTGAGTACACCCCTAAGTGACAATATCCAAAATGGGCCCAATTAGCCATTTTCCTTCCCTGATGTCATGTGACTCATTAGTGTTACAAGGTCTCAGGTGTGAATGGGGAGCAGTTGTGGTAAATTTGGTGTTATCACTCTCACTCTCTCATACTGGTCACTGGATGTTTAACATGGCACCTCATGGCAAAGAACTCTCTGAGGATCTGAAAAAAAGAATTGTTGCTCTACATAAAGGTGGCCTAGGCTATAAGAAGATTGCCAAGACCCTGAAACTGAGCTGCAGCACAGTGGCCAAGACTATACAGCGGTTTAACAGGACAGGTTCCACTCAGAACAGGCCTCGCTATGGTCAACCAAAGAGGTTGAGTGCACATGCTCAGCGTCATGTGCAGAGGTTGTCTTTGGTAAATAGACGTATGAGTGCTGCCAGCATTGCTGCAGAGACTGAAGGGGTGGGGGGGACAGCCTGTCAGTGCTCAGACCATACGCCGCACACTGCATCAAATTGGTCTGCATGGCTGTCGTCCCAGAAGGAAGCCTCTTCTAAAGATGATGCACAAGAACACCCGCAAACAGTTTACTGAAGACAAGCAGACTAAAGGCCCGTACACACGTACCGATCGTCGGCATACAAACGTCGGCGGACGAAAGATCTGCCGATTGTACGCGTGTTAGTATGGTGCCTCCGACCGATGTCTGCGCACAATCCGCGGACAAAAGTCTTTCTTGCAAACATGAAAATTTTTGTCTGCGGACACCAGAACGGACGATTGTTCGCCTGTCAGTACAGAATTCGGACGACAGACCGCAGATTTGCAAGACTGGGCATGCTCAGAAAATTAAAAACACAGGGAAAGTTAACCATTACATGACATCACTTCTGCAGTCAGCTGAAGTCTGCAGACAAAATTCTTGTGCTGTCCTTGTGCTGTCTTTGCACTTTTCAACAGACACCGACATCCCGGGGAGAAAAGACGAACATTTGTATGACGACGATCTGCGTGTGTGTACGGGGCTTTAGGACATGGATTAATGGAGCTATGTCCTGTGGTCTGATGAGACCAGAGCAAACTTATTTGGTTCAGATGATGCCAAGCATGTGTGACGACAGCCAGGTGAGGAGTACAAAGACAAGTGTGTCTTGCCTACAGTCAAGCATGGTGGTGGAGTGTCATGGTCATGGGCTGCATGAGTGCTGCCTACACTGGGGAGCTACAGTGCATTGAGGGAACCATGAATGCCAACATGTACTGTGACATACTGAAGCAGAGCATGATCCCCTCCCTTCAGAGACAGGGCCGCAGGACAGTATTCCAACATGATAACGACCCCAAACACACCTCTAACACGACCACTGCCTTGCTAAAGAAGCTTAGGGTAAAGAAGCTGAGGGTAAAGGACTGGCCAAGCATGTCTCCAGACCTAAACTCTATTGAGCATCTATGGGGCATCCTCAAACGGAAGGTGGAGGAGTGCAAGGTCTCTAACATCCACCAGTTCGGTTAGGTCATCATGGAGGAGTGGAAGAGGACTCCAGTGGCAACCTGTGAAGCTCTGGTGAACTCCATGCCCAAGAGGGTTAAGGCAGTGCTGGAAAATGGTGGCTATACAAAATTTTGACACTTTCGGCCCAATTTGGACATTTTGACTTACGGGTGTATTCACTTTTGTTGCCAGTGGTTTAGTCATTAATGGCTGTGTGTTGAGTTATTTTGAAGGGGCAGCAAATTTACACTGTTATACAAGCTACTTTACATTGTAGCAAAGTGTCATTTCTTCAGTGTTGTCACATGAAAAGTAAAATATTTACAAAACGGTGAGGGGCGTACTTACTTTTGTGAGATACTGTATATTAGCGGATGACTTTAGCTGAAAACCTCTGTTGTAAAGTCTAGTAATATCTAATCCTTGCTAATAATGACTCAATATTATAATAACCGGTCCCCTTTAAGACAGCCTGTGCTGAGGTCCCTTTCCTAGCAAGGCCTTGCTAAGTCTTCACTGGCAGTTGGAGCTCTTATCACTCTTCAGCATGATATTTGTAATCCCAGGATAATAGTGTATGTATGTTCCTATCTGCAGTCAGTGTGTCATAGATGAAGAATTATACTTGTGATTAGAATGTCACCAGGCACTCCTCCGTCTGTCAGTGTCCACTTGTGATTCTCCTGCAACCCAGGCGATGTCCTCTCCCATGCTCCTGCGTCACGGGGATGATCAGCGCTCGGTTGTCCCAGTCAGTCAGTTCAGCTTCACCCTGTATTTACTCAGCTCCACTGGATCTATCACCGCTGTCTGATTACCAGCATCCGCACCACTGAGGATGGATTCCTCTCTCTCTCTCTAGGCCGCATGCCCTGGGCCTCCGTCACCAACAGTGTCCCAGCACACCTCTCAGGCTGATCTCTCCTCACTGAGTCCCGGAAGCAAGCGAGCGCACTCACTGTCTAGCAGATAGGTTTGTTGACTCTCCCATGATCCTCCACTCACCCAATGCTCCCTGGCAGTATAGTTTCCTCGGCAATCCAAACAACAGTCTCCATTCAGTTTAGAACTACGTAAATCTCCCACAATCCAGTTCGCACACTTCCTGTGAAAGCTCCTTATCTGCAAGCAGCCTTAAAGGGACACTCTAACAATCTCAACATAACGGCAAACCTGAATATATACTGTATGTGTATATATATATATATATATATATGTATATACAGGGCTCAAAATTTAAAGTCCTGAGCTACTAGCCAGGCCTTAAGGGTTACTCGCCACCAGTTGCCCCACCCAACCCCTACCTTGCCTCACCCCACCCCTAATTCCGCCCCTAAACACGCCCTCATAAATGATCTCAAAATTACATTGTTAAATGTTTTTGCATTAATGCAGAAGTTACAAAAATAAATATCAACAACAATGTTTTCAGTGCAGCCTCATCAGTGGTCATCAAGGCTCTGGAGGGCGGGGGGCTGAAGAGCACTGGGGGGCTGGAGGGGGGGTGGGCTGAAGAGCACTAACGGGGTGGGCTGAAGAGCACTGGGGGGGCTGGAAGGGGGGGCTTAAGAGCACTGGGGGAGCTAGAGGGGGGGGCTTAAGAGCACTGGGGGGGGCTGAAGAGCATTGGGAGGGCTGAAGAGCATTGGTGGGGCTGAAGAGCACTGGGAGGGCTGAAGAGGGGGGTGGCTGTACAGCACTGGGGGGCAAGCAAAAGAAAAAAAAGAAGTTGGATAGGAGGAGCGGTGGGGCGGCTGCATATAGAGGAATATAAAGGAATTGATCTTTCCCTATTCCTCCTGCAGCTGCTCAATGCCTGTCGGTGAGCGTCCGGCAATTACAATTGAAGCTATTACAGCGGGGTGATCCACCGCTCTGACATTATCCGGCTTTCCTCTCCTCTCTTCCCCTGAGCGGCTCCCAGAGCTCGCCCTACATAATTTTCCACTCGCAAATGGCGAGCGGAAAATTTGAGGGCTGTGTATATATATATATATATATATATATATATATATATATGGTAGTCTGATCCCAGCTACATGTAGTATTCTGGTTAAAGGGTTTTAATAGCAAAAAATTAAATCACTCACTTGAGGTGAAATATACAAGTGCTCATCTGATGTCAGAGTCTGTGGATCCTCCTAGAACCGTCTTGTAGGACCGCTGTCATCTGTTCTGGCTGCTGGGCAGAGAGATGGCTGGCTGGGGAGCCTGGAGGAGCCCCAAGAAGCCACGCTAACCAGCATGGAAGGCACAGCAGAAGTGACATCACCGGAAGGATAGGAGGTACCAGACGAGAAGAGAAGCAAGGCTATGCGCTCAGAGTATTTGGCTCCTTCTACAGAGCTTTCCTCTTGGTCTATACAGAGCCAGTCACAAGGACAGCAGCCATAGGTGGTCCTGTGCATTCCTTTTTTGTACCCCCATAACCAAAGACCAGTGACATTTTCTGGATTACCCTCTACCCTGGACTTTGGTATTTTTAGATATTTATTGCTGGCTGGACTATATATAATCTTTGTGTGCCACTATATCCTTTCTCTATTAGTAGAAACAGAGGATCTCCATCTTCCCTACTAACAGAATGGTGATCTGCCTTGCTTACAATGGCAGACAACTGTTCCAGCTCTCTAGGGCCTTGGTCCTCAACCCTGGTCCTCAGGGCCCACTAACAGGCCAGATTTGCAAGATAACTGAAATGCATCCCAGGTGATATAATTTGCTGCTCAGTGATTGCAGTACTCTAGTCTGCATCTCCCCAAAGTAATACTTAAAATCTGGCCTGTTAGTGGGCCCTGAGGACCGGCGTTGAGGACCACTGCTCTAGGGAATGATTGCCGGGTGCCGACGGACACCGTGTCTACCAGACTCGCTGATTGGCTCCTGCTGTGTCCAGCGGGAGCTGGGCGGCGGCAGAGCGTATGCCTGCCCCAGACCCAGAAAAGCAGATGTGATTCTGTGCAGAACGGCCGCCCTACCGCAGTACATGTATGGGGGTGGTCAAAGCAGAATGTCTCCCTGATAAAGAGGCTATGACCTGGTGGATTACATGTGGAACTCCTGGGCCCAGCTGAGGACATTTAGGGCCTTAAGATTGAAGATGTGGTGGATGTCTCCTTTTGGTTTGGGAACTGTGGACAGAGAAGAACTCCAGGAACTCTTCTGGCCTTAGCTCAGTGAGATAGAGTTTGGAAGACTAATGTCATAGACAGGTTGCCAAAAAGTTTAGGGCTTTAGAAAGGGCCTCCAATGGCTGTCAATGTGGTGCCTTCTCCACTCTCCATCTCACTAATAAAACCCCAATGGATTCTCTATGAGCTGATCACATTCCAATCACCGACCATCTAATCATTGGTAAAAAAGAAGACTCGGCACAGAATATTGTATGAAGAGTTTTTGGACAAGATCAGAATAAGCGATTACCACACAGTAATGATATGAATAAAATAAAGCTTAAATCTTTTATAACAGAATTAACAAATGTGTCAAATGTATTAATAATCATACATTGGTTGGACCAATAAAAAGCCGGCTACTTCAATAAATCAAAAAGGAGCAACAACATGAAGCAACCAATAAAAAAGGTTCCCCAATGGAAGATAAAGGGTTAACATAAGGGCTCCCAGCTGCCTGCCAACCCCACAGCGAGTCAGAGGGCGATGCGGGTGTAAACCAACCCGGAGTGGACTGTGGTGGTTTCACATTTGTTTATGGACTAAACAGTTCCACCCGTTACAATCTAGCGCCCATTTCCCGTAGTACCAGCAGGGGGTGTACTCTGATGTTTCATTATATTTCCTTTATTTTTACACTTTCCCGTCCTTTGAACATGAAAACGGAGCCTAATAATATATATATATATGTGTGTAAGTGTGAATTCTTTGCCGTTTGAAGTGTACATAAGGAGTGAAACATTTCCCGCACTCTGAACATGAAATAGGACGCTCGCCCGTATGAACTTTCTGGATTCTAAGAAATAAACCTTTGTTTGGAAAACATTTCCTGCACTCGTAACATTAAAAAGGGCGCTCATCTGTGTGTAAGCAAATGTTCTTTCTTAGTTAAACAAGATTAGAGACGCTCGTCTGTATGAACTTTCTGGTGTCTAAACATTTGAGTGCAAAACATTTCCCGCACTCTGAACATTAACAGGGATGCTCACCCCTGTGAATTCTCTGATGGCGAAGAAGGTTTCCTTTATACTTAAAACATTTTCCGGACTCTGAACATAATTAGGGACGTTCACCTGTGTGAATTCTCTGATGGCTAAGAAGGGTTCTTTTACGGTTAAAACATTTCCCGCACTCTGAACATGAAAAGGGAAGCTCACCTGTGTGTATTCTCTGATGCCTAAGAAGGATTGCTTTCTGATTAAAACATTTCCCGCACTCTGAACATGAAAAGGGAAGCTCCCCTGTGTGTATTCTCTGATGCCTAAGAAGGATTACTTTCTGATTAAAACATTTCCCGCACTCTGAACATGAATAGGAATGCTCCCCTGTGTGTATTCTCTGATGCCTAAGAAGGATTACTTTCTGATTAAAACATTTCCCGCACTCTGAACATGAATAGGGACGCTCCCCTGTGTGAATTCTCAGGTGCTGAAGAAGGTATCTTTTTTGACTAAAACATTTCCCGCACTCTGAACATGAATAGGGAAGGTCACCTGTATGTATTCTCTGGTGGCTAAGAAGGGTTTTTTTATCATTAAAACATTTCCCGCACTCTGAACATGAAAAGGGACGCTCACCTGTGTGTATTCTCTGATGGCTAAGAAGGCTTTCTTTATGATTAAAACATTTCCCGCACTCTGAACATGAATAGGGATGCTCCCCTGTGTGTATTCTCTGATGCCTAAGAAGGATTACTTTCTGATTAAAACATTTCCCACACTCTGAACATGAATAGGGACGCTCACCCGTGTGAATTCTCTGATGGCTAAGAAGGCTTCCTTTGCGAATGAAACATTTCCCGCACTCTGAACATGAATAGGGACGCTCCCCTGTGTGAATTCTCTGGTGCTGAAGAAGGTATCTTTTTTGACTAAAAGATTTCCCGCACTCTGAACATGAGAATGAATTCTCTCCTGTATGGTATAAAGAAGATTCCCTGAGATGAGATGGTTTCCCGCACCCGTCGGCACTGTCAGATATTAGAGGACTATGTGAAGTATCAGGAGATTCCAATGATCTCCTCCAATGGTGAGGTCTGTCATGTATATTATGAGGAACGGGATTTACTTCTGGAGAAGATGCCATGCCATTATCTTCTGTAGTCACATCTTCCTCCGATGTCCTTCTATTCCCACCACAGAGTCCGTCTGTCAGAAGACAAGAAAAATTACCAAGAGTTTTCCACACTCATATACACTGCTCAACACTTTATAATCAGAGTATAGCATCAAGTCAGGGAAACTCCTGCTGAGATAGTCATCTGGTCAGTCAAGTAGCAGAGGGGGTTGTTACCAACAGGTGCACTAGATGGACAACAATGAGACGACCTCCAAAACAGGAATTATTTTACAGGCGGAGGCCACTGACATTTTCCCTACTCATCTTTTCTGAGTGTTTTTTTCTTTTAAATCAGAAAAAGTTTTATTATAAAGAAAGAAAAGTCCATTCCATTCGGTACACAATATTTCCGCTTTGTACAGTCATAGACACATCGATCGTAACCTTCATATATAGTCACTCCTGCATGTTTCCATTCACCACCTCCACTGACTCCACCCACTCCCCCAATATCTCACTGACTCCACCCACTCCCCCCAACATCTCACTGACTCCACCCACTCCCCCCAACATCTCACTGACTCCACCCACTCCCTCAACATCTCCTTGGCCTGCGCCTTATCCCGTTCCCTCCAGGTTTATTCATTCCTAGGACTCTTTTATTTTTATTGATTTTTAATCGCAAAAAAAACAAACCAGGCGACCAAAACAACTCCCCATCCCCCCAACCTCAGTGCATTGCTCATGTACTAAAATACAAGGAAAATGCAAAAGGAGAACCTCAACGCGGCAGTGCCTCCCCCACATAGACTCTCACCCAGGTCCATACGCCAACCTCCCCCACCCTCTCACCACTGCTTGTTGTCTGCTAGGCATAGACTTCATTTGTTACCTCCCTAAGTATCAGGGGACCTCAACTCACCCCTCTAAGGTGACCGTCACCTTCACCGGTGGCGGACCACAATCACCTCCGAGAAGAGTAGATGGCCTCTCAGTCCAACCCTGCCATATAACGCATCCTCTATTCAGGTATGTGGCTTTGTAAAATGGCAGCATCGTGTTCACTGGTGACTTCCAATACTCCACCGATGGCGCTTCGGTCTTCCCCCAATGCAGAAGAATAGCCTTGCAAGCATAGAACAGAGTAACCGACAATAAAATTCTTTGTGCTCCAAGAGGTGCCATTTCCTCCACGAAACCCAGCAAACACACTGCCAGCGTCAAAGGTACCCTCAGTGTGGTCCTAGGACTAATCTTTGAAGTGTTAATTCTTGTGGACCAAGGCCAGGGGTATCCAACCACATGTCCCACAACTTTTCAAATTTACCTGGACATCCACATCTTTTAAAGATGTAGCACCCTCCTAGTCAGGTGTTAGAGATTGAGTATAGTTTTGTCTCTGTCTGCCTATCAGAGGAGCAGCAGGTAAATTCTATATTGCACTCTGCTTATCAGGGAGCAGGATCTGTGAGTTAGGTCTGCTCAGTGTGCCCGGTGTGTGATTCATCTGGTCTAAGGGAGTGTCCCCAGCTGATCCAATGGGGAAGCACATTAGATGCTGGAGGAAACCTGGCCAATAACACACAGGCTTTTGATACAGCCCCAGAGATTGGCACAGATGGGTTGTCTCGGTGCATTGTGGGGCAGGGTATAAACAGCCAGGAGCAGATGAGGTAGAGGTCTTTTGGTGGGAAGAAAAGCCCCAGAAGGAGGGTGGTGGCTGCCTCCTCTTCTGCAGCAGTGGGTGATGGTCACAGGCAGTCGGCCTGGTGAGCCAGTGGTGTGAGGCTGAACCCAGAGGTCCAGGAGAGCTGACTGGAGGAGTTGGGGCAATGTGAGAATCTGGACAAACAGTATCATGAGTACAGAGGATCTTGCCCAGGGTTCTACCCAGGAAGGGGACCACTCCGGAGTTTATAGTCAGTGGATGGGTGTCAGCAAGTGCATAGAAAGGGGTACTGGGGGAGTACCCTGAAGAGAAACACAAATAGGAACACTTACCTCAGCTTCATTCAAGAGGCAGGATGAAGTAGCGGTCTTGCCGCATTCTCAAGCTAGAAGTCCTCTGAATTGTGAATAGTTCAACAGTTGGAGTATCCCACTCATCCCTTCTCCTATCCCAATATGAAATAAAACCACAAAAACAACTACCCCTAGACTGATCATTGACTGAGCCAAGAACATAAAGTGTAAAGATTTCTGCAAGTTCTGCAAGCAGTTGCTACAGGTAACCCAGGGGAATCCTTACAGTGTAAAAATCCAGCAGTCCTCTAGGTGGCAGTGCTACATTTGGGGGCTCATCCGGGATATCGTCATGCGTTACCGAAATGGTTGCTAATGGCAACAGCCAAAATTTTTGCCTAAGAACGTTATCCTTTCTCAAGAAATGTGCTGGAGTGCCAGAGAGGAGAGTGAGGCCTGCTCTACAGGAGATAGGGAGAGTGGGATGAAGAGTCAAGTTCAAAGTGGTGGTTGCCAGCGGCAACGGATGGACTTTTGTTGGGACTGTAGTCTGTTCTCTCAAGAAATGTGCAGGAGAGTTAGAGAAGGAGGGTTGCATTACGCTGTACAAAAGGACTGCGTCTGCTTAAGAGTGAATTGTGCAAGTGTGGACGGAGCAAAAGACAGCCCAGGGCACGTGGATCGGCGTGTCGGGGGCCATGTTTGTGCCAGTGCTATACAGAAAAATGTTGACCGTGCAACTAATGACAGCGGGACACTTTTCCAAGACAATATGGCAAGAGTTGTCGGTACAAATGCTATGAAGAGAAATGTCGGCCATGCAATGTCTGCCAGCGGGACAATTCTCCTAAATAGCAAAGGGGGTCAGTTGGCCTGGAGAGATGGAGGTGCAACTGAGTCCCAGGTACAGACAAGGATGGAGGATGCGTGTGGATTGAAGACCACGATCAGCTTTACAGTGACTTTCATGCTGGCTGAGCTGAGTTGGAGCGGCAATGAAAAGGTTACTGTACCGAGCAGGAAAGCGGCTGCTGGAGAGATCTGCCTAGCAGGAGGAGCCACCGCCAAAGAATCAGCTAATCTGGAGTTGAGGACGGAGACGCCGCCCACGCACAGCCAATCCGGAAAGAGGAATGGAGCCTATAAATTACTTCTGCTTTCGGGTGGGGCTGAGAGGGAGACACGTGTGTGGAGGAGCAAGATGGCGAGTGCTGGAGTGAGCCCGAGCGCGGAGGCTATCTCACATGTTGGCGGAGATCCTACAGAGCAGACCGGAATGCCGACATCGACCCTGCGGGACACTGGGGTGCAATTGGTGTCCAATGGAAGACTGGCATTGTGTACCGGATCTTCCTTTATATCCCAAAACCCCACCGAAACCAATCAAAGCCGGAGTTATGGAAAACCTTCCAATCTGTAAAATGGAACTTTGGGCGGGCCATCTATATAGATGGAGTGGAGGTTCACCGTCCAGACAGATCTGGCCAAAATTCAGAAGTCCTCTGAATTGTGAATAGTTCAACAGTTGGAGTATCCCACTCATTCCTTCTCCTATCCCAATATGAAATAAAACCACAAAAACAACTACCCCTAGACTGATCATTGACTGAGCCAAGAACATAAAGTGTTAAGATTTCTGCAAGTTCTGCAAGCAGTTGCTACGGGTAACCCAAGGGAATCCTTACAGTGTGAAAATTCAGCAGCCCTCTAGGGGGCAGTGCTACACCTTATATACCTTTCATTTATTCAAGAAGAAGGCTCGGGGGGGGGGGGGGCCCATCCCTTGACTCTTTCCATCCACAACCCCACATAGGCACACGCTCATTCATCCGGCTCCTTGCTGGTAAAAGTCTTAGTGTTTTTTTTGTCATCTCTTAGTAAATTGCGGCCTCTCTCTGTGGGATTTCTCTTCTCTTTCACTCTCTCATATTCTTTGCTTGCCTGACTTTCCTTTCTTCCTCTCTCATACCATCTTTGCCTCCCCTCTTTAGCTCCATTCTCTTCATAATCCCCCCCCCCCCCGCCCTCTACTATTTAGGGCAACACCATGCTAAACTGGATCTCCCAGATCTATTCTGCCCCTGTCGCCCAGGTTAAGGTGAACGGTATCTTATCGGACTACTTCACAATTACGAATGATGGGACAAGACAGGGATGCCATCTGTGTCACCCTTAAGCCCCGTACACACGTACTGATCTTTGGCCGAACGATCGGCCGTCTTTTGTCCGGTGCTGTCGTGTCTGTTGAAAACTGCAAAAGACTGCACACGAATTTTGTCGGCCAACAACAGCCGACTGCAGAAGTGATGTCATGTGATAGTTAACTTTCCCTGTGTTTTTTCTTTTCTGAGCATGCCCAGTCTTGCAAATCTGCTGTCTGTCGGCCGAAATCTGTACTGACTGGCGAACAATCGGCCGTTATTGGCCAACAAAAGTTTTAATGCCTGCACGACAGATTCTGTTCGGCCGAAAATGCGCTGTCGGCTGTCGGAAGCATCATACTAACAAGCCTACTATCGGCCGATCGTTCGGCGGCTGAATATTTGCGGCCGACAATCGCTACGTGTGTACGGGGCTTTACTCTTCGTATTATCACTAGAAACCTTTTTATGTAGAGTAAGTCTCCACTTGGATATCTCAGGCATGACTGTTGGGGTGACCAGGGCCGTCTTTACCGCAGGGCAAAAGGGGCAGCTGCCCAGGGCCCTGTCAATCTTTAGGGGCCCAAAGCAGAGCTGGCCCTTAAGCCGCAAATCAGGAGCCCCATCGGCGCTGTAAATCTACCGGTCTGTCGCCACTGCACACTTTCTGCGTACAGAAGCCGGTGTAGCATGAAGCTATGTATGCCCTCACAACTATATGACAACAAAAAGCAGAGCCGCTCAGGTGTCAGTTCAATGGGTGGTGCTGGTCAGATCCGCCGTCCAAGCAATGAAGAATCCAAAAAAGTAGACCGCACTCAGGAAAAGTAAGATGAAAACAATCAAAACTTCTTTATTCTTCTTCGGTGCAGCAGACAGACAGTACAATGCACATAACAGACGTGCCGGGTTAACGCGTTTCAGGAATTAGATCGCTTACTCATAACCATACACGATGGGCTCTGATGGTAAGTGTATGGTTATGAGTAAGCGATCTAATTCGTGAAACGCGTTAACCCGGCACGTCTGTTATGTGCATTGTACTGTCTGTCTGCTGCACCGAAGAAGAATAAAGAAGTTTTGATTGTTTTCATCTTACTTTTCCTGAGTGCGGTCTACTTTTTTGGATTCCTCACAACTATATGGACATTACATTGCTACTTATGTGGACAGAGATCGGGACGAATCTCCTCCCCCAGCAGTAACTTTCATTGGCCAGGCTCTGTGGTAGAACATCCTCTAGGTGGAGCCTGTCTTCTCCTTACTGCCTAGCCCTATGCTGTGTGAGTGGGCGGGGACAGGGATGCAGCCGTCCTGTATTATACAGGCTCCAATGGTGACGTCAGTGGGAGGTCGGTCCAGTGAGTCACTGTGTGCCATTCCCGCGGTATTTTCAATCTCCTCCTATGCTTGGCACATGACAGCAGTATGGTGGACGGAGTCCCAGCATAGACTATTCTACTCTCCACTGCAGTGCTGCTCCCCTCATCTCAGCTTGTAAGTAGAACCATTGATGTTTCCATCTGCCCAGCCCCCTCTTCATCTGCCCTGTGATGTCTGATCTAGAATGTGATGGTCTCTTCTTTCCTCCTCCCCTTCCCGACAATGCACAGTTCCAGCATTGGGAGGGCTCTTTCTTTAAGTGGGGGCTCTGAGGGTAAGGGGGACTCTGATGGTTAAGGGGGGGGACTCTGATGGTTAAGGGGGGACTCTGATGGTTAAGGGAGGGGGCTCTGATGGTAAGGGGGATTCTGATGGTTAAGGGAGGGGGACTCTGATGGTTAAGGGAGGGGGACTCTGATGGTTAAGGGAGGGGGACTCTGATGGTTAAGGGAGGGGGACTCTGATGGTTAAGGGAGGGGGACTCTGATGGTTAAGGGAGGGGGACTCTGATGGTTAAGGGAGGGGGACTCTGATGGTTAAGGGAGGGGGACTCTGATGGTTAAGGGAGGGGGACTCTGATGGTTAAGGGAGGGGCTCCGAATGTAAAAGAGGACTATAAAGGAGGACTCTGATGGTTAAGGGGGGGCTCTGATGGTAAAGGAGGTCTCTGATGGTAAAGGAGGGCTCTGATGGTAAGGGGGGGTGGGGCTCTGATGGTAAGGGAGGGCTCTGAATGTAAAGGAGGACTCCGAATATAAAGGAGGACTCTGATGGTTAAGAGGGGCTCTGAATGTAAAGGGGGCCTCTGATGGTAAAAAGGGGGGCTCTGATGGTAAAGGAGGGCTCTGATGGTAAGGGGGGGGCTCTGATGGTAAGGGGAGGGGGGGCTCTGATGGTAAGGGGAGGGGGCTCTGATGGTAAGGGGAGGGGGCTCTGATGGTAAGGGGAGGGGGCTCTGATGGTAAGGGGGGGCTCTGATGGTAAAAGAGGGCTCTGATGGTAAAAGAGGGCTCTGATGGTAAAAGAGGGCTCTGATGGTAAAAGAGGGCTCTGATGGTAAAAGAGGGCTCTGATGGTAAAAGAGGGCTCTGATGGTAAGGGGAGGGGGGCTCTGATGGTAAGGGGGGGCTCTGATGGTAAGAGGGGGCTCTGATGGTAAGAGGGGGCTCTGATGGTAAGAGGGGGGGCTCGATGGTAAGAGGGGGGGGCTCTGATGGTAAGAGGGGGGGGCTCTGATGGTAAAGGAGGGCTCTGATGGTAAGGGGGGGGCTCTGATGGTAAGGGGGGGGGCTCTGATGGTAAGTGGAGGGGGAGCTCTGATGGTAAGTGGAGGGGGAGCTCTGATGGTAAGGGGGGGCTCTGATGGTAAGGGGGGGGGCTCTGATGGTAAGGGGGGGACTCTGATATAAGGGAGGGCTCTGAATGTAAAGGAGGACTCCGAATATAAAGGAGGACTCTGATGGTTAAGAGGGGCTCTGAATGTAAAGGGGGCCTCTGATGGTAAAAAGGGGGGGCTCTGATGGTAAAGGAGGGCTCTGATGGTAAGGGGGGCTCTGATGGTAAAGGTGGGCTCTGATGGTAAAAGAGGGCTCTGATGGTAAGGGGGGGCTCTGATGGTAAGGGGAGGGGGGCTCTGATGGTAAGGGGGGGCTCTGATGGTAAGGGGGGGCTCTGATGGTAAGGGGGGCTCTGATGATAAGGGGAGGGGGGCTCTGATGGTAAGGGGGGGCTCTGATGGTAAGGGGGGGCTCTGATGGTAAGGGGGGCTCTGATGGTAAGGGGGGCTCTGATGGTAAGGGGGGGCTCTGATGGTAAAGGAGGCTCTGATGGTAAGGGGGGGCTCTGATGGTAAGGGGGGCTCTGATGGTAAGGGGAGGGGGGCACTGATGGTAAGGGGGGCTCTGATGGTAAGGGGAGGGGGGCTCTGATGGTAAGGGGGGCTCTGATGGTAAGGGGGGCTCTGATGGTAAAGGAGGCTCTGATGGTAAGGGGAGGGCTCTGATGGTAAGGGGAGGGCTCTGATGGTAAGGGGAGGGCTCTGATTGTAAGGGGAGGGGGGGCTCTGATGGTAAGGGGAGGGGGGCTCTGATGGTAAGGGGGGGCTCTGATGGTAAAGGAGGCTCTGATGGTAAGGGGGGCTCTGATGGTAAAGGAGGCTCTGATGGTAAGGGGAGGGGGGCTCTGATGGTAAGGGGGGGCTCTGATGGTAAGGGGGGCTCTGATGGTAAAGGAGGGCTCTGATGGTAAGGGGGGAGCTCTGATGGTAAGTGGAGGGGGAGCTCTGATGGTAAGGGGAGGGGGAGCTCTGATGGTAAGGGGGGGGACTCTGATGGTAAGGGAGGGCTCTGAATGTAAAGGAGGACTCCGAATATAAAGGAGGACTCTGATGGTTAAGAGGGGCTCTGAATGTAAAGGGGGCCTCTGATGGTAAAAAGGGGGGGCTCTGATGGTAAAGGAGGGCTCTGATGGTAAGGGGGGCTCTGATGGTAAAGGAGGGCTCTGATGGTAAGAGGGGGCTCTGATTGTAAGGGGAGGGGGGGGCTCTGATGATAAGGGGAGGGGGGCTCTGATGGTAAGGGGGGGCTCTGATGGTAAGGGGGGGCTCTGATGGTAAAGGAGGGCTCTGATGTTACAGGGGCACTTTAAAAAAATGAAGGTAAAGGCTTTTTTTGATCCAGCAGTCACCAGACTGTGAGAAATTGGGCAGTGCAGTTCTAAAAACAATCACAGAGCGGGATCTGATCAGTTTTCAGGGTTCATGTATCCCTATGGACAGGTGGATGTACACACAGACCCTATTTAAGCCACGTCCAATATTTAGCATAATTTAAGCCACTACCATTATCGCTTTGCGCGCCACAATTTTTTTTTTAGGTCCTCGGACACACCCACAAAATGAATGCCCGCCCCCAATTAACATACTATTACGCCTACAATGGGTTTCTGGAAAAAGTGTCCCAACATTTTTTGGGGAAATGAGTGGAGCCGATAGCAGAGTCCTCCTGTCACTGATCTGAGCTGAGCTGGCCAGGACCAGACCGGGTTGGTCTTTTTCCTCCCTAGGCTCCCCATATAGGTCGTTCATCCAGTTAGTTTTAGTAAATCCTGACCATTCCAGGCTGTGTCCAGAAGGATTTATTTATTAGAGAGCACGCTGCATGGCTCTGGGCCACCACCAGACCAGACACTGCTTGATGGGCCTACTTTGCATGACACAGTTAACGTAAATGCACTGTGTTTTTAAATGCATGGCCCACATACCAAAAAATGCAGCAAGCTTGCCAGTGAAGGAACTGCAGGTAAGTTGCAAGGAGCAAAAGCAGGATGGATTTCAAGGCCACTGAAAATTTAAAATGCTGCATGCACCTTTTTTTTCTGCCGGAAACGCAGGCATAGTAGCCCATTCAATCACTGTGATGTGATAAGGGGTACTGTGATTTGTGTATGAAGAAATGCTGTTGGGGGACCCCAGAAGAGAAGGATCGGGGCTGCTCTGTGCAAAACTTTTCCACAGAGATTGAGATGTTGGGGTGGAGAGCTAAATTACATGGGGGGGGGGGGGCAAGAAAATGTTTACCCAGGGTCCAATCCATATAAAAGACGGCCCTGGGGGTGACCCAGCAGAAAATATCAGCGTATCCAGATGACATGTTATTTTCCCTCATAAATCCCATAATTTCTCTACCGAATCTTCTTCACGAGTTTGAGGCATATGGCACTCTGTCCAATCTAAATATCAACTTTACTAAATCTGAAGCTATGGGAGTAGGCTTATCAAACCCCCTCCTCCACCAACTGCGATTTAATTTTAGGCTAAAATGGATGAAATACCTGGGCACTCTCATACCACACAAATTTTCACCCAGCTTCACGCTCAACTTTCTCCCCTCCTAAACAAAGTTCACATTCTATAAGATAAATAGAATTATGGTCTCCATTCATGTTTTGGAAGATGCAACATTATTAAAATCTGCATACTCCCTAAGTTCCTATACCTCTTTCAAGCACTTCCGATATTCATCCCTTCACAATACTTTAAACAAGATGACACCCTACTAGTGGATTTTATCTGGGCACATAAGCGACCTAGGCTATGTAGGAGACTACTCTTGCTTCCTAAATGACCAGGTGGACTGGCAGTGCTGGACTTATGCAAGTACTGTCAGGATACACAATTGGGGAGACTCAGACTGGTGTCGTCATGGTGAAGCGAAGCTTTGGCCCAGACTAGAACAGGCCCAATGCGACATACCCCTCCATAGAGCTCCATCGTGCCACCATTCACTACCAGACTCCATAAGACGCCATCCCCTCATAGGTCACATGATAAGAACCTGCTCTAAATTATTCACACAACTTTCACTTACCCCGACGCACTCGCCACTGACACCCATACTGGGGAATCCCCAGTTTACCCCGGGCTACCAAGATAAAACATTCAGGACCTTGATGGAGTCAGGCTATTTCCAAGCCTCCCATTTTTCAACATCATCTAGTTGGCCTGCACTCAAAGACCTCATGGACTCTTCGGGACCCTACCGTCTAGATTTCTGGAGGGCATTGCAACTCCATAATTTCTTAAACTCATTGCCAGCTCCCAGTAAACGCAACACACAACTTACACCCTTCGAAGAACATTGATCTCAAGACAGAATACTGACACAGGTATTATCCATGACCTATGCATTACTGATCAGACCCCAGGGGACTTACCAACCCCCATTCTTAGCTAAGAGGGAACGAGCTTTAGACTGTAACTTTAATCCAGACCAACAAAATCACATCATTCCGTTTACATTTACATCATCCATCTGCATGTAAATACAACAAACCAACTTCAAACTCCTAACAAGGTGGTACCGCACGCCGTCAAGGTTGAGCAGGTTCTTCCCCACACTCACTGATCAGTGCTGGAGATGCCAGGAAGGGCCGGGGGACACTCCTACATGATTTTTGGTTGTGTCCTAAACTAGCGGAGTTCTGGAAGACAGTACGTGAAATGTCTCAGAGGTTTATAAACCGACCGATCCCCAATGACCCTGCTCTCTTCCTTCTCCATGCTTCTAACATCCCGGCCCAGACCTATAAAAATTCTGTCATTCGTCACCTTCTAAATGCTTCTAAAATGTGCATCCCTCTTAAATGGAAAAACCCACAGACCTTGCATGTGGCTCAAAAAGGTCGAAGAAATAAATAGAATGGATGGAAAACCTTGTTCTCTCGACACGTCCCCAACACGAACGATATACCAAAACCTGGGGTCAATGGAATATATTTGTCCTCTCTGATGAAGGTTGCTCTTTAATTAAGGGTGGCAATACTAAAGAGACCTCATGTTGAGTTTGGGGGAGCTCTTAAATATTGGTGGAACGTATTGCTGATGTAGGGCCATAGCTTTACCAATGCCAACCCTCCTACCCCCCCCCCCCCCACTTCCACACCTCCTTACTCCTCCCCCCTCATCCCACCTACTTATCCTCTTATGTATCTCTCTAGGTTTCTTTTACTTCCCTCTCTCTTTCCACTACTTATTCACTTTACTCCTTCCATCTTCTTCTATACGTTATACGAAACTGGAACAGACAACTCCGGGTACGTTCTAGTCCTGCATAACTCATCCCATTAGAGGAATTGTAGAACATCTCTTATTCTACGACTGATGTAGATATCAAACGTATAAATGAATTGTCTTCAATGTTGTAATACACTGTCTCAGCATATGTTCTATAAGGAATGTTACTGTTTATTATGCCTGGAAGTTGTCTTTCATATAAATAAAAGAATTGAAAAAAAAAATCAATGGATCAATGATACAACCTTACCCAACCAAACATCACTAAGTAATAATGCGATTGAAATGATGACAATTTTATTGTTTGGAACATGAGGTTATATTGAGGAGATGGACCTTTCATATGGTGTACAGTATCTCATTTGTTGGAATATCATGTTATATTGAGGAATGGAGATGGACCTTTAATTTGATGTACAGCATCTCCTCCCTGTTTGTCTGAAAAATTACTTTATATTGAGGAATGGAGATGGACCTTTTATATGGTGTACAATATCTCCTCCTCATTCTCAGTCGGCCACCGGCTCTTTGGTAGGGACGGATTGCACCTAAATGGGGAGGGTGCAGCCGTACTGGGTGAGAGGATGGCCGATAAGTTAGAGGGGCTTTTAAACTAGGTGATGGGGGGGAGGGTACAGATGTAGAATTAGCCAGTGGAAATCAATATTCAGAGGGCAGAAATGGGGGCATTAGTGGTAGGGTGTTCAGAGCTCCTAAACCCAGGGTGGGTATGAGGAAAAATCAAGAGAGCAGTCTAAAAACATCAAATGAGGATATATGTAACCGGTCAAAATGAAGAGGTTTGTTTACCAATGCCAGAAGCCTGACCAGCAAGATGGGAGAGCTGGAGCTGCTGATGTTTGAGGAGGACTTAGATTTTGTGGGGATAACTGAGACTTGGTTTGACAGCTCTCATGACTGGATGGTGACCATTCAGGGGTATTCCCTTTATCGCAGAGATAGAGAAGGTAAAAAAGGGGGAGGGGTATGTCTGTATATTAAGAACAGTGTGCAGGTAAATATGAGGGATGATATCACAAATGGAGCTAAGGAGGAGGTAGAATCCCTATGGGTAGAGCTTCAAAGGGAAGGCACAGTGGGGAAGGTAATATTGGGCGTATGTTATAGGCCCCCCAACCTGAGGGAGGAGGGGGAGGCGGACGTCCTTTTACAGATAGGATTGGCAGCAAGGATGGGAAATGTCATTATAATGGGGGACTTTAATTATCCTGATATAGACTGGGCAGAAGGAACCGCGCATTCAGCCAAGGCTAGGCAGTTCCTAAATGTTTTGCAGGACAATTTCATGGGTCAGATGGTGAATGCACCGACAAGAAACAATGCGGTACTTGACCTACTGATAACCAACAATACAGACCTGCTCACGGATATAGAAATATGGGACAACTTAGGGAACAGTGACCATAGGTCAATTGGTTTCAGTATTAATTACAGTAATAGGAAGCACAGGGGTAATATAAGAACACTGAATTTCAAAAGAGCCAATTTCCCAAAACTGCGCTCGCTGCTAGAAAATATCAAATGGGATAGAACCCTGGGAACAAAGAACACGGAGGAAAAATGGGAGTGCTTCAAGAGCATACTTAACAAGGGGATTGACCAGTGCATTCCAAAGGGAAATAAATTTAAAAGAGCAAAACTAAACCCTGGGTGGCTAAACTCCAACATAAAAATGAATATTAGTGCTAAAGAAAAGGCCTTCAAAAAATACAAGAATGAGGGGTCATTGGCAGCATTTAAGCATTACAAAGAGTGTAATAAGAAATGTAAAGACGAAATCAGGGCGGCTAAAATAGAACACGAGAGACATATAGCGGAGGAGAGTAAAAAGAACCCCAAGAAATTCTTTAAGTATATAAACAGTAAGAAAGCGAGGTCAGAACACATTGGCCCCATAAAAGACAACAAAGGAAATATGGCCACTGAGGACAGAGAAAAGGCGGAAGTGTTAAATAATTTCTTCTCTTCAGTATTCACAAAAGAATCGGGGGGGCAACACTAACTCAGCTTGTAAGGCCAAACTAAACAACACACCTCAGGAAGTGCCGCCATGGCTAACAGAGGATAGACTTAGAACTAAACTTGAGAAACTTAACATAAATAAATCACCGGGACCGGATGGCTTGCACCCGAGGGTTCTTAAAGAGATCAGCCAGGTGATTGCCAGACCATTATTCTTGATCTTTAAGGATAGTTTACAGACGGGTATGGTGCCAGCTGATTGGAAAAAAGCCAACGTGGTACCAATATTTAAAAAGGGGCCGAGATATATCCCTGGTAACTATAGGCCGGTCAGCCTAACATCAGTAGTCTGCAAGATTTTGGAGGGGATGTTAAGGGACCACATACAAGACTTTAGTAATGAAAACTGTATTATTAGTAGTAATCAGCATGGGCTCATGAAAAATCGTTCTTGCCAAACCAATCTATTAACCTACTACGATGAAGTGAGCTGCCACCTAGATAAAGGAAGGCCTGTGGATGTGGTGTATCTGGACTCTGCAAAGGCCTTTGACACCGTTCCTCACAAACGCTTACTGTACAAACTAAGGAAGGTAGGTATGGACCATAAGGTGAGTACCTGGATAGAGAACTGGCTCCACGGGAGAGTCCAGAGGGTGATGATTAATGGGGAGTACTCGGATTGGGCGGGTGTGGAAAGTGGGGTCCCCCAGGGTTCTGTCCTGGGACCAATCCTGTTTAATTTATTCATAAATGATCTAGAGGAGGGGATATCTAGTACAATCTCAGTATTTGCGGATGATACTAAACTAAGCTTGCCAATATCTTCTATGCAGGATGTAGAAACCTTGCAAGCGAACCTGAACAAAATAACGGGGTGGGCAACTACATGGCAGATGAGGTTTAATGTTGAAAAATGTAAAGTAATGCACTTGGGGGCCAGAAACCAGAAAGCAAGCTACTCACTAGGGGGGGAACCTCTGGGTGAGTCTAGGATGGAAAAGGACCTGGGGGTACTGGTAAACAACAGGCTTGGCAGTGGCATGCAATGCCAAGCCGCTGCAAGCAAAGCCAACAGAATACTGGGTTGTATAAAAAAGGGGATTCACTCCAGAAATAAAGAGATTATTCTCCCGCTCTACAAGACTCTGGTCCGGCCACATCTGGAGTATGCTGTCCAGTTCTGGGCACCGGTCCTCAGGAAGGATGTGCTGGAACTGGAGAAAGTCCAGAGAAGGGCAACAAAAATAATTAGGGGAATGGAGGACATCAGCTATGAGGAAAGACTACAAGCACTGAACCTATTCCCTCTGGAGAAGAGATGATTGAGGGGGGATATGATATCAATGTACAAATACTGTACTGGTGACCCTAGCATAAGAAACAAACTATTCAGAGAAAGGAGATACAATAAGACACGTGGCCACTCACTAAAATTAGAGGAAAGGCGGTTTAACCTTAAAATGCGTAAGAGGTTCTTCACTGTAAGAGCAGTAAGGATGTGGAATTCTCTTCCACAAGCAGTGGTATCAGCATGGAGCATCGATAGTTTCAAAAAACTATTAGATGGGCACCTTAGAGACCACAACATACAGGGGTATACAATGTACGGTTAACAGCAAACACACACACATCATAGGTTGAACTGGATGGACTGATGTCCTTTTTCAACCTCACTAACTATGTAATTTGTTTGGAACAAGACGTTAGACTCAGGCATGGGCAGAAGACCCAAAACTCATAACCTAGGTGCCTATATCATGCACATTTTTTTTGCCAGCCGAATCCCAGAATCTCCATAAATCCAGTCTAGAGACATAAATTGTGTCTGCAGCACAGAGAAGGAAGATTATCCAAGAGAAATACAGGAATACAGGACGGGGAACACAGCTCAGGAAAGTGACCAGGGTATTACAGGCTGATATCACCCAGTCCCCGCCCTACTCTGGACCAATCAGTGAGCAGTATGGGTGGAGGAATGTATTTAGTGTTAATGACCCACCTGTGCTGATCTCTGTAGGAGTGTCCTCCTCTATAAATGTCCCCGTTATTCCATCCTCCTCCATAGACTGCTGATCATCCCTCACATACGTTTCTTCTTCTTCTGCTTTAACCTCAAATTCTATATCGATTGGATCTCCACTCTAAACCAAGAAAATGAAAGAATATCATCTGTAAAATATAAGCTTTATTATTGTGACATCACATAAAAATACACACATTGTCTCCATGAGTCTGTGTTTTATAATCTCTGTCTCACCAACCTTATAACAGTGAGGGATGGTGTGACCTTCCTGTGTGGAATCCCGGGAATACAGAGGACGGGGACATCTCTCTGGTGGGTTCCTGGTATTAGGTGGCTCCATCATATCCTTGTGTCCTTCTGAAAACTCCTCCATCACTCCATACTCCTCATCCTCCTCTTTATACTCTTCTTTAACATCAATATTATCATCCCCGAGGTTTCCTCTCTGAATATATAATAAAACATTCATTGTAACAAATATACTGTGTATAAATCAGAACTACCAATCATTGTCACTCATCTACCTGATGAGGGTGAGGGATGGTGTGACTTTCCTGTTTGGAATCCCGGGAATACAGAGGACGGGGACATCTCTCTGGTGGGTTCCCATTACTGGATCCATCTGTAGGAAACACACACACTGACTGAATACATTGTTTCTATGTGTTTATCAGATGATGGGGGATCTAGGTGGATCCTCTGTACTGCTCTCTCCTTTACAATAAAGTCTCCTCTTACCCGGTGATGTGAGGGGCGGCTGATTCTCTATCATGACGTCCTTGTAGAGATCCTTGTGTCCTTCTAAATACTCCCACTCCTCCATGGAGAAATAGACAGTGACATCCTGACACCTTATAGGAACCTGACACACAATGATACAGTCACCATCCAGACACATCCCTTGTCTGTTACTGGATAATGTCCCAGAATTCACAGCACCGCTCACCTCTCCTCCATGATCTCTCTGGTGACTTCTAGAATCTTCTTTGTATTTCTCTATTCTATCAGGGAGGGAGGTGGAGGCAATGTGATGGTCATATGATCTCCAGACTTCACAGGAGGAAAACTCTAGATCTGAACACAAATAGTAAAATCAAATGAAATTCCCAGAATCCTCCTCACCATTCAGGTTTCCACTTGATTAAAGCCCCACCTCAGACTGAGGTATAATTTACCCACACAGGACCCACACACTAAGCAGGGTAAAAGCTTGTTGCAGGCATTCTGACATCATTACATACAACGCAGGACCAACAGACCCACTTTGCTAATGAGGATGCCAAGGGTCCGCCCACATCCTAAGAGCATCAGAAAAAAAAAGCCAGATGGATGGACATTGGGGGGAGGAGCTGTGAGGTCAGAGTGATATCATAGGACATATAGACTCTGGATGGAGGGACATTTGGATGGGGAGATTTGAGGGGCCCTCTATATGAGTCTCCTGTGCTAACCAAATCATTGTTCCTGGGTGCCTCCCACTTCTCCTAAAATGAAGAGTGAACTTTGACCTTTACCATACAGAAATCTGTCAGGAATGTGGAAAGTAATCTCTCATGTGAGCAGGTGACGTGCGGAGGAACGGAGTGTAAATAGCAGACAATTTTCTCCAGAGCTTCTAATGGTGGGGATGGATTCCGCTGCATGCTGGTGCCAACTTTCCACCCCCCAGGGTCACTGTAGGTGTGGAGAAAAGCTGTGTAAGAGGATATGGAGGAGAGATGAGGAGGAGATCCAGGAATCAGGATAAAGGTCAGGACAAGCAACAGACGAGCGCATCCAAGAGATGAAGCCGGGGTCACTACACAGAAAATCAATCCAAGGAAACAACAGGCAGGACGAGAAATAGCAAGAAGGAGCACAGAGACAAATGGGAGATTATCTCAGCATGACTTACATAATGAAGGAGATGAGGGGGGGGGGGGGGGGAGGAAGTCACTTAACCACTTAAGCCCCGGAAGATTTTACCCCCATTCCGACCAGGGGGTATTTTGCGATTCGGCACTGCGTGACTTTAACGGACAATTGCGCGGTCGTGCGACGCTGTACATAAACGAATTTGACGTCCTTTTTTTCCCACAAACAGAGCTTTCTTTTGGTGGTATTTGATCACCTGTGCGATTTTTTGATCACGCGCTATAAAAAAAAAAAGAGAGTCAATTTTGCAAAAATAGCAATATTTTTCACATTTTTTTATATGAAATTCCCCCCAAAAAAATGTAAAAATCAAAATTTTTTAAAATTTTCGGCCAATTTGTTTTATGCTACCTATGTTTGGTAAAAAAAAATCGCAAAAAGCGTATTTTGATTGGTTTGCGCAAAAGTTATCGCGTTTACTAACAAAGGGAAAGATTTTTGTCATTTTTGTTGTTTTTTTTTTTAACGCGTAATGGCGGCGATCTGCGATTTTTTTTGCGGTACTGCGACATTGCGGCGGACAGATCGGACCCTTGACTGACATTTTTGACACTTTTGGGGTTACCAGTGACATTTCTACAGTAATCAGTGCTATACATATGCACTGTTACTATAAAAATACACTGGTAGTGAAGGGGTTAACTTTATTTGGGAGGGAGGGGCTGTGTGTGTCCCTAGGGGCATGGTTTCTACTGTGATTGGCTGTGGCTTCAGCTGTAAGGACACTGATCAACGGATCTACATACTAGATCCGAGTGATCAGTGTCTTTGCAGCGAGGAGAATGACAGGCAGTTTGTTTACACAAGCTGCCTGACATTCTCCCTCTCCCCCGCCGATCGCCGAGTGGCCGGCGGACATCGGGTCCGCTGGTCACACGCGCGGGGGGGTCCGTGACCACGCGGGGGCGCGCGCTCGCTCCCTAAACCCTCACAAGCAAGCAACGTAGCCCTACGTTAGTTTGCCTGTGAGGGGCTGACCGCCGACGTAGATAGTCGTGCGGCGGTCGGCAAGTGGTTAAGGCAGTGGTCCTAAACCCTGGCCTACAGGGCCCACTAACAGGCCAGATTTGCAAGATAACTGAAATACATCCCAGGTGATATCATTTGCTGCTCAGTGATTGCAGTACTCTAGTCTGCATCTCCCCAAGGTAATACCTAAAATCTGGCCTGTTAGTGGGCCCTGTAGGCCAGGGTTGAGGACCACTGACTTAAGGTGACCATAGATACATGGAAATTCAGTTGGTTCAGAAGGGATCGGTCACATTTCCATCCATGTGTGGTCACTGCCGGATAAAAGTCACTCCATCAGTGGCTGCAGCCAATAGCTTCATCACTGATCTGTGTATTCTGAGAGCGGAGGAGCGCCCCCCATTGTCAGAATACAATAGTGCAGCGGGGAGGATTCCCCCATCCCCCTCCCATGTGTGGATGGGGGAATCGCTTCCATTTTTTCACTTATCTCGCTGGCTGAATGATAAAACTGAACCATGTATGGCTAGCTTTGAAAGCAAGATATATTAATCATCAACTGATCCCCCTGAAGGGGTTAATCTATGTATTACCTGCTCTGCTGCCAATTCCTGCATTGTCTTCTCTCTCCGTCCTACCAAATGGAATGTCCTGTCTGTAGCTGACATCACTTCCTGTCTGTATTCCATAGAGACTTCCTGTCTGGGTAGAAGTGAGATCACCACCGTGTGGAGCTCAGAGTAACTGCAGCCCTGAGAACCGTCTGGTAGTGTGAACAAGGCCTTGTGCTGTGTGTGTGTATGTACTGTATATCCTTCCCCTTTCTCTCCTCCCTGAATGTGTATGAAGAGGCGGAGCTCCTGCTGAAACAGCGGTCGGAGGAGGAAGCCAAGTCTAGGAGGGAGACTGACAGAAAGGGCAGCAGACTTGCAGGAGTGAGCGAGGAGTATCCAGTTCCTTTGCCATCGAAGGTGAGGAGTGTGTGAAGGATGTTTGTGACTCTGGTAGCTGAAAAGCTGGGAGTCATATTGCTCTGGTGAATGGGGAAGCACTACTAAGGAGGCGCCCTCACCATCACATGTGTAAGAGGTGGAAGAAGGCGTGGCTATACTACAGCTGGCACAGTTTGGAGCACGGAGAACTTTCACACCTTATCAACTTTTCATTAATTTGTGGACTTTTTTGGAGCAACAGAACTTTGTTGAAGCAGATGCAAAGTGGAAGCAGTGGACTTGAATAGATCACTATATTGAGCAAAAAATATTGTATGATTACATGAATTTGCACAGGTTATTACTTTATAGAAAATATAAGATAACGAAGTAGGTGTAAAGTGGAAGCAGTGGATCTGCAGGGAACAGCATCTTGAGCATAAAGCACTTTATATTGTATGTCATGCCTCCAGCATAAGGAAATAATTAATGCTATTGGAACTTGCAATGCCAATATTGTCCCCAAGATGCCACTGTGACATAGACTGTTATACAGCACTTTATGGTACTTCCTGTTCTCTATTGCTGGATTAGTTCCACCCCTCTCTGAGAGAATCTCCATTTTAGATTTACCTCAGGAAGGAGCAGACAGCATCTGAGGTTGCTGTGGGAAGATACCTGAACCCCCCTTTGAAGCATCGCTGGTATGCCTATGAACTGTTGGTTATATACTCAATGCATATACTGTTTATGTTTGTATACTGATTATATGACTTTATATGTTTATTTACAGTTTCACCTCATATTCACAATCCTATTCGCATATCCATTCTGACTTGTAACCTGTTCATGTGACCACCATTCTTCACTGGAATAAAGCCTTAAGTTACAAAAAGACTGGTTATTGTAGGATTAAAGGTTTAGCTGTATGTTGAGCTGCACACGCCTGGGGCATACGTGTAGTGAGAACAGAACAGTGAAACAGCGGCTATCCAGCAAGTGGGATTTAGGACAGAGACTATACAGAGGCCTGCTACCCTGCCAGCGCAGTCATCTGCATATGCAATACAGCAGTCTCTACACAGTCAAGCATCCCTGCAAGCAACATGTCACATAGCCAGACATCTCCACTCAAGACAAGGTCCCGAGTTTCCGGCTCCTCTAGATCTTCCTCCGCAAGCAATGCACTCGCCATAGCACGTGCGAAAGCTGAAGCCGCCAAGGCGCGAGCAGCCTTTACTGAGCAAGAAATGCAGATTAAACAGGAGAAAGTGAGGTTGCAGAAAGAGGCAGAGGAAGCTCTCCAAAAAACGAAAGAAGAGGCAGAAGAAGCCCTCCTAAAAGCAAAGAAGGATGAAGCCTTCCTAGAAGTAAAGAAGGAAGAAGCCCTCCTAAAAGCAAAGAAAGAACAAGCCCGCCTAAAAATGCAGAAAGAGGCAGAGGAGGCCCTCCTAGAAGTAGCCCTAGAGAAACTCGCCGTAGAGAAGGAAGTAGCAGCAGCCATAGCTGAAGGAGACGCCTTAGAATTAGCTGTATACCCAAGAAGTGAACGCAGCAGACGCAGCAACATTCTCGATCCAGCAGCTGAAACTCCAAATTCTCTACAACAAACTTCAGATTACATCAATCAACATTTTAAGACAAGCAGTGTCAAAGATGACGTCAAAGAGACAAGCCAAAGTCACCACACGGTACTGCCGCAAGTCAGTGACAAGCCTCAAGCCTGCAAACGGGAGAAATCCGTGCAAAGTGACGTCACCTATGACAGACTTCCCATAAGTGAGATAATAGAATCACCTTCTAATCGCCCTCCAGAACCAACGTCCAAGCCAGAACGGTACATCAGAGACCAGCTTGGTGCCAGCAAAAGGTATGACTACACACAGCCATCTTACCAAAACAACACACAACAGGCTAACCAAGCCACCATAGACTTTGCAAGGTTCTTTGCACGACGCGAGTTAGTCACCAAAGGACTTGAAAAGTTTAATGACCTCCCTTGAAACTACAGAGCCTGGCGGTCATCCTTTCAAAACACTATCAGAGCCTTAGGGCTATCTTGCAGTGAAGAGATAGACCTCCTGATCAAATGGCTTGGAAATGAGTCTGCCGAGCACGCCAGGCAAATCAGGACGATAAATATAAACTACCCAGACACTGGTCTTAGAACAATCTGGGATAGACTTGATGAGTGTTATGGTTCAGCGGAAGCAGTAGAAAATGCATTATTCAAAAGACTTGATAACTTTCCCAGAATACCTAGCAAAGCATACCATAAACTTAGAGAGTTAAGTGACTTGTTAATGGAACTTCAAGTAGCTAAATCTGAGGGGGACTTACAAGGACTTGCATTCCTTGACACAGCCAGAGGTGTCAATCCCATTGTGCAAAAGTTACCCTATAACTTGCAAGAGCAGTGGATTACACACGGATCCTGATATAAAAGACAGCATGATGTTCCATTCCCTCCTTTTTCTGTTTTTGTGGACTTTGTGTGCCAGCAAGCTAAAACAAGAAATGATCCAAGTTTTGATTTTACGCTGTTGTGTGCTGCTCCTGTGGGACTTAACCCTCGCAAACCTCCAGTAGCAGTACACAAAACTAACGTGTTTCCTCCAGGTTCCTTTCACAGGTCTGTCAACTTCTCTAACTCAGAGACAAAGGTCAACGATCCTGGTAAGCAGTGTCCCTTGCATTGGAAGCCACATCCTCTACTAAAATGCAGAGCCTTCAGAGGGAAAACTCTGCAGGACCGCAAAGCCTTCCTCAAGGAGAACCACATCTGCTACAGGTGCTGCTCTTCAACATCCCATCTCGCCAAGTACTGTAAGGTCAGTTTAAAATGCACAGAATGTGACAGCTCAGACCACAACACAGGGTTACATCCTGGGCCAGCTCCATGGACTTTACAACACACCCTCAGCACTAGTGAGCACGGCGGGGAGGAGGAGCACACCACCACAACTACACCAGAGGTCACTTCACAATGTACAGAGATATGCAAAGGAGCCATAGGTGGTAGGTCCTGCTCCAAAATCTGCCTAGTCAGAGTCTACCCAGCAAGCCAAAAAGACAAAGCTATTAAGCTTTATGTAATCCTGGATGACCAAAGTAACAAGTCATTAGCCAGCTCAACTTTCTTTGACATGTTCAGCATTAAAGGCCCCAGCATTCCCTACTCCTTAAAAACTTGTGCAGGAATAGTGGATACAGCTGGCAGGAGAGCATCCGGCTACCAAATCGAGTCCATCGATGGGCGATCACGCTTGTCTTTGCCAACTCTTATCGAATGCAATCAGATCCCTGATCATAGATCTGAAACTCCTACACCAGATGTAGCTGCTCATCACCCACACTTGAAATGCATAGCACATCTGATACCAGAACTTGACCCTCAGGCTCAGATTATCCTACTCCTCGGGAGAGATATCTTACGAGCCCACAAATCAAGAGCTCAGATTAATGGTCCCAATAACGCTCCTTATGCTCAGAAGTTAGACCTCGGATGGGTCATCATAGGAGATGTCTGTCTAGGAAGCGTGCACAAACCTAACTCCATTAGCAGCATGCTCACAAATACCCTAGAGAATGGGCGTGCCTCTCTTTTCCAGCCATGCCACAACCATTTCCTTGTTAAGGAATCAGCCTACACTACCCACTCATCTTGTCCCTTCACAAGCCTCACTAGTGACAACTTTGCCTGTGACAGTGACCAAGACCATTTAGGGTGCACAGTCTTTCAGAGAACTAAAGATGACAATCGTGTGGCAATGTCTATCGAAGACAAACTCTTCTTAGAAATAATGGAGCAAGGTCTAGTCAAAGACAGCACAAACAGCTGGGTTGCACCTCTTCCCTTCAGACCACAGAGACAACGCTTACCCAATAACAAAGAACAAGCTTTACAACGTTTTGCTTCCCTTAGACGTAATTTACAAAGAAAGCAAGAGATGAAGGAACATTTCTTTTCTTTCATGGGGAAGATCTTTGAGAACGGTCATGCCGAGGTGGCTCCCACCCCTAAAGACTCTGAAGAGTGTTGGTATCTCCCTATATTCGGAGTGTACCATCCCAAAAAGCCAGGTCAAATCAGAGTAGCGTTTGACTCTAGTGCCAAATACAAGGGTATCTCCTTAAACGATGTCCTCTTGACAGGCCCAGACCTCAACAACAAACTCCTGGGAGTGCTCTTACGCTTCCGCAAAGATTCTATTGCCTTCATAGCTGACATCCAGCAGATGTTCCATTGTTTCTTGGTCAGAGAGGAAGACAGGAACTTCCTAAGGTTCCTTTGGTTCCAAGACAATGATCCTTCAAAAGATATCTCAGAGTATCGCATGAGGGTACACATCTTTGGCAATAGCCCTTCACCTGCAGTCGCTATCTACGGACTCAGACATTCCCCCCAAGAAGGTGAACTTGAGTTTGGCTAAGATGCAAGACAATTCGTAGAGAAAGACTTTTATGTGGATGACTGTTTAAAATCCTTACCGTCCAGTGAGTCTGCAATCTGTCTTCTTAAAAGAGCACAGGAAATGCTCGCTTATTCCAATCTCAGGCTGCACAAGATTGCTTCTAACAGCAAAGAGGTAATGGAAGCTTTCCCCGCTCAAGACCATTTCAGTGATCTAAAGGACTTAGATCTGGGTACAGACTCTTTGCCTGTACTACGCAGTCTAGGTCTACTTTGGGACTTGAAATCCGATTCCTTTACCTTCCAAGTAAATGGAGAAGAAAGACCCTTCACTCGCAGAGGTGTCTTGTTTACAATCAATAGCCTGTACGAACCATTAGGATTCGCGGCACCTGTTACAATTCAAGGTAAAGCCTTGCTTAGAGACTTGATTTGTGAAACATCCGACTGGGATGCCCCACTACCCCTTGATAAGAGGAACTCTTGGGTACAGTGGAGGGACTCTCTATCAGTCCTATCTGATCTCCATGTTTCACGCCCATATGCTCCTGTACCTTCTACAGAGATACAGAGTCAAAACCTTTGCATATTCTGTGATGCTTCTGTCAAGGCAATAGCTGCTGTGGCCTACTTAAGGACTGTTGACACTACAGCACGATGCCACGTAGGATTCATCATGGGCAAAGCAAGGCTTGCTCCACACCCCGAGCATACTATACCTAGGCTAGAACTGTGTGCTGCAGTACTAGCTGTTGAACTAGCAGAGCTAATAGCCTCAGAGATGGACATTGACCTCAAGGATGTTCAACTCTACACAGACAGCAAGGTAGTTCTAGGCTACATCTACAACGAGACCAGACGTTTCTACGTTTATGTCAACAACAGAGTGCTGAGGATTAGGAGATCCACTAGTCCAACACAATGGCACTATGTACCTACTGACTACAACCCTGCAGACCATGCTACAAGAGCTGTTGCTGCATGTAACCTTAAAGACACAATATGGTTTACAGGACCTGCATTCTTGTACGATGCAGAACAAACTTTTCCTAAAAGTGACACGATTGAACTAATAGATCCAGACTCAGATACTGACATCCGTCCTGAGACCTCAACATTTCATACTGCAACTTCAGGTTGTCAGCTTAAATCTGACAGATTTACCAGATTCTCAAAATGGAAGACACTTGTTCGAGCTATTTCTTGTCTTATCCATATAGCTCGCTCCTTTAAAGGTGACTCAAACAGCTGTGACCGCAAGGGATGGCACCATTGTCAAAGGATCAGTTCAGTATTAGAGCTACAGCAGTCTCAGGATCTTATCATCCGCACTGTATAGCATGAAGCTTATGCTAAGGAGATTGACTGTACCTTGAACGGAAAACCTATCCCTGAGAAAACTCGACCCGTTCCTTGATCAAAATGGACTACTTAGGGTTGGTGGTCTTCTAAGGCAAGCCAACCTAGAGTCAGACGAGAGTAACCCTCTAATAGTTCCTGGTCAGAACCACATCGCTTACATGATTGTATCACATCATCACTCCCATGTAAAGTGGAAATCAAGATCCAGAGAATCAAGGAGACAAAGTTGTTCCTCAGACCAGTTTCTGAACCGATCTTGCTGTTATCATCTGAGGACTAAATAGTGGACTAAACAGTGGTATCTGATGATACCAGGCGGGGAGTGTCATGCCTCCAGCATAAGGAAATAATTAATGCTATTGGAACTTGCAATGCCAATATTGTCCACAAGATGCCACTGTGACATAGACTGTTATACAGCACTTTATGGTACTTCCTGTTCTCTATTGCTGGATTAGTTCCACCCCTCTCTTAGAGAATCTCCATTTTAGATTTACCTCAGGAAGGAGCAGACAGCATCTGAGGTTGCTGTGGGAAGATTCCTGAACCCCCCTTTGAAGCATCGCTGGTATGCCTATGAACTGTTATGTGGAAAAGGGGGGAAAGTGGGACTTTAAATGAGTTTTGCAACCAGGCATATCTGTTTCCAAATGAGTATCATATAAAGCCCCTACACAGGGAGGGGAACCCAACAAGAGCTGACATAAATGTACAGATATGAAGAACCATATTTATTAATCACATATATAACTAATACAAAATGGGGATAATGCACTCATTTCATGTACAATAAAATCCATAAAATTAATAGGTTACATCTGACATCAATTTCTCTATAGATACAGGGTCTGGAAACATGAGATACTTGAAAACGGCTGAGTAAATATAGGCTCTACGCGTTTCGTGGACCTCCGTCCACTCATCAGGAGCTTGAAGAAAAACAGTATCTAAAATACATAAAAAATCTCAATTATACCAAAAATATTAGGGAAAAAAGAAAAATGGGGAAAGGAGAGGAAAAAAAGAGGAATACATTTGTATGGAATGGGCACTACCTGAGATGGTGTCACATATCCAGAAGTATTCCAATTGGGAAAAATGAAAAACGAAGGTTGATCCGAGAAATGTCTGACCCGGGGCTGAGGCACGGACATCATCCAGCACGCAGGGGAGAAAGAGCAGTAACGAAGTGAAGAGCCAGTGGATGGTTGATAATGGATGTTTTGGAATCAAAAGAATCTACAAATATATATGCGCTTAATTTGTTTGTTATATGTTCCTTCAAAATAAGGAAACTAATTGATCTGAAAGCCACCACCAGATCTTGTTGAGACATAATAAAAACCAAAGAATGTGGGAAACATTGCCAGAAAAAGTGAACATACCAGATAAAGAAGGGTGCAGAGAGAGCAGTGATACCAAGCTGCATATCTCCAAGTGAGAAGAAAAGTGAAAAAAGTAGTGAAAAAGTAGCCTAACCACAAGAGAAAAAATAGAATGGGGAAAGAAGTGAGAGGACAAAGAAACAAAAGGGGTGCATGTCTGTCCCATAATAGAAGGGAATGCAAGAAAAGTGCATATTGAGAATAATGTGAGTTAAACCAGAACCAGAAGGATACATACCAACAAGTGCACCTCCACAGTAGGAGGATAGGAGGAATTAGATGGCAATGTGAATTGAAATAACCCAGCTGCATGTCCCGATGGGCGAGGATGAGTCCATGCCAACGCCATAATGGCGTCTGGTCTATATAGGCGGAAGTCAAACCTCCCACAACCGGTCAGCTGACCGGATGTTGGTCGGAGAGGAACCGCTACAGACGCAGATGAAAAAAGCGTAACCATGGAAATATGACGCCGACGGGCGCCAACTCCATGGTGAGCAAATTATGGCGCCGATGGTTGTAGCACAGCCCGACCCCCAACCTGGATGCGGGAAGGCAGAGGCAGGTGCAGGGGAGGAGCGGCTAACAACCATCGCAGCCCCGGAACCAGAGCCCCGGACCAGTCCCCGTGATTCAGGTCCACTCTATAATGGGGACAAAAAATAAGGAAGCTCAAATGGCTAAAAAACAATTATAAACAGGGGATGAAAGGTATAATGAGAAACAAAAATAGTATTGGACTAAAAGCTTAAAGTGGCAGACCTCTTCAATAAACGGGTGTCTTCCACCCAAAATATTTGCAAAAAAGAATCAAGCGCATATATATTTGTAGATTCTTTTGATTCCAAAACATCCATTATCAACCATCCACTGGCTCTTCACTTCGTTACTGCTCTTTCTCCCCTGCGTGCTGGATGATGTCCGTGCCTCAGCCCCGGGTCAGGCATTTCTCGGATCAACCTTTGTTTTTCATTTTTCCCAATTGGAATACTTCTGGATATGTGACACCATCTCAGGTAGTGCCCATTCCATACAAATGTATTCCTCTTTTTTTCCTCTCCTTTCCCCATTTTTCTTTTTTCCCTAATATTTTTGGTATAATTGAGATTTTTTATGTATTTTAGATACTGTTTTTCTTCAAGCTCCTGATGAGTGGACGGAGGTCCACGAAACGCGTAGAGCCTATATTTACTCAGCCGTTTTCAAGTATCTCATGTTTCCAGACCCTGTATCTATAGAGAAATTGATGTCAGATGTAACCTATTAATTTTATGGATTTTATTGTACATGAAATGAGTGCATTATCCCCATTTTGTATTAGTTATATATGTGATTAATAAATATGGTTCTTCATATCTGTACATTTATGTCAGCTCTTGTTGGGTTCCCCTCCCAGTGTAGGGGCTTTATATGATACTCATTTGGAAACAGATATGCCTGGTTGCAAAACTCACTTAAAGTCCCACTTTCCCCCCTTTTCCACAATACACATTTAGGGATGGAGGCAACCAGACATACATTTTGTGACAGATCTCTTCCCCCTCTTCTTTTTTGCAAATATTTTGGGTGGAAGACACCCGTTTATTGAAGAGGTCTGCCACTTTAAGCTTTTAGTCCAATACTATTTTTGTTTCTCATTATACCTTTCATCCCCTGTTTATAATTGTTTTTTAGCCATTTGAGCTTCCTTATTTTTTGTCCCCATTATAGAGTGGACCTGAATCACGGGGACTGGTCCGGGGCTCTGGTTCCGGGGCTGCGATGGTTGTTAGCCACTCCTCCCCTGCACCTGCCTCTGCCTTCCCACATCCAGGTTGGGGGTCGGGCTGTGCTACAACCATCGGCGCCATAATTTGCTCACCATGGAGTTGGCGCCCTTCGGCGTCATATTTCCATGGTTACGCTTTTTTCATCTGTGTCTGTGGCGGTTCCTCTCCGACCAACATCCGGTCAGCTGACCGGTTGTGGGAGGTTTGACTTCCACCTATATAGACCAGACGCCATTATGGTGTTGGCATGGACTCATCCTCACCCATCGGGACATGCAGCTGGGTTATTTCAATTCACATTGCCATCTAATTCCTCCTATCCTCCCACTGTGGAGGTGCACTTGTTGGTATGTATCCTTCTGGTTCTGGTTTAACTCACATTATTCTCAATATGCACTTTTCTTGCATTCCCTTCTATTATGGGACAGACATGCACCCCTTTTGTTTCTTTGTCCTCTCACTTCTTTCCCCATTCTATTTTTTCTCTTGTGGTTAGGCTACTTTTTCACTACTTTTTTCACTTTTCTTCTCACTTGGAGATATGCAGCTTGGTATCACTGCTCTCTCTGCACCCTTCTTTATCTGGTATGTTCACTTTTTCTGGCAATGTTTCCCACATTCTTTGATTTTTATTATGTCTCAACAAGATCTGGTGGTGGCTTTCAGATCAATTAGTTTCCTTATTTTGAAGGAACATATAACAAACAAATTAAGCGCATATATATTTGTAGATTCTTTTGATTCCAAAACATCCATTATCAACCATCCACTGGCTCTTCACTTCGTTACTGCTCTTTCTCCCCTGCGTGCTGGATGATGTCCGTGCCTCAGCCCCGGGTCAGACATTTCTCGGATCAACCTTCGTTTTTCATTTTTCCCAATTGGAATACTTCTGGATATGTGACACCATCTCAGGTAGTGCCCATTCCATACAAATGTATTCCTCTTTTTTTCCTCTCCTTTCCCCATTTTTCTTTTTTCCCTAATATTTTTGGTATAATTGAGATTTTTTATGTATTTTAGATACTGTTTTTCTTCAAGCTCCTGATGAGTGGACGGAGGTCCACGAAACGCGTAGAGCCTATATTTACTCAGCCGTTTTCAAGTATCTCATGTTTCCAGACCCTGTATCTCTAGAGAAATTGAGGTCAGATGTAACCTATTAATTTTATGGATTTTATTGTACATGAAATGAGTGCATTATCCCCATTTTGTATTAGTTATATATGTGATTAATAAATATGGTTCTTCATATCTGTACATTTATGTCAGCTCTTGTTGGGTTTCCCTCCCTGTGTAGGGGCTTTATATGATACTCATTTGGAAACAGATATGCCTGGTTGCAAAACTCATTTAAAGTCCCACTTTCCCCCCTTTTCCACAATACACATTTAGGGATGGAGGCAACCAGACATACATTTTGTGACAGATCTCTTCCCCCCTCTTCTTTTTTGCCTATGAACTGTTGGTTATATACTCAATGCATATACTGTTTATGTTTGTATACTGATTATATGCCTTTATATGTTTATTTACAGTTTCACCTCATATTCACAATCCTATTCGCATATCCATTCTGACTTGTAACCTGTTCATGTGACCACCATTCTTCACTGGAATAAAGCCTTAAGTTACAAAAAGACTGGTTATTGTAGGATTAAAGGTTTAGCTGTATGTTGAGCTGCACACGCCTGGGGCATACGTGTAGTGAGAACAGAACATTGTATATGAATTTGCACACGGTTCAGTTTACTTAATTTATTGATAAACACCATAAGATGAATGAAGAAGGTGTAAACCTAGACCTAGGGAACATAAGGGAGGTGGAGTGGCAATCCTCCTATCCTCACAGAGCACCTTCCAGTTTCTTCCCTCTCCTCCCTCTCATCATTTGAAGCTCACTGTATACGTCTATTTTCTCCAATCTCCTCAACAATTGTTGCGATCTATCGGCCCGCTGGACCGGTATTAACTTTCCTTGATGACTTCTCTGCCTGGCTGTCCTACTTTCTCTCTTCTGAAATCCCCACAATCATTCTCAGTGACTTCAACATCCCTGTTACTACGAACACTTCTGCTACTTCCAAACTTCTCAGTCTAAAGCCCCGTACACACACGCAGATCGTCGTCATACAAACGTCGGCGGACGAAAGATCTGCCGATTGTATGCGTGTTAGTATGGTGCCTCCGACAGCTGTCTGCACACAATCTGCGGACAAGAGTCTTTCTTGCAAACATGAAAATTTTTGTCTGCGGACACCAGAACGGACAATTGTTTGCCTGTCAGTACAGAAATCAGCCGACAGACCGCAGATTTGCAAGACTGGGCATGCTCAGAAAATAAAAAACACAGGGAAAGTTAACCATTACATGACATCACTTCTGCAGTCAGCTGAAGTCTGCGGACAAAATTCTTGTGCTGTCCTTGTGCTGTCTTTGCACTTTTCAACAGACACCGACATCCCGGGGAGAAAAGACGAACATTTGTATGACGATGATCTGCGTGTGTGTATGGGGCCTCAACCTCCTCATTTGACCTGAAGCAATGGATACACAATGGATAGAGGCTTCTACTCACTCTGGTGGCAACACCCTCAGCCTTGTATTCTCCCACCTATGTACTCCATGCATCCTCTCCAACAATCCTCTCCCACCATCTAAACACCACTAGGGATGGGCGAGTGGTTTGGGCGGAGGAGAACTTCACCAATCACCCAAATTTTCTGTGTGCTCTGTGTTTTTTTTTTTACTATTTACATCCCGCCGAGTGCACAGTCAATAGGTTGTAAAGAAGGGAGACCGGGAAGCCTGCCGCTGCGTCCTTAACAACGAATGAGTCCCCACTGATAGCAGAATGTAAAAAAAAAGAATTGCCGGCAAGAAAAAAATTGGGGAAAAATTGGCGTGGGGTCCCCCAAAATCCATACCAGGCCCTTTGGGTCTGACATGAATTTTAAGGGGCAATCCATGCCAAAATTTAAAAAACAAATGGCATGAAGTCCCCCAAAATCTATAACTGACCCTCATCCAAGCATGCAGCCTGGCAGGCCAGGAAAGGGGGGGGACGAGCGAGTGCCCCCACCTGAATCATACCAGGCTACATACCCTCAACATGGGGGATGTGCCCTAAAGCACCTTGTCCTATGTTGATAGGGACAAGAGCCTCTTCCCCAAAACCTTGGCCTGTGGTTGCGGGGGCCTGCAGGCAGGGGGCTTATCAGAATCATGAAGCCCCCTTTAACAAGGGGGCCCCCAGATCCCGCCCCCCTGTGTGAATGAGTTTGGGGTACATTGTAAGAATAAATGAGGCTATGAGCCCATTTTTCACAATTCCTTCTACAGAAAAATCAAAAAAACAATGTCCTCCAATGTAGATCCGTCGTCAGTCATGACACCCACTGCACCTCTGGACCCCAAAAAAGAAAACACTCCACCCTCAAGGAATGAAAGCCTAACAGTTCTTAAAAAGGTAAGGAGCAGGGCCACCTGATGATATCATGTGGTGGCCCGCCCCCTTGTAAAGTAACTGACTGATGCATGCTGGATCGGTGACATCATAAGGGGCAGGGCCATCAGGTGACATCACCTGTGTTCTATCAGAAAACCCTACCCCGTCAGATTTCCCTAACGACGTCATTTCCGATTGAGATCGGCTGTGGATTCGTCATGCAGCAGCTGTAGCCACGTCACACGTCCTATTGTGCGTGCGCAGAATAGGTAGGGAAATTTGATAACATCGTAAAGGGTCAGACAAAAGTCCTACTGCGCATGCGCACCAACTGGTCGGGCAGCGGCATCTCTTATAACAAACATCCATCCGATCTCCATGGCCCACACTGTGCCGACCCGAAAATCCGGTCTCCATGCACCACACTGCGCCGACCCAACACTGCGCTGACCCGACAATGAGACATTGTCGGCTCGGCGCAGTGTGGGCTATGGAGATCGGATGGATGTTTGTTATAACAGATGCCGCTGCCCGACTAGTTGGTGCGCATGCGCAGTAGGACTTTTGTCTGACCAGTTATGATGGTATCAAAATTCCCTACCTATTCTGCGCATGCGCAGTAAGACGTGTGACGCGGCTACAGCTGGTGCATGACGAACCCGCACCGGAAATGACGTAGGTAGGGAAATCTGAGGGGGTAGGGTTTTCTGATAGAACACCGGCAGACGGAAGGAATATATTGTATTCATTGTGTTTATACCTAACTAGGAGATTGATGTTGATAGGCATTTGGGGGAGGCTTTTTTTTTTTTCAAATGTCATGTTAAGATCGTCGGGGGGGGGGGTGAATCGAGATCGCAATTTTTTTACGATTAATCGTGCAGCTCTAGTAGCTACAAGCCTGATTGTGTTCCCTGATTGGGTTTCCTCCACTGCCCTATGAGAAGCCTCTCACAGGAGCCAGAGGGGAGACTCCCCTCTCAGCAGACACACCTGGAAACCAGGACACCCTGACAAGAAATCATGACCCTGCTGTTAGGCAGACAAGGCCCCACTATACATTTACCTAGCACCTACCTGTAGGGTGCTAAAGATCATCTAATCATTGGTAAAAAAAGAAGACTCAGCACAGAATATTGTACAAAGAGTTTTTATTGTACAAGATCAGAATAAGCGATTACCACACAGTAATGATATGAATAAAATAAAGCTTAAATCTTTTATCATAGAATTAACAAATGTGTCAAATGTATTAATAATCATACATTGGTTGGACCAATAAAAAGCCGGCTACTTCAATAAATCAAAAAGGAGCAACAACATGAAGAAACCAATTGAAAAGGTTCACCAGTGAAAGATAAATCCTGATTGGCTGCTGTGGGTTAATGCAAGAAAGGAGAGAGCGGCGCCAGCTTAGTATAGTACAAGTTTATTTAACACTGTTAAAATTGGTGACTCACTGTCCGAGGTTGGGTGAGACCGGTACCACCTTCTCCTATGACCACTATCCTGGAAGAGGAAGATGGATGACCCTAACAGTCTTTGTGTACCGGTCTCACCCAACCTCGGACAGTGAGTCACCAATTTTAACAGTGTTAAATAAACTTGTACTATACTAAGCTGGCGCCGCTCTCTCCTTTCTTGCATCTCTCAGGGCTTCTCCACGCTTCAGCCGGCTGCCGCGGACTATAGCTTCCCTACAGTACCAAACTTTGTTCCCCCCCACGCAGCCCCATAACCCCCCCCCCCCTCCCATCCACCCACATTTCTTGTACCACCTTGGGATATTAGAAGAGCGCCATGACACCCCCCACTTTCATGCTGTGGGTTAATGCATGTTACAGTGATCTTTTTCCATCCAGTAGGTTAGATCTATATACATATTTATAAGTAGAACACAAAAAGAATAAAGCATTTCCCGTTAGGTCCTCATGCAGTTCCATGATAGGCCATGTATTGTCATGATTTTCTGCCTGTTGCCTCGTGTGGGGAGGGATCGGTAAAGGTAGACAGCTGAGTCATGATTTTACCACCCCCTTAAGCTTAAATGGCAGCCCGATGGGGCGGTACACATGGCACTGCAATTTGCGGCTGCTGCAAACCTCACACCCCCCGGTCACATTGGGCAATGCTATTCAACTGAATGGGGTTGTGCCGCAACAGCCCCGATGCATACGGTTGCAGCATACTGGCGTGGGCTTTACAGGGTTAACATAAGGTCTCCCAGCTGCCTGCCAACCCCACAGCAGGTCAGAGGGCGATGTGGGTGTAAAGCAACCCCGAGTGGACTGTGGTGGTCTATGGACTAAACAGTTCCACCCGTTACAATCCAACGTCCATTTCCCGTAGTACCAGCAGGGGGTGCACTCTGATGTTTCATTAGATTTCTTTTATTTTTACACTTTCCCGCACTCTGAACATGAAAACGGAGTCTCTAATATAAGTGTGAATTCTTTGCGGTTTGAAGCGTACATAAGGAGTGAAACATTTCCCGCACTCTGAACATGAAATAGGACGCTCGCCCGTATGAACTTTCTGGTTTCTAAGAAATAAACCTTTGTTTGGAAAACATTTCCCGCACTTGTAACATTAAAAAGGACGCTCACCTGTGTATAAGTAGGAGTTCTTTCTTAGTAAAACATTTCCCGCACTCTGCACAAGATTAGAGACGCTCGCCTGTATGAACTTTCTGGTGTCTAACAAGTAAACATTTGAGCGCAAAACATTTCCCGCACGCTGAACATGAATAGGGAAGATCACCTGTGTGTATTCTCCAAAGGCTAAGAAGGTTTATTTTATTATTAAAACATTTCCCGCACTCTAAACATTAACAGGGAAGCTCACCCCTGTGAATTCTCTGATGGCTAAGAAGGTTTCCTTTATGAATAAAATATTTCCCACACTCTGAACATGAATAAGGAAGCTCACCTGTGTGTATTCTCTGGTGCCGAAGAAGGTCTGCTTTGTGACTAAAACATTTCCCGCACTCTGAACATGAATAGGGACGCTCCCCTGTGTGTATTCTCTGGTGTCGAAGAAGGTCTGCTTTGTTACTAAAACATTTCCCGCACTCTGAACATGAATAGGGACGCTCAGCTGTGTGTATTCTTTGATGGCGAAGAAGGTTTCCTTTATGATTAAAACATTTTCCGCACTCTGAACATGAATAGGGATGCTCCCCTGCGTGAATTTTCTGGTGCTGAAGAAGGTTTCTTTTTTGACTAAAACATTTCCCGCACTCTGAACATGAAAAAGGTCGCTCCCCTGTGTGTATTCTCTGATGGCTAAGAAGGCTTACTTTCTGATTAAAACATTTCCCGCACTCTGAACATGAAAAGGGACGCTCCCCAGTGTGAGTTCTCTGGTGCCTAAGAAGGCATATTTTTTGATTAAAACATTTCCCGCACTCTGAACATGAATAGGGAGGCTCCCCTGTGTGTATTCTCTGATGGCTAAGAAGGTATCTTTTTTTACTAAAACATTTCCCGCACTCTGAACATGACAATGAAATCTCTCCTGTATGGTATAAAGAAGATTCCCTGAGATGAGATGGTTTCCCGCACCCGTCGGCACTGTCAGATATTAGAGGACTATGTGAAGTATCAGGAGATTCCAATGATCTCCTCCAATGGTGAGGTCTGTCATGTATATTATGAGGAACGGGATTTACTTCTGGAGAAGATGCCATGTCATTATCTTCTGTAGTCACATCTTCCTCCGATGTCCTTCTATTCCCACCACAGAGTCCGTCTGTCAGAAGACAAGAAAAATTACCAAGAGTTTTCCACACTCATATACACTGCTCAACACTTTATAATCAGAGTATAGCATCGAGTCAGGGAAACTCCTGGGATATTCATCTGCTCAGTCAAGTAGCAGAGGGGGTTGTTAATCAGTTTCAGCTGGACAGGGCCGTAGAAGGTCCTTAACCCATCAGCAGGACCGGTATCTGCTCCTTTGTGCAAGGAGGACCAGGATGAGCGCTGCCAGAGCCCTACAAAATGATCTCCAGCAGGACACTGGTGTGAATGTCTCTGACCAAACAATCAGAAACAGACTTCATGAGGGTGGCCTGAGGGCCCGACATCCTCTAGTGGGCGCTGTGCTCACTGCCCGACACTGTGGAGCTCGATTGGCATTTGCCGTTGAACACCAGAATTGGCAGCTCCACCCCTGGCACCCTGTGTTTTTCACAGATGAGAGCAGGTTCACCCTGAGCACATGTGACAGACGTGAAAGGGTCTGGAGAAGCCGTGGAGAACATTATGCTGCCTGTAACATCGTTCAGCATGACCGGTTGGGTGGTGGGTCAGTGATGGTCTGGGGAGACGTATCCATGGAGGGCCCCACAGACCTCTACAGGGTAGACAATGGCACCCTGACTGCCATTAGGTATTGGGATGAAATCCTTGGACCCATTGTCAGACCCTATGCTGGTGCAGTGGTTCCTGGGTTCCTCCTGGTGCACAACAATGCCCGGCCTCATGTGGTGAGAGTATGCAGCCAGTTTCTGGAGGATGAAGGAATTGATGCCATTGAATGGTCCCCACACTCGCCTGACCTGAATCCAATAGAACACCTCTGAGACATTCTGTTTCAGTCCATCCGATGCCGCCAGGTTGCACCTCAGTCTGTTCAGGAGCTCAGTGATGCCCTGGTCCAGATCTGGAAGGAAATACCCCAGGACACCATCCGTGGTTTCATTAGGAGCGCCCCGACGTTGTCAGGCATGCATACAAGCACATGGGGCCATACACACTACTGAGGACCATTCTGAGGTCCTGCAATGACATTTCACCAAAATGGACTCGCCTGCTGCATCATTTTTTCACTTTGATTTTCGGGGTGTCTTTGAGTTCAGCCCTCTGTAGGGTGATAATTTTCATTTCCATCAAATGATGTGGCATCCTTTCCTTCCTAACACATTACCCAGTCCATACCAGCATACAGTAGATCCTAACGCATTACCCAGTCCATACCAGTATAGATCCTAACCCATTACCCAGTCCATACCAGTATAGATCCTAACGCATTACCCAGTCCATACCAGTATAGATCTTAACACATTACCCAGTCCATACCAGTATAGATCCTAACCCATTACCCAGTCCATACCAGTATAGATCCTAACACATTACCCAGTCCATACCAGTATAGATCTTAACCCATTACCCAGTCCATACAAGTATAGATCCTAACCCATTACCCAGTCCATACCAGTATAGATCCTAACCCATTACCCAGTCCATACTAGTATAGATCCTAAAGCATTACCCAGTCCATACCAGTATATATGCTAACACATTACCCAGTCCATACCAGTATAGATCCTAAAACATTACCCAGTCCATACCAGTATAGATCCTAACACATTACCCAGTCCATACCAGTATAGATCCTAACACATTACCCAGTCCATACCAGTATAGATCCTAACACATTACCCAGTCCATACCAGTATAGATCCTAACACATTACCCAGTCCATACCAGTATAGATCCTAACACATTACCCAGTCCATACCAGTATAGATCCTAACACATTACCCAGTCCATACCAGTATAGATATCCAGCATGATATTTTTCCCCATAGAGATCTGATGTGTTTTCAAAGTGTTCCTTTCATTCTTTGGAGCAGTGTATGTTGGTCGAGCATTTCAAAGTGTAAAAGAGATCTGTGGTGGAACTGGGTGCAATCACAACACCAAACTATGACAACTAACCAGATCAATGATACCACCCAACCAAACATCACTAAGTAAGCTTTAACCCATTCTTCCATAATTACCCGAGCTGATATCTGGAGAAGTTTCTTCCTCTTTAACTGCGTCCATCATCCCAACCTCCTCTGTAAAATGCTGATCACCCCTCACATACGTCTTTTCCTTTATAACCCCAATTTGTACATTTATCAGATCTTCATCCTAAACCAACAAAATGGCAGAAATAATATTAAAAACAAAATAATAATAGAAGAATGATATCTCTTAGGGCTTGGGATCACTTTCCTACATTCTCATCTACCTGATGATGGTGAGGGATGGTGTGACCTTCCTGTGTGGAATCCCGGGAATACAGAGGACGGGGACATCTCTCTGGTGGGTTCCCATTACTGGATCCATCTGTAGGAAACACACACACTGACTGAATACATTGTTTCTATGTGTTTATCAGATGATGGGGGATCTAGGTGGATCCTCCGTACTGCTCTCTCCTTTACAATAAAGTCTCCTCTTACCCGGTGATGTGAGGGGCGGCTGATTCTCCATCATGACGTCCTTGTAGAGATCCTTGTGTCCTTCTAAATACTCCCACTCCTCCATGGAGAAATAGACAGTGACATCCTGACACCTTATAGGAACCTGACACACACAATGATACAGTCACCATCCAGACACATCCCTTGTCTGTTACTGGATAATCTCCCAGAATTCCCAGCACCGCTCACCTCTCCTGTCAGCAGCTCCATCAGCTTCTTGGTGACTTCTAGAATCTTCTGCATGTTGTGTCTCTCAGGTTTTAGGAAGTCACATGGAGGCACTGTGATGGTCATTTGATCACCTGACTTCAGAAGAGGAAATCTCTGTATTGAGAAACGAATAGGAATATCATGTTAGAATCCCAGAATCCCCCTCACCTCTCCGGTCAGGTCTGCGTTTTATTAATAGAGATAAGAGTGATGTCATGTGATCTCCCAGAATCCTCCTCACCTCTCCGGTCAGCAGGTAGATGATCTCCAGGGTGAGGTTTAGTATCTTCTCAGTCATGTGACTCCGATCCTCCTCCATCCTCATTGGTGCCATTATCTATGAAGATTTCTCTGTAGACAGATAATAATGATAACAGAGAATTATCTGGATTGGTATTGGTTGTACAATAAATGGATGAGGATATCAGGGGGCAATATGAAGGTCAGAATGTATTTAGACACTATGATCCCTAGTCTGAAAATACTTAATGTGGACAGTTTAGTGTTTGCTATGATTCTTGCAGTCCTCGAGTCTTGTAAAATTTGGCCTTGTGGATCAAAAATTCAATTTTTTACGATGGGTGTGAGATGAGAATCAGGATAAAGGTCAGGGAAAGCAACAGACGAGCGCATCCAAGAGATGAAGCCGGGGTCACTACACAGAAAATCAATCCAAGGAAACAACAGGCAGGACGAGGAATAGCAAGAAGGAGCTCAGAGACAAATGAGAATATTGCTCAGCCAATGGGAGATTATCTCAGCATGACTTACATAATGAAGGAGAGGAGGGGGAGGGGAGGTGACCATAGATACATGGAAATTCAGCTGGTTCAGCAGGGATCGGTCACATTTCCATCCATGTGTGGTCACTGCCGGATAAAAGTCACTCCATCAGCGGCTGCAGCCAATAGCTTCATCACTGATCTGTGTATTCTGAGAGTGGAGGAGCGCCCCCCATTGTCAGAATACAATAGTGCAGCCGGGAGGATTTCCGCATCCCCCTCCATTGTGTACATGGGGGAATCACATCTGTTTTTTCACTCCCGCTGGCTGAACGATAAAATTGAACCATGTATGGCCAGCTTTGGAAGTAAGATATATATTAATCATCAACTGATCCCCCTGAATGGGGTTAATCTAGGTTTCCACACTATATATGTGTTTATCATCATCTGCTGGAGATAAATGACGTCACAGTGACTATGGAGGAAGAGGACGGACATGACGGGGGGGAGGGGGGGTTACTGGGTGTTAATAGAAAATAAGATCTTATTACCTCCTCTGCTGCCACTTCCACCAATGTCTTCTCTCTACTTCCTCCCAACTCACCTCTCACCCGGAACTTCCTGTCTGTACCTGACATCACTTCCTGTCTGTTCCGGTGTACTGCCAAATTTTCCAACCTGCCGAGATCTCCAACCGGCGTCACTTCCGGTCCCAGATCTTGGCAAGTTGCCGCTACTGGGCATGCGCCGCCTTCAAAGCACGTTCACGGAGAACTCCAACTCCGTGCATGAGAGTTGAAGTTGTGGGCAGCGGAGTACAACTACCTACTGCGCATGCACGAATGGCAATGCCCATTCACGGAGAACTCCAACTCTGTGCATGAAGAGTTGGACTTCTCGGCAGCCTGTACAATTCTACTGCGCATGCACCCGCGGACAGTTGGCGATTTTGGCAAATAGTAACCGCTGCACAGTGCTATATTCCCCACAGTAATTTGTACAAGTTGGAGCTTTTGGCAAATAGTAACCGCTGCACAGTGCTATCCCCCACAGTAATTTGTACAATTAAGCCTGAAAGGGAAAGCTGGGATTTATAGTTCCTCAAAAAAAATTGATTAAGCCAGAAAGGGAATGCTGGGATTTATAGTTCCTCTCAAAAAAGAAACAAAACACTTTTGTGAACAGCGCAGAGACACAGGCTGCGTAATAGGGGGCGCAGGCTGGAAGACGGCGTGCACCACAGGCTGCTTGATGGGGGACAAGCTGGATGACAGCCGGGGTCACAGGCTGCATGATGGGGGACACAGGCTGGATGACGGCCGGGTGTACCATAGGTGTAGTCACGGTAGACGAACTTTGAGGGGCCACAGCTCGGGCCCTGAATGAGTCCAGAGTCCCAAATTTTGCTCAGAGATATGAGAGGTCTACCTGTGGGGGCCTCTAGTATCCCTGTGCTAAATTTGGTGCCCCTAGCCCCCATGGTAAGGTCAGCTTGGTGCAATATGGCAAGCTTGGAGTATCCCTGTGCCAAATTTGGTGCCCCTAGCCCCCGCAGTTAGGTCAGCTTGTTGCAGTATGGCAAGCTTGGGGTGGGCACAGTTGCAGGGCCACAGCTCGTGCCCCAAATATGTCCAATTTGGAAACCCTGGACATGTTTGGGGCACGAGCTGTGGCACTGCAACTGTGCCCACCCCAAGCTTGCCATACTGCACCAAGCCGACCTAACTGCGGGGGCTAGGGGCACCAAATTTGGCACAAGGAAACTAGAGGCCCCCAGAGATAGACCTCCCATATCTCTGTGCCAAATTTGGGACTCTAGACTCATTCAGGGCCCTAGCTGTGGCCCCTCAAATTTCGTCTACCGTGACTGCACCTATAGTACACCCCGCCGTCATCCAGCCTGTGTCCCCTATCACGCAGCCTGTGTCCCCCATAAGGCAGCCTGTGTCCCCCATAAGGCAATCTGTGTTCCCCGCCTTCATCCAGCCTGTGCCCCCCATCACGCAGCCTGTGTCCCCCATAAACGCAGCCTGTGTTACCCACCGTCATCAAGCCTCTGTCCCCCATAAACGCAGCCTGTGTTACCTGCCATCATCCAACCTGTGTCCCCCATCACGCAGCCTGTGTCCCCACTGTCATCCAGCCTGTCCCCCATAAACGCAGCCTGTGTTACCTGCCATCATCAAACCTTTGTCCCCCATCACGCAGCCTGTGTCCTATATCATGCAGCCTGTGTCCTTTGATTTTGCAGTAAAATTGATTGCAGATTTAGTCATGTAGAACATCTGTTATATGGATACAAAGAACCCCAGCAGAGAGTAAAGGGTGGAAATGGCTCCTGATCCCCAGATTTGGGCAATTATGTCACCAATATAAATGGAAAAATCCCACGCTATGTGTAACAACTCAAATACCTACAAAAATAACTTATACCGGACTGCTGCTGTAACAAAGGTAAGTATTCCCTTTATCAACTAGAAGAGCATTACGTGTCACAGGGCTGTCCTATTGTGTGTGCACATAAATTATCACAAATACACTAAAATATGTGGATACATTCATATATAAAGTGCTAGGGGCTCAAAATAATCTTCTCTGCAGATCTACTGCTTCCGCTTTACACCTACTTCATTATTCTTATAATCTTTGCTGCTATATTAAATAAACTAAAAATCTGTGCAAATTCATGTAATCATACAACATTGTGTACTCAATATAGTGTTCTCTGCAAGTCCACTGCTTCCACTTTACATCTACCTTAATAAACTTATTTTGTTTAAAAAAAAGTCCACAAATGAATGAAAAGTTGATAAGGTGTGAAAGTGCTCCGTGCTCCAAACTGTGGCAGCTGTAGTGTAGCCACGCCTTCTTCCACCTCTTACACACGTGATGGTGGGGGCGCCCCCTTAGTAGTGCTTCCCCACTCACCAGAGCAATATGACTCCCAGCTTTTCAGCTACCAGAGTCACAAACATCCTTCACACTCTCCTTACCTCCGATGGCTAAGGAACTGGATCCTCCTCGCTCACTCCTGTAAGTCTGCTGCGCTTTCTGTCAGTCTTCCTCCTAGATTTGGCTTCCTCCTCCGACCGCTGTTCCAGCAGGAGCTCCGCCTCTTCATACACACTCAGGGAGGAGAGAAAGGGGAAGGATATACAGTACATACACACACAGCACAAGGCCGTGTTCACACTACTAGACGGTTCTCAGGGCTGCAGTTCCTCTGAGCTCCACAAGGTGGTGATCTCACTTCTACCCAGACAGGAAGTCTCTATGGACTACAGACAGGAAGTTATGTCAGATTCTGATAGGACGTTCCATTTGGTAGGACGGAAAAAGGAGACAATGCAGGAATTGGCGGCAGAGGAGGTAATAAACATAGATTAACCCCTTCAGGGAAATCAGTTGATGAATAATATATCTTGCTATATAAAGCTGACCATACATGGTTCAGTTTTATAGTTCAGCCAGCGGGATGAGTGAAAAAAAAAACTGAAGCGATTCCCCCATCCACACATTGGAGGGGGATGGGGTAATCCTCCCCACTGCACTATTGTATTCTGACAATGGGGGGCGCTCCTCCACTCTCAGAATACACAGATCAGTGATGAAGCTATTGGCTGCAGCTTCTGATTGAGTGACATTTCTCCGGCAGTGACCACACATGGATGGAAATGTAACCGATCCCTGCTGAACCAGCTGAATTTCCATGTATCTATGGTCACCTCACCTCCCCTCCCCCTAATCTTCTTCATTAAGTAAGTCATGCTGAGATAATCTCCCATTGGCTGAGCAATATTCTCATTTGTCTCTGAGCTCCTTCTTGCTATTCCTCGTCCTGCCTGTTGTTTCCTTTGATTGATTTTCTGTGTAGTGACCCCGGCTTCATCTCTTGGATGCGCTCATCTGTTGCTTGTCCTGACCTTTATCCTGATTCCTGGATCTCCTCCTCATCTCTCCTCCATATCCCCTTACACAGCTTTTCTCCACACCTGCAGTGACCCTGGGGGGTGGAAGTTGGCACCAGCATGCAGCAAAATCCATTCCCACCATTAGGAGCTCTGGAGAAAATTGTCTGCTATTTACACTCTGTTCCTCCGCACTTCACCTGCTCACACGAGAGATTACTTTTCTGTATGGTAAAGGTTAAAGTTCACTCTTAATTTTAGGAGAAGTGGGAGGCACCCGGGAACAATGACTTGGTTAGCACAGGATCCTCATATATAGGGCCCCTCAAATCTCCCCATCTAAATGTCCCTCCATCCCGAGTCTATATGTCCAATGATATTACTCTGACCTCACAGCTCCTCCCCCATGTCCCTCCATCTGGCTTTTTTTTCTCATGCTCTTAGGATGTGGGCGTACCCTTGGCATACTCATTAGCAAAGTGGGTCTGTTGGTCCTGCGTTGTATGTAATGATGTCAGGATGCCTGCAACAATCTTTTACCCTGCGTAGTGTGGGGGTCCTGTGTGGGTAAATTATACCTCAGTCTGAGGTGGGTCTTTAATCAAATGGAAACCTGAATTGTGAGGTGAGGAGGATTCTGGGAATTTCATTTGATTTTACTATTTGTGTTCAGATTTAGAGTTTTCCTCCTGTGGAGTCTGGAGATCATATGACCATCACATTGCCTCCACCCCCCTCCCTGATAGAATAGAGAAATACAAAGAAGATTCTAGAAGTCACCAGAGAGATCATGGAGGAGAGGTGAGCGGTGCTGGGAATTCTGGGACATTATCCAGTAACAGACAAGGGTTGTGTCTGGATGGTGACTGTATCATTGTGTGTGTCAGGTTCCTATAAGGTGTCAGGATGTCACTGTCTATTTCTCCATGGAGGAGTGGGAGTATTTAGAAGGACACAAGGATCTCTACAAGGACGTCATAATGGAGAATCAGCCGCCCCTCACATCACCGGGTAAGAGGAGACTTTATTGTAAAGGAGAGAGCAGTACGGAGGATCCACCTAGATCCCCCATCATCTGATAAACACATAGAAACAATGTATTCAGTCAGTGTGTGTGTTTCCTACAGATGGATCCAGTAATGGGAACCCACCAGAGAGATGTCCCCGTCCTCTGTATTCCCGGGATTCCACACAGGAAGGTCACACCATCCCTCACCATCATCAGGTAGATGAGGAACAATCACTGATAGTATCATTAGGATCTGTACATTATCTGCATTGTTACCATTGATGTCATTTTTATTATATATTCGGAGTGGAAATCTGAGAGATTCTAAAGTTGAGGTTAAAGAAGAGATAAAAGAGGAGGATGATGAGGATGAGGTGATGGAGGAGTCAGAGTTTCTAAAAGAACACAAAGACCTGTACCAGGACACCATGGTGGAGTCATCCAGCTACAGAAACCCACCAGAGAGATGTCCCCGTCCTCTGTATTCCCGGGATTCCACACAGGAAGGTCACACCATCCCTCACCATCATCAGGTAGATGAGGAACAATCACTGATAGTATCATTAGGATCTGTACATTATCTGCATTGTTACCATTGATGTCATTTTTATAATATATTCAGAGTGGAAACCTCGGGGATGATAATATTGATGTTAAAGAAGAGTATAAAGAGGAGGATGAGGAGTATGGAGTGATGGAGGAGTTTTCAGAAGGACACAAGGATATGATGGAGCCACCTAATACCAGGAACCCACCAGAGAGATGTCCCCGTCCTCTGTATTCCCAGGATTTCACACAGGAAGGTCACACCATGCCCCATTGTTACAAGGTTGGTGGGACGGAGCATCTAGAACATGGACTCATTGAAGTGATATCACAATATTGAAGCTTATGTTTTACAGATGACCTCTTCTATTATTTTCTTGGTTTAGAGTGGAGATCCAATTGATATAGAATATGAGGTTAAAGCAGAAGAAGAAGAGACGTATGTGAGGGATGATCAGCAGTCTATGGAGGAGGATGGAATAACGGGGACATTTATAGAGGAGGACACTCCTACAGAGATCAGCACAGGTGGGTCATTAACACTAAATACATTCCTCCACCCATACTGCTCACTGATTGGCCCAGAGTAGGACGGGGACTGGGTGATATCAGCCTGTAATACCCTGGTCACTTTCCTGAGCTGTGTTCCCCGTCCTGTATTCCTGTATTTCTCTCGGATAATCTTCCTTCTCTGTGCCGCAGACACAATTTATGTCTCTAGACTGGATTTATGGAGATTCTGGGGTTCAGCTGGCAGCAAAATGTTCATTTTCACCAGAGGAGTTACAAGACCTAGACACCTGGGGTCAGGGTCGGGACAAGGGGTGGGTAGGAGGGGCGGCTGCCCTGGTCACTGTGGTATCATGCGGGGAGGGGGGGGACCACAGTGAAATTGAGGGGGGAAGGGATCTGTGTTGCGAGGAGGAATTTAAGGAGCAGCAGGGGCTAAGAATTGTTATAGGAAGGGAAATTTGGGTGTGTGCTAGAAGTGGTGATTCATGGGGGATTTGGGTTGGGAGGGGGGTGGGAGAAGGGGATTTGTGCTAGGAGGGTCAATTTTGGGGGGTTTGTACTAGAATAGGTGATATGGTAAAGGGGGCGATTTGTATTAGGGGGAGAATTTCTTATGCGGGGGGCGGGATTTGTGCTAGTAGGGATGGGCCGGGTGATCATGCAGATTAGTACCCAATGTTTGTTTTGTTTTGGGGGGGGTTACTCACACATAATGCTCATACATATTGGGGGGTGCAATTTGGCCCTGGGATATAGGTGACCTTCTACCGGCACTGCCTGGGATATGCGCTTTATATTTCCTTCCCAAAGCCGAGGTCTAGTAAGCTCTCTGATAGAACAATTTTCCCGGGGTTACTTACTCTGCTATTCACTGGCTGTGCCTGACTTATGAGTCCTGACCCTAACACTGTATAATTTATATTGTATATTATTACATAATCCTTACCCCTGCACTATATACTCTATGTTGTATATTACATATTCCTGACTCCTGCACTATATACCGTATTTTTCGCCGTATAAGACGCACTTTTTCTTCCACAAAACTGGGGGGGGAAAAGTTGGTGCGTCTTATACGGCAAATGAACATTTTTCCTGCTGCCTGTGCTGAGCCCTGACAATGGGGGCGGTGCCGGTGCGTGCATCAGTCACGCACCGTCACTGCCCGATCTCCTTCCCGCCGGACCGAGAGAGCCGCCGAAAGAGCCGCCGAGAGAGCCGCCATCAAAGAACGAAGACAGAAGAGGACGAGAGGAGCAGCGCCGTGGACGGTTCCAGGAATCCCGCCGCCATCAGAAGAAGAGGACGAGAGGAGCAGCGCAGGCAGCCCAGGAGAGCAGGTAAGTGAGCCGACCTGTGCCATGCCTGTACCACCACCTGTGCCATGCCTAAACCACCACCTGTGCCATGCCTAAACCACCACCTGTGCCATGCTTAAACCACCACCTGTGCCATGCCTAAACCACTACCTGTACCAAGCCTAAACCACCACCTGTACCAAGCCTAAACCACCACCTGTGCCATCCCTAAACCACCACCTGTGCCATGTCTAAACCACCACCTGTGCCAAGCCTAAACCACCACCTGTGCCATGCCTAAACCACCACCTGTGCCATGCCTATACCCTCACCTGTGCCATGCCTATACCCTCACCTGTGCCATGCCTGTACCCACACCTGTGCCATGCCTGTACCATGCCTATGCCATGCCTATACCATCACCTGTTGATATAAAATATTTTACTGCAGTATTTGGTTCAGAATCTTTTTTTTCTAGATTTTCCTCCTTTAAAATTGGGTGCGTCTTATATCCCGGTGCGTCTTATACGGCGAAAAATACGGTACTCTGTTATACATTACATACCCCTGCACTATATACTCTATGTTGTACATTACATACCCCTGACACCTGCACTATATACTGTATGTTGTACATTACATACCCCTGCACTATATACTGTATGTTGTACATTACATACTCCTGACCCCTGCACTATATACTCTTATGTTGTACATTACATACTCCTGACTTCTGCTCTCTCCCCTCTACCCACTGCTATCTATACACATAATATGAATTCTCTTTTGTTACACTCATTTTCTACCAGCTGGACATTTTATATCGGTAGATAGTGAGTAGGTGTCCCGCACATCAAGGTGTGAGTCTGAGACTGCCATTTACTATCATATAGCAGGTCTTGACTTGGACACCTAGTTGTAAGATCCTCAGAGACAAAGCTGTCTGATGTGGGCGGAGTCCTGGTTTAAGGGAACCGATCTGCTGATGTCTAGTAATAATCTCTGTATTTCTATTTTAGTAAATGGACGGGAGATGAGGAAAATCTCAGAGGATTGTCTCACTTTGTCTCCAGAATGTAAAGTAGAAGATGAGGACATCACACAGTATAGTCCAGGAGAAAACCCGGCTACCTCAAATGTCCATCCGGCACCACACAGTGTAGATGGACCATCGTATTCCTCTTATCCTGAGGAACCTCAGACTGTGAGGGACGGTGCCGGACCATCGTATTCCTCTTATCCTGAAGAACCTCAGACTGTGAGGGACAGTGCCGGACCATTGTATTCCTCTTATCCTGAGGAACCTCAGACTGTGAGGGACAGTGCCGGACCATCGTATTCCTCTTATCCTAAGGAACCTCAGACTGTGAGGGACAGTGCCGGACCATCGTATTCCTCTTATCCTGAGGAACCTCAGACTGTGAGGGACGGTGCCGGACCATCATATTCCTCTTATCCTGAGGAACCTCAGACTGTGAGGGACGGTGCCGTCCTTCCAGCAGATAAGAGGTTTCCCTGTACTGAGTGTGGGAAATGTTTCCGTTTTAAATCCTATCTTAATAGACATGAAAGATCTCACATGGTAGAGAAGCCGTATTCCTGTCCTGAGTGTGGGAAATGTTTTTCACATAAGTCCTCTCTTTACACACATCAGAGATCTCACTCGGGGGAGAAGCCGTATTCCTGTCCTGAATGCGGGAAATCTTTTTCACAGAAGTCCTCTCTTTTCACCCATCAGAGATCTCACACGGGGGAGAAGCCGTTTTGCTGTCCTGTTTGTGGGAAATGTTTTTCACAGAAGTCTCATCTTCACACACATCAGAAATCTCACACGGGGGAAAAGCCGTTTTCCTGTCCTGAGTGCGGGAAATGTTTTTCACTGAAGTCTTATCTTCAAACACATCAGAGATCTCACATGGGGGAGAAGCCGCATTCCTGTCCTGAGTGCGGGAAATGTTTTTCACATAAGTCTTATCTTTACAGACATCAGAGATCTCACACGGGTGAGAAGCCGCATTCCTGTCCTGAGTGTGGGAAATGTTTTTCGCTGAAGTCCTATCTTTACACACATCAGAGATCTCACACGGGGGAGAAGCCGCATTCCTGTCCTGCGTGCGGGAAATGTTTTTCACATAAGTCTGATCTTTACAGACATCAGAGATCTCACACGGGGGAAAAGCCGCATTCCTGTCCTGAGTGTGGGAAATGTTTTTCGCTGAAGTCCTATCTTTACACACATCAGAAATCTCACACGGGGGAGAAGCCGCATTCCTGTCCTGAGTGCGGGAAATGTTTTTCACTGAAGTCTCATCTTAACACACATCAGAGATCTCACACAGGTGAGAAGCCGCATTCCTGTCCTGAGTGCCTGAAATGTTTTTCATATAAGTCTGACCTTTACACACATCAGAGATCTCACACAGGGGAGAAGTTGCATTCCTGTCCTGAGTGTGGGAAATGTTTTTCACATAAGTCCCATCTTTACATACATCAGAGATCTCACACAGGGGAGAAGCCGTATTCTTGTCCTGAGTGCGGGAAATGTTTTTCACAGAAGTTCAATCTTTACATACATCAGAGATCTCATGCGGGGGAGAAGCCACATTCCTGTCCTGAGTGCGGGAAATGTTTTTCACTGAAGTCTCATCTTCACAGACATCAGAGATCTCACACAGGGGTGAAGCCGTATTCCTGTTCTGAGTGCGGAAAATGTTTTTCACAGAAGTCTACTCTTTATATACATCAGAGATCTCATACGGGGGAGAAGCCGTTTTCCTGTCCTGAGTGCGGGAAATGTTTTTCAGATAAGTCCAGTCTTTCCAGACATCAGAGAACTCACACGGGGAGAAGCCACTTTCCTGTCCTGAGTGAGGGAATTGTTCCTCACTGAAGTCCTGTCTTCTTGTACATCAGGGGTCCCACACAACCCTGGAGGCGTATTAGTGCATTGAGTGCGGGAAATTTCTTCTATATGAATGTTGGTGGACATGTGGTAAAGAAGCACACCCTGATATACACCTCAGATATACTCCATGGCTGATCTTCATCATGTAAGAAACAGTTGATAAGGAGATGAGAGATTACCAGAGACATGGATGAAGTGGTGTACCGTGTTGGATTTTCATTGGCTGAGTAAATTTTGGGGTGTAGAGTGGTAAGTAGAGCCACGAAATGAAGGAATCACCTTCAGAATGTCTTGCTTGTCTGTGTGAAGGTTACTGATAATGATATAGCGGGTTACAGAGCTACCGTGTTTCCCCGAAAATAAGCCCGGGTCTTATATTAATTTTGGCACCAAAAGACACAGTAGGGCTTATTTTCGGGGTAGGTCTTACTTTCATGTGCTGTCCCTCTCTTCCCTCTCTGCGTGCCAAGAATCCTGTGTGAACCTAGTTTAGTGTATATAAAATCCTAGGATGCGCTTTATTAGTGTTTTATATATGTCCAGTGTGTGTTTTTGTAATACAGTAGTGTAAAATACCTTCATTACTGCTCTGTGCTCAGCTACAGTGATCTCACACTCTCTCCTGTCTTTCTTCTCTCATACCGTGGCTGTCAGACTCAGAGGGAGATATCAGCCCCTGCCCTCTGCAGTTTACACAGAAGCGCAGGATAGATTAGATTACAATAGTGTGAAATACCTTCTTCATCGCTGCTCCAGGCTAAGCTGATCTGCCGCCCTCTTCTCCCCCCGCTGACAGCTGGGGGTCACGGAAGTGCCGATGTAAAGGCATTTCCCACAATTCTAATCGAACACTCTGCGCTTCTGTGTTACACTGCAGAGGGGAGGGGCTGAGATCCCCATCTGACAGGACAGCTAAGGTATGAGAGGAGACAGAATCAGCTTAGAGCAGAGCGGCGATGCAAGGAATGTATTTCACAGTATTATATTACAAAAACACACATTGGACATTATTTAAAACACTAATAAAGTGCATCCTAGGATTTTTCATACACTAATTTTCAGGGCTTATTTTCAGGGTAGGGCTTATATTGAATCCCTCCCCAAAAATAACATTAGGTCTTACTTTCAGGGTAGGTCTTACTTTCGGGGAAACACGGTAGAAGCTGTGAGATCCCATATACTGTATCTTTAACAGTAAACTTTGCACAGACAAGACAGAAATTCTGAAGTTGATGTCCTTCATTTCAAGGCTCTACTTACCAGTGGTGACCCCGAAGCGTGTCTCTCTGTCTTCAGTCCATCCTTCTCCCATCCTCCAACAGGAGGGAAGGAGAACTCGGAGATAATCTAGGTGAGAACTTCTTTCCTTTGCTCCTGTGTGGGTTTGGGTCCCTTTGAAATCCCCACAATCATTCTTGGTGACTTCAACATCCCTGTTACTACAAACACTTCTGTTACTTCTAAATGTTTTAGTCTAATCTCCTCATTTGGCCTGAAACAATGAATACACAATGGATAGAGGCTTCTACTCACTCTGGTGGCAACACCCTCAGCCTTGTATTCTCCCACCTATGCACTCCATGCAACCTCTCCAAAATCCTCTCCCTCTCTCTAAACACCACTAGGGATGGACGAGCGGTTTGGACCGAGCATAATTTCAGCCCGAAATGGCCCCTTTGGGTGTTTGCCAAATACCCAAATTATCTATGTGCTCTGGGTTTCTTCTATTTATTTTACTATTTACATCCTGCTGAGTGCACAGTCAATAGGTTGTTAAGAAGCGAGGTTGGGAAACCCGCCATGGCGTCCTTAACAACAAATTAGTCATCAGCTGTCAGCAGGCTTCCCCGCAGACAGCTGAATGTAAAAAAAATAATTATTGGCAAAAAAAAAAAACTTTGCGGTGGGGTCTCCACCGTCTATACCAGGCCCCATCCATACAAGGCCCAAAAAAGGCTGCATGCTTGGATAAGGGATAGGTATAGATTTTGAGGGGAAACCCCTCTCCAATTTTTTTTTTTTTTAAATGGCGTATCTTCCCCCCCAAAATCCATACCAGACCCTTATCCAAGCACACAGCCTGTCAGGCCAGGACAGGGGTGAGGACAAGCGAGTGCCCCCCAAACCATACCAGGCCACATGCCCTCAACATGGAGGGGTGCTTTGGGTTAGGGGGGTCTGCAGGGGGCTTTTCGGAATCTGGAAGCCCCCTTGAAAAAGGGGGACCCAGATCCTGGCCCTCATTTACCAAAAAAAGTGTCAAAAATAATGAGGCAGTTTTTACAGTTCCTTTATTAAAAATAAAAAAACAATGTCCTCTGATGTAGATCCATCGTCAATCACAACGACAGCTGCACCATCGACCCAAAAAAAGATTAAAAAAAAACCTCCGCCCATGAGGAAGGCTGACTGTCGAGTGCCTGCTCTGCCAGGTGACAGTTTTTAAATAGGTGATGGGCAGAGCCACCTGGTGATGTAACCTCACCAATCCTGCACCAGTCAGTTACATGACAAAGGGGCAGGCCACCAGATGATGTCACCAGGTGGCCCTGCTCCTTACCTTTTTAAGAACTGTCAGACTGTCATTCCTTGAGGGTGGAGTGTTTTTTTGGGGGGTTCCAGAGGTGCAGTGGGCGTCGTGAATAACGATTAATCTACATTGGGGGACATTGTTTTTTATTTTTTCTATAAAAGGAATTGTGAAAAACGGCCTCATAGCCTCATATTATTTATTTTGTACCCCCAAACTCATTCACGTAAGGGAGTGGGACCTGGGGGCCCCCTTGTTAACGGGGGCTTCATGATTCTGATAAGCCCCCTGCCAGGTTGTGGGGAAGAGGCCCTTGTCCCCTTCAACATAGGGACAAGGTGCTTTGGGGGCACAACCCCCATGTTGAGGGCATGTGACCAGGTATGATTCAGGTGGGGGCACTCGCTCGTCCCCCCCTTTCCTGGCCTGCCAGGCTGCATGCTTGGATAAGGGTCAGGTATAGATTGTGGGGGGGACCTCATGCCATTTGTTTTTAAAATTTTGGCATGGATTTCCCCTTAAAATTCATGTCAGACCCAAAGAGCCTAGTATGGATTTTGGGGGACTCCACACCGATTTTCCCCGATTTTCTTTTTCTTGTCTGCAATTATTTTTTTTACATTCTGCTGTCAGCGGGGAAGCCCACTGACAGCTCATGACTCATTCGTTGTTAAGGACGCAGCAGCCGGCTTCCCACTTCTTAACAACCTATTGACTGTGCGCTCGGCGGGATGTAAATAGTACAAAAAATGAAAACACAGAGCACACAGAAAATTCGGGTGATCGGTGAAGTTATCCTCGGCCCAAACCGCTCGTCCGTCCCTAGTGGTGCTTAGAGGGAGGGAGAGAATTGTTGGAGAGGATGCATGGAGTCCATAGGTGGGAGAATACAAGGCTGAGGGTGTTGTCACCAGAGTGAGTAGAAGCATGTACACATTGTACACCCATGTCTTCACGCCAAATGAGGAGGTTAGACTAAAACATTTAGAAGTAACAGAAGTGTTCATGTTAACAGGGATGTTGAAGTCTCTGAGAATGATTGTGGGGATTTCAGAAGAGAGAAAGTAGGGCAGCCAGGCAGAGAAGTCATCAAGGAAAGGTAATACCGGTCCGGCGATAAATCACAGCAATTCTAGAGGAGATTGGAGAAAATAGACGTATACAGTGAGCTTCAAATGATGAGAGGGAGGAGAGTGGAGAACCTGGAAGGTGCTCTGTGAGGATAGGAGGATTCCCACTCCACCTCCCTTGTGTTCCCTAGATCTAGATTTATACCTACTTCATTTATCTTATGGTGTTTATCAATAAATGAAGTAAACTGATCCATGTGCAAATTAATATACAACTTAAAGTGCTTTGTGCTCAAGATGCTGTTCCCTGCAGATCCACGGCTTCCACTTTACAACTGCTTCATTATCTTATAATGTTTTCTATAAAGTAAAAATTTGTGCAAATTCATGTAATCATACAATATTTTTTGCTCAATATAGTGTTCTCTGCAAGTCCACTGCTTCCACTTTGCATCTACTTCAATTAAGTTCTGTTGCTCCAAAAAAGTTCACAACTTAACGAAAAGTTGATAAGGTGTGAAAGTTCTCCGTGCTCCAAACTGTGCCAGCTGTAGTGTAGCCACGCCTTCTTCCACCTCTTACACACGTGATGGTGAGGGCGCCCCCTTAGTAGTGCTTCCCCACTCACCAGAGCAATATGACTCCCAGCTTTTCAGCTACCAGAGTCACAAACATCCTTCACATTCTCCTCACCTCCGATGGCACAGGAACTGGATCCTCCTCGCTCACTTCTGCAAGTCTGCTGCGCTTTCTGTCAGTCTCCCTCCTAGACTTGGCTTCCTCCTCCGACCGCTGTTCCAGCAGGAGCTCCGCCTCTTCATACACACTCAGGGAGGAGAGAAAGGGGAAGGATATACAGTACATACACACACAGCACAAGGCCGTGTTCACACTACCAGATGTTTCTCAGGGCTGCAGTTCCTCTGAGCTCCACAGAGATTGCACACGGGGGAGAAACCGTACTCCTGTCCTGAGTGAGGGAATTGTTCCTCACTGAAGTCCTGTCTTCCTGTACATCAGTGGTCCCACACAACCCTGGAGGTGTATTAGTGCCTTGAGTGCGGGAAATGTCTTCTATATGAATGTTGGTGGACATGTGGGGAAGAAGCACACCCTGATATACACCTCAGATATACTCCATGGCTGATCTCCATCATGTAAGAAACACTTAATGAGATCAGAGATCACCAAAGACATGGATGAAGTGTTGTCCCGTGTTGGCCATTGATAGCAGGAGAAAAACAAAAATGGAGTCCTTACCTTTCATTGGCTGAGTACATTTTGTGCGGGAAGATTTCAGAAACATTTACAGATCTGGTTGTTATAAATGTGTTGATGAAATGTGACCCGCATTCCCCCAGTCATGGTGAATTGGGATTTCCTATAATGGTCAGTTCCATCTAGTGGCCATAATGTGCTTTCCTGACAGATGTCCATGTCAGCATACGTTTGGGTAGCCCTGCCCTCGTTCCTCCCCCCATAAGACCCCACCCCCATAAATGTTTAGGATAAGCCATTGGCTGAGTTCCTTTTTTGTCCTCCTCACTTATAGGACCATTTTTGTATGAAGTTTTCCTACCTATTGGAAGTATTGGTGGGTGGGTCTGGTGCTGGGCAGCTGTGCGGGATGTCAGGAGCTTCCTTTGGTATCCAGAAGTCTTCCAGGATGTCCCGAGTGGTCATTGAGTCCCCAGCTATCAGCGGGGTGGTGTTATGGCACACATATGTAGAGGATCCATGCCTGGAGAGTGGGCCCTGCCATCGGTGGCCATTTGCATTGGCTGGGAGCCCAGCTGTTAGCGGGTGGCCATTAAGTGTTAGACACGTGAAATTCGTTTCAGTGCAAATACAAATTCCGACAAATTTTTGGTTATTCCTAGATTCGGATGTATCCAAATCTTCAAATGAAATTGTATTCAATTTAGTTGAAATCTGTTAAAATTTGTTTAGTTTATTCATTTTCTAACGAATTCCAACTTTTCAGAACGATTCGAATTCGGATCACTCAAAAAACGATCGACCAATGCAAATTCTGTGTGAAGAAATAGCTGGTTGTTTAGCAGCAAGCCGGGAAGCCGCCCGCCCGCATCCTTACCAAACATGACTCATCAGCTGTCAGCAGGCTTCCCCACTGACAGATGAATGGAAAGAAAAGAATGCCGGCATTGCCCAGCAATAGAAAAAAACGGCGTGCTCCCCCCCCAAGTCCATACCAGGTCCTTCGGGGGTCAAAATTAAAAAAAACAGCGTGGGTTCTCCCCTAAAAACCATACCAGACCCTTTATCCCGTCATGCAGCCTGGCAGGTCAGGAAAGTGGGAGGGGCGAGTGAGCCCCCCCCACTCCTTAACCATACAAGGCCACTTGTCCTCAACATGGGGGGGTGGGTGCTTTGGGAAAGCTCTGTCCCCGCACCCCACCCCAAAACACCTTGTCCCCATATTGATGGGGAAAAGGTCCTCTTCCCCACAACCATGGCCTGTGTTTGTGGGGGTCTGCAGGCAGGGAGTTTGTCATAATCTGAAAGCCCCTTTTACCAAGGGGGCCCCCAGAACCTGCCCTCCCCCCCATGTGAATGAGTATCAGGAACATAGTACCTGTACCTATTCACTAAAAAAATGTCAAAAAGTAATATAAACACACACACAATTTTCTCCTAAGCGTGCCCAACCCAGTTGTGTTCCTGCCTCTGGGATCCGGGTTGCCCATCGGATACATTGATTGCCCTGTGGAAGAGGTCCGGGACACGTGAGTATGTTTGGCTTGAGGTCAGCAGAAGGGAGCAGACGCCATGCGGGCTGCTAGGGAGTAACCAAAAGGAAAACCTATGGAGAGGACTCTGCTCTCTGGGGGATCGATGTGCATTGCAGCCTCTTACCAAAGTTTGGTGCAGTCGCCTACCTTTGTCTTCTTTTCTGTCCTGAGGAGAGAACGGTTTGTTGAAGCAAGGTTTGCTTTCTGCGTAGCGGTACCCCCGCAGGAGCCGCTTGGATATTGGTTTGCCCGGGCCTCCCACTGATTACTCCACAGCCAGATACAGGGTATTTTCACACAGCCAGGTGCACACACTCTTCCGCTCGTTGTCTCCAATGGCCAGTATAGGGGATGTGTTTTCATGTTTTATTTGGAGAACTTGGATAGGAGAAGAAAAACCAGAGCTAACATGAGAGTCCCAACAACCTATCTGTTCAGAGAAATGGGAACCTACAGATGTTCACAAGGAACCACTGTCATATGTGTGGACTTTAAGGGCACAGCATGAGACAGATAACAACTCCATGGATTTATCCTAAAATAACATTTATTGATTTATCTAAAACCAGATCTCAATAAAATGAGGAAACTGGCCCCAAACTGAGCTCAGCTCGTACACAGGAGATCAATGTCTCCTACTAATTTCACTCATGTACATCATACATATATAAGGATAAGTTGGTATATATCATAAGGTTCGTGTAGATATAGATATTTCCTCTCTTCACTTAGATGTAACATTTAGTGACGGCCATGTACTTTATTACTGAATATATCTTATTACTATTATAACAATCTCCTTACTATATGGATTTTATTGTGTCAGCTTTTTTTGTATACATGTCTGCATCATATTTGTTACTGATGTCAACATTTGTATCAATTACTGTATGTATAATAAATGACTACGTTCAGATTCTATTTTTGTATATCTTAGTTGGTGACCTGCCTCATATAAAGTCCCACGGCCTCTGTTTTCTGTTTGCATTAACCATTAGGGATGGAGGGACGTTACTGTGTTTGCTTCAGATCATATTCCTCTATCTTCGTCTGTTCACTGGTCAACGTGTTTCATACAAGGCTTCTTCAGGACTATGAAGATGTACAGACAGTTTTCTCTTAAAATTAACCGACTCGATATTAGTGTTTCATAAACATAGAACATAATCTGTATTTATGTACATCATAATAAATACAAACATGGCTTACTAGCACACGGCCTTCCTTCCAACCCCAAACAAATTAACCCGACCTGGGGCAAAAAATCGGACCAAAATGTGTTGTGTGTATATATAGGTATCTGTCCTGATGATCCAAGGTACAAGATAAAATATACAGTATCTCACAAAAGTTAGTACTCCCCTCACATTTTTGTAAGTATGTTATTCTATCTTTTCATGTGACAACACTGAAGAAATGACACTTTGCTACAATGTAAAGTAGTGAGTGTACAGCTTGTATAACAGTGTAAATTTGCTGTCCCCTCAAAATAACTCAACACACAGCCATTAATAATGCCTAAATCACTGGCAACAAAAGTGAGTACACCCTTAAGTCCAAATGTCCAAAAAGATCTTAAGTCTTAATGTCCAAATTAGGCCCAATTAGCAATTTTCCCTCCCCGGCGTCATGTGATTCATTAGTGTTACAAGGTTTCAGGTGTGAATGGGGGGCAGGTGTGTTAAATTTGGTGTTATCACTCTCACTCTCTCATACTGGTCACTGGAAGTTCAACATGGCACCTCATGGCAAAGAACTCTCTGAGGATCTGAAAAAAAAGAATTGTTGCTCTTCAAAAAGATGGCCTAGGCAATAAAAAGATTGCCAAGACATTGAAACTGAGCTGCAGCACGATTGCCAAGACCATACAGTGGTTTAACAGGACAGGTTCCGCTCAGAACAGGCCTCGCCATGATCGACCAAAGAAGTTGAGTGCACGTGCTCAGCGTCATATGCAGAGGTTGTCTTTGGGAAATAGACGTATGAGTGCTGCCAGCATTGCTGCAGAGGTTGAAGGGGTGGGGGGTCAACCTGTCAATGCTCAGACCATACGCCACACACTGCATCGAATTGGTCTGCATGGCTGTCATCCCAGAAGGAAGCCTCTTCTAAAGATGATGCACAAGAAAGCCCGCAAACAGTTTGCTGAAGACAAGCAGACTAAGGACATGGATTACTAGAACCATGCCCTGTGGTCTGATGAGTCCAAGATAAACTTATTTGGTTCAGATGGTGTCAAGCATGTGTGGCTGCAACTAGGTGAGGATTACAAAGCCAAGTGTGTCTTCCTACAGTCAAGCATGATGTGGGAGTGTCATGTACTGGGGCTGCATGAGTGCTGCCGGCACTGGGGAGCTACAGTTCATTGAGGGAACCATGAATGCCAACATGTACTGTGACATACTGAAGCAGAGCATGATCCCCTCCCTTCAGAGACTGGTCCATAGGCTAGTAGTATTCATATATGATAACGACCCCAAACACACCTCCAAGACGACCACTGCCTTGCTAAAGAAGCTGAGGGTAAAGGTGATGGACTGGGCAAGCATGTCTCCAGACCTAAACCCTATTAAGCATCTGTGGGGCATCTTCAAACGGAAGGTGGAGGAGTGCAAGGTCTTTAACATCCACCAGCTCTGTGATGTCATCATGGAGGAGTGGAAGAGGACTCCAGTGGCAACCTGTGAACGTCTGGTGAACTCCATGCCCAAGAGGGTTAAGGCAGTGCTGCAAAATAATGGTGGCCACACAAAATATTGACACCCTGGGCCTAATTTGGACATCTTAACTTAGGGGTGTACTCACTTTTGTTGCCAGCGGTTTAGACATTAACGGCTGTGTGTTGAGTTTTTTTGAGGGGACAGCAAATTTACACTGTTATACAAGCTGTACACTCACTACTTTACATTGTAGCAAAGTGTCATTTCTTCAGTGTTGTCACATGAAAAGATAGAATAAAATATTTACAGAAATGTGAGGGGTGTACTTACTTTTGTCAGATACTGTATACAAACGTATATCTATATGCTGTATATGCACACACATACAGTATACACATGTTTTGCCTTTTATCTCTATTTTGAACTAGGCGATCGTTTACATACACAGCGCTTTTGCAGCACTTTTTAGGTGCAGTGCACTTTTGTTTAAGGACGCGTGACTCAAAAACTACTTCAAAAAGCATTTTGAGGCGCTTCCCATTCATTTCAATAGCGAGGGGCGTTTTTGAGGCGCTTTTCCTTAGCACTCCAAACATGCTCCAAAGATGCTGCTTGCAGGATTTTTTTCACTGCCCCACCAGCACCCCCCCTCCCCCCAGGGTGAAAGCATTCATTGATTTTAATGGGAATGAGAAAGAAAGACAAAAGGAAGTAAGTCTGTCCGAGGATTTACCGCCAGCCGTTCCTGGAGTCAGCACCTTGTGTGTGGAACCTGCAGATAGGTGAGCCAAGGAGACCATATTATGTGGAAGAGGGGTTGGTTGTCTCGGAAGACACAAACCATTCTTACATTTAGCATTATCCATGTGAGCTTACACTTCGTTAGGGCGATGTCTATATCTGGGCTTTTCCAGGAGGTCCCAATAGCAGTTTTGGCCGCCAAGAACATGAAGTATATTAAGGAAGAGAGGAAAGATCGCTGGTGCCGCACATCCATGGAGTCCTATGGTGGTATGAGAGAGGCAACCTCAGCCTGGGCTCCCGCCAGGCCACACCCCCAACATGTTTTACTCCGCCCCCAGAACTTACTCATGGGGATGAACATGAAGTATATTAAGGTCCATGTGTGTTCCGGGACATTTTCCACTGGTTTATTCAGTAAGGTAAAATATGAAATAGTTATGTAACTGTAATGTTCTGGTACCTTTGGGTACCCTAATTACTCTTTCATAAGTGTATGCGCCCCACCATTCTCTTTTGGTAAGGTGCGCATACACCTTTAAGACTGATGCTGTCATCACTGAGCGCCGGACTGGATGGCTATTTAGATCGCCGGCTCTCACTCACATGTGTTCGTTCAAACTGCTTTGTGCCTTGATGCTAACCTGTCTTGAAGCTCTCATGCTTGCAAGCATACCTCGCTGTCGGAACCACGCTGCGCTGATCCCTGTATCCCGCTACCAGATCATCCGCTCTTGCCGAACCTCTCCTCTACTACATTGCTATTAGTGATAAGTACCCCACAGGGGAAACCTCTATAACTTTCATACTAAAGCTTACACTATCTAGCTCTGCATACTAAGGACTATTACTACATCTGCATTATCTAAGATTGCTAGCTCTTGAGCCTACTACCACCTGTTCTTGCACTGGGTTGATCTCTCTTGTATGTCCACCTGCTACTCTGTCATCTGCTACCATACATGATTGCTAAACCTATCTGCATCCCATCTGCTACTATCTTACTTTCAAGAACATTTCCTTTCAAGTGTCTGTCATCTACCATCTCTACCCAACCTGTCTCTTCAGCCTATCATCACTGTGTTACTATATATATAAGTCACTCTAGGAAACATCTTATTGAGTGTGTGTATTTACTTGCTGAATTGAGATCATCCACACATGATGAGTCATTGAGAGTTGGGATTGGTGTCTCAGCGTTTCTCTACATGACTACTGAAGTGGAATATTTCTGCAGCTGAAAATCCACATCATACATAAAACGCAGGAGCGTTACAGATTGAACGAACCCACAAATGGATTCAGCAGAAATAACCACTCAGATGACACAATTAAAACAGCAAGTAACTGCGTTAATACACGCACTTGCTGAATTAAAAGAAGACAATCAGGCTCTGTCGCAGCAGGTAATTAGACTGACACAACTTACCACTGCTCAGTCCCCTGAACCCAAAATAAATCCTCCTTTGGTATTTACAGGCGATCGCAAAAAATTTGGCGAATTTAAAAACGCATGTGAGTTACTTTTCTTGCTAAAACCCCGTACCTACCTTACTGATCACATTAAGGTTTGTACTATTTTTTTTTACCTAACAGGCGATCCTCGGGCCTGGGCAGACTCTCTTTTTGAGAAAAGCGATCAGCTTCTCAACTCCTATGCCTTGTTCCTAGCAGAACTCACTAGCCTATATGATGATCCCAATAGGCAGAGTACTGCCGATCTTCAATTAAGATCCTTGAAACAAGGTGGGAGACCTGTATAAGACTTTGTCGCAGAATTCAAGAGATGGACCCTTGATTCAGAATGGAATGATGCATCTCTGAAAACCCAATTTAGGCTTGGCCTATCAGAGGCCGTTAAAGACGAGCTCGCCCGAGCGGATCTGCCAAAAACCCTGGATGCATTGATACAACTCAGTATCACCATAGATAGAAGACTACGAGAAAGAAAGGCTGAGAAAATGGGAATGCCATTATCCAGTTCTTCTCGGATTTCGGCCGTTGACCCCGTTCCTATGAAGGTAGGAACCATATGCCCACCTCTATCAATTATGGAAAGAGCCAGAAGACGATCTGGTAATCTCTGCTTGTACTGTGCATCCCCGGATCACAAGACAAACGTCTGTCCCCTAGTCTACAAAAAGAAGGGTGAGTTCACATGCCCTCCTAGGGGGATTGACAACTTCAATCACTAACCCTTATCTTTCTGTTTGCTTAACATTACAGTGGGACCAGAACAGGATTACTACTAAGGCCATGATTGACACAGGATCTTGTGGAAATTATATTGACATACGTTTTGCTGCTTTAAATAAAGTTCCTATTATTTCTAAACTTAAACCTGTTTCAGTGAGTCTTATTAACGGTGTTCCTTTATCCTCTGGTCCGATCACTGATCAGACACAGGCACTCCTAGTCACTACTAACGGGTCTCATATGGAGACCACTACCTTCGATCTAATACCTTCACCCCACTTTCCTATTGTTTTGGGACTTCCCTGGTTGCACACACATCAACCAACCATAGATTGGAAGGAACGGACCCTGACCTTCCTCTCTTGCTATTGCGAGGGTACGTGTAACCTCCCGTCTTTCGGGAAGATCCTGTCTGTGGTGACAGATGAGATTGCACCACTATGTTATCAGGATCTCTCTGAGGTTTTTCTTGAGAAAAATGCTCAAGCACTACCTCCCCATCGAGACTATGATTGTAGCATTGATCTACTCCCAAATAGCAAATTGCCGTTCGGTCATGTTTATCCTCTTTCACAGGATGAACTTTCCCATCTCAAAGACTATTTGGATGAGAATTTGGAAAAAGGTTTTATTAGACCTTCCACTTCTTCCACAGCAGCAGGACTCTTTTTTGTCCGCAATAAGGACTCAAGTCTCAGGCCTATCATCGACTATAGGCAATTGAATGCTATTACAATAAAAGATCGCTATCCTCTACCGCTTATCCCTGAGCTCATTGAGCAGGTGCGTGGAGCTACCTATTTTTCAAAATTGGACCTGAAAGGAGCATACAATCTCATTCGAATCCGTGATGGACACGAGTGGAAGACTGCATTCAGAACCAGATACGGATTGTTCGAATATCTTGTAATGCCATTCGGGCTATGCAACGCCCCTGCAGTTTTTCAATGATTTATAAACGATATTTTCAGAGACTTACTAGATGTCTGTGTTGTGGTATATCTGGACGATATACTTATATATTCACGATCCTTGTCTGAACACATAAGACATGTAAGACTAGTATTATCGAGATTGCTTGCACACAACCTTTATGTGAAACTGAAAAAAACGGAATTTTTGTAAAATCTTACCTGTAAAATTCCTTTCTCTGAGTCCTCCGACAGTCGCCGCCACTTCATATTCGTCACATATGGGGTATTAGACTTTGCTCCGAAGGAGTAGCTAGGCAACAGAATATGTTAACATTAAAGCTTTTAACATATCCCACCCTCAAGGGGTGGTCCCCTCAGTCAATAACCTCCTACTTCCTGCAACCATATCTCAGTTTCAATATAAATAAATAAAAGTTCAATATAGAAATAAGTCCAAAGGAGTTTCTAAAGAACTCTTAGTAGCGCAGTAAAAGGATGATAAACCTTATATGAAAAAAGTGCAAAGAAGTGCTTCAAACATCCATTGATGAATGATATGTAAACATATCCAAACAGTCTCTAATTGTCCATAAAATGTGAGGGATCCTTAAAGGGTGCTGATATAGGACCACCTTAGGGTAACACCACCACCAGTGCTGGGATATGGCTAGAAAACTCACTCACCAGAACACAATGCCTGACCACTCTCATGGACTAGGCAAAGACAGCATAGGTTTAAATGAGGGTAAAACCAACTCTCTCCTGGCAATCCTGGTTCTTGTACGGATAACTCCTCTCATTGGCATATGGATAAAGAGATAAAAAGCACTCCCATAGCGTGATAACGTTTATAACAATTTATTGAGATAACCATAAACCATCACACTCACATAAGCGTAGATCAAAATAGGCAGAAAACAAATGGTTCCAGAGTCTGGTATGCTGTATCGCTATCCGAAAACTCCTTCACCCTCAGTGTACAATTGTTCAGTGGACGCCGTATAGCCACGCCCCGACGCGGCGTTTTGTCATTTCCGACTTCCTCACGGGGGCATGGCTATACGGCACGGCAGTCCTATTAAGTAGGGAGCTCCGTCACCCGCCCACCTCCGGAAAAACCGGAAGTTGCGCGTGTACCGGAAATAGTCATCGGCTCGTATCCTTCTCCACACCGAGAACTGTCAGCAGAGGCAGACCGAGAACGTTCATACTATCCCCTCTGCATTACTCCACACTTAGCGATATCGGTCACACAACATCTACCGATCGCTTCAACCATATTTGACCTAAATATGGGTACTATTAAGATACATAATAAAACATTTTATCTGGGTAATAAATCCCCATATAAAACCAATTCCAAATGTAAGCTGGATACAAAACGATTAGAAATGTAAACAGCAAACCATGTTGCCAGCGAAAAATGGACCTGCCCGACCTATTCACAGTGTATAGAAGGCCGAGCCAGTATACACGCCACAGTGCACATCATAATACAATGTGTCACTATGGCCAGTATATATATAGATAAGGACAAATTGTAGAAATCCACATTAAGAATAACAAAGATGCATGTAATAATACACCCATATGTTCCCACTTCTAGTAAGTTAAAAACAAATTTGTCCTCCCACTCAGCCATAAACTAGTTTAGCGAATTTGTTTATGGCCGAGTGGGAGGACAAATTTGTTTTTAATATGGCCAGACCTTCATTGAGATTTTATCGCAGATTTATTGACGATATTATTTTTATTTGGGAAGGTTCTGAAGCTTCTTTGTCTGATTTTATGCGCCATCTTAATAACAATTTTAATAATATTAAGCTTGATTTTACTTGGAGCGATAAGGAGGTTCATTTTTTAGATGTTTGGATACAGAGAAATGGCCTTGGCTTTACTACGAAAGTATATTTTAAAGAAACAGATAGGAATAGCTATTTAGCTATTCAAAGTGGGCACCATCCTACATGGCTGAAAAATATCCCGAGAGGACAGCTAATGCGTGTAAGGCGGAATTGCACATTTGATAATGACTACCTCATTCAAGCGGATGTCATTAAAGAAAAATTTATAGACAAAGGCTATAGGGAAGATGTTCTGGATAAGGAAATCCAGAACGTTTTAGCCACCTCAAGGGATTCTTTACTTGATCGTGGAGATACAACGGCCCGAATAACAAATAATAACACACATGAATGGAGTTTTTTATCGAATTTTTCAAGTGACTATCGCCATGTTGAATCCATCTTCAGGAAACACTGGCATGTCTTGACTATGGATAAAACATTGGGGAGAGTACTACCGGAGGAACCCTCGTTTATTTATAGGAGGGCACCGAATTTTGGGAATCAGGTGGTAAAGAGAATATTGGATCCACCAAATGTGTCTTTTTTCCCTGGTAGGACGGGTTTTGTTGCATGTGGCAGATGTAGAGCATGTTACACTGCTCGCACGAATCCCAAGAAAAGAAATCATTTTAGGGTTCCAGCTATTAATAAAGATTTTAAAATCAAAAACCTCATCACCTGCAATACTACTCATGTAGTGTATGCATTGATGTGTCCTTGCAATATGATATATATTGGACGCACGAAACGCACTTTAAAAAAACGTGTAGGTGAGCATATCACAAATATCTTAAAAGGTTTTAAGGAACACAATGTATCTGCACATTTTAGACAGTTTCACCAAAGAGAACCTAGGAGCTTGCACTTCTGGGGCATTGAAAGAGTCACTCCATCTTGGAGAGGTGCGAACTGGGTGAGAGAGCTTTCTAAAAGCGAAACGAAGTGGATCTTTTTAACTCAAGCTTTGGATCCAAAAGGGTTAAATATTGCATTGGATCTCAATTGTTTTATTAGTGACTTTTAAACTGAGATTCATGCTCCCTTCTTTTATAAAAGTTCACAAGATTTTATACTCACCTAGTTTTATACTAAAAGTATGTTTTTTTATACATTATAGTAGTACATCTTATATATATATATATTGTAACAGGAAGTCAGCTAAATCTGGGAATGTAGTCACAGGAAGGAGATACATTTCCACCTGATTTAGAAAGTCCATTAATTAATTTAGGGTGTTGGCTACAGAGCTAGCCAGCAGGAAGTTGAAAGGCCTTCACCTGTTCAGAATGAGGGAGTTAAGGCTCTATAATTTGTTCAGAGAAATTCCTATTGTTTGCTGCCTCCAGAAGCTGTGTCCTGAAGCCATGTGGGCTGGGAGCAGGAGGACAGTCAGCGTGTGCCTCCCGACAGGATGTGTGGGCCTGGGAGAAGACCCCCCGGAGTGATGTGTGCCCGGGACGGTAACCAAGGGTGAATACGTCTCAAAGGTGAGAAGACGAACTGTTGATGTGAAAGAAACAAAGGACTGTGTTGCCCTGTGAAGCTATTATAAAAGGACTATTGAGTGTCCGCTGTAGGACAAGGAAGTCTGCCCGACGGTAGGTTGGAGACAGACACTTAGGCAGGTTCCAGTTGTGAGAAGGTAGCCGCCCACAGAGGCAAGGATTTATTTTCTGTTTTATTTTATTTTGGATGTTTTGCTGCATACAGCCTGGTGAAGAAAACACCATTTAATAAACCACACTGTTTGTTTGCAAGCACTTGTCGGCTACCTCTCTGGGAAAACGCACCCCCCAAGGGGTCACCCATACGCCTACCACCGAGCTAATCCCTCACATATGGTGGAGGTATGCAGTGGGCATAAGCAGAGATCCCGGCAAGGAAGTGCAAATGTTTGATGAACTTTGTCTGGTGCATGAGATTGCACAATCTATGTGTGCAGGAGAGAAGATCCTGACAGAAAAAAAAAAGTGTTTTAAAGAGACAGCGGTCTCAAAATTATTTGATGAACTTTGTTGTGTCTGGTGCAAGTGACTGCACAAACTGTGTGCGCAGGAAAAGAGATCCTGCAAGAGAGAGAAAAACTACATGTGTTGAAGAGACAGTGGTCTGAAAATTGTTTGCTGGACTGTGAAAAATTTGTTTGTGGAGTTATTGAAGATGGGGCGTTCAAAACGCCTGAAGAATGCAAAGATAGATGAAATGAGAGACCGGATTCTATGGATGGAGGGGATGTTACCGTCTGAACCAGCCCCATCCATGCCTAAAGAGAGTATACTAAAGAGGAAGGTTGTTGTCCCTAGCAACACTGATGAAACTGCTATGGAGACGCAGTGTGCTCAGATGAAAAGTAAGCTCAAAATGGAGGAGATGTTGAAACAACTGATTATATCAAATACAGCTCAACAGCAGGCAAATGCAGCTCAACAGCAGGCAAATGCGGATTTTCAGCAGAGCTTTGCAGCTCAACAAAAGGCTCATCAAGAGAGCATGGCAGGCTGGAAACAGAGACGCCAGCAGCCAATGGAGGCCATCGGTTTGGAGGAAACCGAGTATGTGTGCAGGGCTGAGTTGGATGCCTTGCAACGGAAAATGGAAGAAAAGGAACAAGCCTTGGAATTGCTTAAAATGGAGCATAGAAACTTGCAGGAAACAAATGAACTACTCAAGTCTCATGTGTCACAGTGGGAAGAATCCACTGCTCTTCTTTTGGTCGAGTTGCAAAAACGCAGAGAGACTATAATGGAGAAAGATACCATCCTCATGGAAAAGGAAAGTGAAATTCAGACTTTGCAGAAGCAAAGTATGGCTGATATGTTGGAGTTGCGTAATCAGCTGGAAAAAAGTCTTCAGTCTTTGGGAGCTACAAAAATAGACCTGCAGGAGTCGCAGGAACAGAATGTCGCTCTGAAAACGACATTGTCTCTCAGCGACAACGAGAAAAGTGAAAGAGAGGCTAAATTACTGAGTACTGTGTATGAGCTCACTACTTTAAGCAATGTGGTAAATGAATGGCGTGCGGACTGTGAAAGTTGGAAAGGGGAAGCCCAACGTGTCCAGCAGCAGTTAAAGGAGAAAGAAGCCTGTGTGGCAGAATTACATTCTTATTCCCAGATGCTAGCCAATGAGGTGAAGGCTTTTATGCAGGGAAAAGGAGATTGTGAACATAAGAGGGAAAAAGTAGAGGCACAGCTTCTGGAATCGCAAGTCAAGGTGTCAGAAGGTGACCGATTGTGTGCTAAGCTGTCAGAGAAGGCAAACCGACTGCAGGTTGAGTTGGACAATGTTACAAATCAGCTTTCTCAAGCAGACAGCAAATCTAGAGAAATTGCGGAAGATTTTTCTATCTTGGAATCGCAGCTGCAAGACACGCAGGAACTCTTACAGGAAGAGAGGTGTCAAAGGCTGAGTTTTAGCACAAAGCTCAAACAAATGGAAGATGAGAAAAATGGCTTCCTGGAACAATTAAAAGAGGAGGCGGAAGCAAAGAAAAACCTATCAGAGCAAGTCGCAACATTGCAAGCTCAGATAGCGGTTATGAAAAAACGCATGGAAGAAAGCGTTGGTTCATTACAGTGTGTTGAAGATGTGAAAAAGAAGTTTGATCAGATGCTTGGTGAAGAGAAGAATGTGTCTGCAAAATATGCAGAAGAACGCACACGTGCAGAAACGGAGGTGCGTGATAACGAGAGCAAAGCCCTGTTCTTGGCTCGCTCTTTGGAGGAAGCTCTAGAGTGTAAGGCTGAACTAGAAAGTGTTAAACAGCTGCGTACAGAAATGGAAGAATTGATCAGCTCCAAGGATGATGTTGTGAAAAGCGTTCAGGAGCTAGAAAAGTCTAAGCGAGCCTTAGAACAGCAACTAGAAGAGATGAAGATTCCGTTGCAGGAACTGGAAGAGGAATTCCAGGCAACAGAGGATCTGTCCCAAAGAGGGGATAGTGTGCCTGATGCAGTTTTTAAAAGGATCAGTGTTTTGGGGTCTGTCCTGAGTGAGCCTCAGAAATGTGACGACATGTGGCTTGAATCACCCCTTTGGAATAAACCGTTCCTTCAAAAACTTCAAGCATTGGAAAATGTATCGTTAGAGCTTCAGCAAACAAAGGAGCTGAGTAAGAAATGTGGTGATTTCTCAGTTCAGGCTGAAAACCTAGTGGAGAAAACTAAGGCTGTTGGTGAAAACGTGAAGCAAATGAATAAGTGCCTTTCAGGGAGTGTTTCCAAAATGGAACTGGTGAAAGACGGGTGGCAGAAGTTTGATCGTGATCTTGAGATGCATTCCATGTGGAATTCAGATAGAGAAAAAGAACTAGGTGACCTTGAGCGGTCAAATAGTTCAGCAGAAAGTGCATTGAAGAAACCTGTAAAAGAATGTGTTGCAGTTCCATGCTTCTTCACTGATGCAGAGAGGAGGTCTATAATGGATACCACCCAGATCGCTGGGTTCAATTGTGTTGTTGCCTTTGACCCCTATGTTGGTGGAAGGAAAGTTGATGATGTTCTGGTTGGCTACTTCTGTGAAGAGTTTGGCAAGAAATATAAACTGAATATCAAATCAAATAGTAGGCCTTTACTGCGACTCGCTCAGGAGGGCGAAAAGTTTAAGAAGTTGATGAGTGCAAATGCTTCAGATCTGCCTATGAATATGAAATGTTTGAATGATATTGATATCTCTGGGAAAAGGAACAGGGGTCACTTTGAAGAAATGTGTGACAGCCTGTTGTCTCAATTGGAAAATCCTCTGAACAGCATCTTAGAGCAAGCAAAGCTCAAGAAGGAAGATCATTCCCTTTTACAACAAAAAGTCAATGATTGTGTACAGCTGTATGGAGAGGCAACTCAAGTCACAGAGGGATGTCAAGAGTCCCTACTTGGAACAAAGCTTAGTGAAGCAAAGGTTCTCAAAGTTTTGTGGAAAACATTTATGGATTGCAGAGAGAGGCGTCTTAAGAATGTTGAAGACATTAAGACTAGCCCAATTGAGTTGCCTATGGATCACGGTCCTCCGTGGTGGATTGGACAGACGGTTATGAGGGACAAGCTGTCTGACATTTATGAGAAAGCTGTCAATGAAGATGACAGAAACGAGAAGGAGCGAAATGATGCCAAAAATGCAGTTGAAGAATGTGTATATGAGATGAGAGACAAACTGTGTGGCATTTATGAGAAATCCGTCAATGAAGATGACAAAACAGTTTCATCCGGAAGCTTGAGGATAATAGGAGGCTTATCAGTGAGTCAGCAGTGCTTGACACATGCGTGCCTGGAAATCTGTGTCCCAACCCTAGGGTTGAAACAAGAGGGGGGGGTATGTAACAGGAAGTCAGCTAAATCTGGGAATGTAGTCACAGGAAGGAGATACATTTCCACCTGATTTAGAAAGTCCATTAATTAATTTAGGGTGTTGGCTACAGAGCTAGCCAGCAGGAAGTTGAAAGGCCTTCACCTGTTCAGAATGAGGGAGTTAAGGCTCTATAATTTGTTCAGAGAAATTCCTATTGTTTGCTGCCTCCAGAAGCTGTGTCCTGAAGCCATGTGGGCTGGGAGCAGGAGGACAGTCAGCGTGTGCCTCCCGACAGGATGTGTGGGCCTGGGAGAAGACCCCCCGGAGTGATGTGTGCCCGGGACGGTAACCAAGGGTGAATACGTCTCAAAGGTGAGAAGACGAACTGTTGATGTGAAAGAAACAAAGGACTGTGTTGCCCTGTGAAGCTATTATAAAAGGACTATTGAGTGTCCGCTGTAGGACAAGGAAGTCTGCCCGACGGTAGGTTGGAGACAGACACTTAGGCAGGTTCCAGTTGTGAGAAGGTAGCCGCCCACAGAGGCAAGGATTTATTTTCTGTTTTATTTTATTTTGGATGTTTTGCTGCATACAGCCTGGTGAAGAAAACACCATTTAATAAACCACACTGTTTGTTTGCAAGCACTTGTCGGCTACCTCTCTGGGAAAACGCACCCCCCAAGGGGTCACCCATACGCCTACCACCGAGCTAATCCCTCACAATATATATAGTGTATGCTCTTATTTTCTATGCATGTGTGTTTTTATTATGCCTTTGTACTTCTCTTTGTAGACATATATGTATGGATATTCTAATATTTTAATATATTTTAATATATCCAATATATTTATATATATATATATATATATGTCCTGACTACAGGTATCCAGTATGTTTTAGTTGTTTTTACTTTTGTATTTCAGAATTGTAATTTATTTAAGGCGCAATTTTATATTCATTAGAAGTGGGAACATATGGGTGTATTATTACATGCATCTTTGTTATTCTTAATGTGGATTTCTACAATTTGTCCTTATCTATATATATACTGGCCATAGTGACACATTGTATTATGATGTGCACTGTGGCGTGTATACTGGCTCGGCCTTCTATACACTGTGAATAGGTCGGGCAGGTCCATTTTTCGCTGGCAACATGGTTTGCTGTTTACATTTCTAATCGTTTTGTATCCAGCTTACATTTGGAATTGGTTTTATATGGGGATTTATTACCCAGATAAAATGTTTTATTATGTATCTTAATAGTACCCATATTTAGGTCAAATATGGTTGAAGCGATCGGTAGATGTTGTGTGACCGATATCGCTAAGTGTGGAGTAATGCAGAGGGGATAGTATGAACGTTCTCGGTCTGCCTCTGCTGACAGTTCTCGGTGTGGAGAAGGATACGAGCCGATGACTATTTCCGGTACACGCGCAACTTCCGGTTTTTCCGGAGGTGGGCGGGTGACGGAGCTCCCTACTTAATAGGACTGCCGTGCCGTATAGCCATGCCCCCGTGAGGAAGTCGGAAATGACGAAACGCCGCGTCGGGGCGTGGCTATACGGCGTCCACTGAACAATTGTACACTGAGGGTGAAGGAGTTTTCGGATAGCGATACAGCATACCAGACTCTGGAACCATTTGTTTTCTGCCTATTTTGATCTACGCTTATGTGAGTGTGATGGTTTATGGTTATTTCAATAAATTGTTATAAACGTTATCACGCTATGGGAGTGCTTTTTATCTCTTTATCCATATGCCAATGAGAGGAGTTATCCGTACAAGAACCAGGATTGCCAGGAGAGAGTTGGTTTTACCCTCATTTAAACCTATGCTGTCTTTGCCTAGTCCATGAGAGTGGTCAGGCATTGTGTTCTGGTGAGTGAGTTTTCTAGCCATATCCCAGCACTGGTGGTGGTGTTACCCTAAGGTGGTCCTATATCAGCACCCTTTAAGGATCCCTCACATTTTATGGACAATTAGAGACTGTTTGGATATGTTTACATATCATTCATCAATGGATGTTTGAAGCACTTCTTTGCACTTTTTTCATATAAGGTTTATCATCCTTTTACTGCGCTACTAAGAGTTCTTTAGAAACTCCTTTGGACTTATTTCTATATTGAACTTTTATTTATTTATATTTTACACTTGAAGTAGCAGCAACTCTGTTTTATTGCATTTTTACATCCGGTCAGCGCAGAGGATCACATTCACCGATTTTAGAGGTTTTATTTTGTGGTATTTATTGATATATCTCAGTTTCAGTGGAATAGCAGTAGAGTATATAACCAAACCCCAAAAGAGGGGCAGGGGCGGCGACTGTCGGAGGACTCAGAGAAAGGAATTTTACAGGTAAGATTTTACAAAAATTCCGTTTTCTCTTACGTCCTCCGACAGTCGCCGCCACTTCATATTCGTCACATATGGGGACGTCCCAAAGCAGTGCAAACATGAGGGGTGGGAAACGCATCCGCGCCGAAAGGCAACGCAGTCTCCGCATCAAAGAAAGGAACCTTACCAAAGGAAGGAACCCAGCTGGGCAACAGGAAAAAACAGGTGCTCAACAGGAGCAACAACCCAGGAAAAGACAAATAACCAGGGGATAAAAAACTTATCCCAACAGCCAGAGGTCCCCAACAAGGGACCCTAGGGAATCGCCGCACTAAGAACCTTGCGGCCAAAGGAAGCATCCGCCGATGCCTGAACATCTACCTTGTAGAATTTTGTGAAAGTGTGCACGGTTGACCAGGTCGCCGCCTTACACACCTGGGCTACAGAAGCCCCATGACGACAGGCCCAAGACGTACTCAGAGATCTAGTAGAGTGCGCCTTCACAGGCACAGGGGGAACCTTCCCCTGCAAAGCATAGGCCTGTTCAATGGTCTGCCTGATCCATCAGGCCGACGCCGCCATGCCCTTCCGAGAACCCTCTGGAAGAACAAACAAGGAATCTGTCTTTCGAAAAGACTCAGTCGATTTAAGGTAAACCCTTATCGCCCGAACAACATCCAAAGAATGCAATCTCACCTCCTTTGGATGTTTAGGATTCGCGCACAGCGAAGGCAAGACAATATCCTCATTAAGATGGAATTCCGAAACTCGCTTCGGAAGAAAAGAAGGATTAGGTCGCAAGACCACCTTATCCAAATGAATAACCAGATACGGAGACTTGCAGAACAAAGCCGCCAGCTCCGACACTCTGCGAGCCGAAGTGATCGCAACCAAAAAGGCGACCTTTTTGGACAACGGAGACAACAAGATCTCCCTGATCTGTTCAAAAGGAGCACGTTGTAACACAGATAGAACGAGATTCAAGTCCCAAGGGGGCAGAGGATCCCTCCTAGGAGGAACCAGATGCCGCACTCCCTGAACAAAAGTGCCAACCAAGGAGTTGGAAGCCACGGGACGTTGAAACAGAACGGCCAGCGCAGACACCTGACCCTTTATCGTAGCCAGCGCCAAACGCTGATCGACACCCGTTTGAAGGAAGGACAGCACTCGGGAAACCGAGTACGTGCGGGGTGAAAACCCCCTGGACTCACACCAGGCAAAATAGGCCTTCCAAGTACGGTAATAAACCTTCCCCGAGGAAGACTTCCTCGCGTTGATCAAGGTATGAATGACCTCTGGGGAGAGACCCTTCTCCTTCAGGACCTCGGTCTCAACAGCCAGGCCGTCAAAGCCAGCGACTGTAAAGCAGGATGGTATATCGGCCCTTGAGACAGGAGATCGTCTTGAAGAGGCAGACGCCACGGGGCGTCGACCGCCAGATTCACGAGGTCTGCGTACCAGGACCGGCGAGGCCAGTCCGGTGCCACAAGAATCCGAGTGTAACCTGCGAAGGAACCTGGACAGCAACTGAATCGGTGGAAACGCGTACATCAGCTTGTACTGATGCCACGGGGCCACTAACGCGTCCGACGCGTCTGCCCGAGGGTCGCGCGTCCTTGCCACGAACCTTCTCACCTTGTTGTTGAGACGAGACGCGAACAGGTCCACATCTGGAAGACCCCACTTCGCGCACAACATCTGGAAGACAGCCGGGTGGAGAGACCATTCCCCCTGATCCAGGGTCTGGCGACTCAGATAGTCCGCCTGCCAGTTCTCCACCCCTGGAATGTGAACCGCCGTTATCGCCGGGACATGAGTCTCGGCCCAAGACAGAATGTTGGCCACTTCTTGAGCTGCTCGGGCACTCCTGGTGCCCCCTTGGTGGTTAATGTAGGCCACCGCCGTGGCATTGTCCGTCTGCACCCGAACCGGGCAGCCCTGCAGCCGGTCCGTCCAGCGATGAAGACAGAGATTTATCGCACGCAATTCCAGAATGTTGATCGGAAGGGAGGACTCCCCCTCCGACCAAGTCCCCTGGGCGGACAGAACGCCCAGAACACCACCCCAGCCCGACAGGCTGGCATCCGTAGTGATTACCGTCCACGAGATAGGACGAAACGACTTGCCCCCGGACACCATCGGGGACTGGAGCCACCACAGAAGGTCTCTTCTGGTGCGATGACTCAACGAGATTTGAAGATCCAGAGATTGAGGTCGCCCGTCCCACATGGACAGGATCTCCGCTTGGAGACCCCGCGTGTGAAACTGGGCGAAGGGAATCGCCTCGAAGGCCGAGACCATCAATCCCAGACATCTCATGCACGTCCGCAGAGACGAGTGCGGAACGTCCCTGAGGGACCTGACTTCCTCCTGAAGAGTTCTCAGTTTGTCTTCCGGCAGGAGGACCTTCGCCTGCACCGAGTCCAGAATCATTCCCAGGTAGGGAAGACGAACCGACGGACTCAGTGTCGACTTTGGAAAATTTATCGTCCAACCAAACTCCTGCAGAGTTTGCATCGTGACAGACAGGTCCTTCTCCAGACCCTGGCAGGTTGCAGACCGAACCAGAATGTCGTCCAGATACCCCAGGACAGAAATGCCCTGGGCCCTCAATAATGCCAGAACCGGTGCAAGCACCTTGGTGAAGACCCGCGGAGCCGAGGCGAGACCAAAAGGCAACGCCACGAACTGGTAGTGATCCTCCGCAATGGCAAATCGAAGGTACCTCTGGTGACCCTCGAAAATGGGGATGTGAAGATACGCATCCTTCAAATCGATGGAGGCCATGAATTCCCCCGGAACCAGGGCAGCCACCACCGACCGCAGGGATTCCATGCGGAACTTGCAAACCCGCACAGAGCGGTTCAGAGCCTTCAAGTCCAGAATTGGACGAACCTTGCCCTCCTTTCTGGGCACGGTGAACAGATTGGAATAAAACCCCCGAAATCTGTCCCGATGAGGCACCGGAACTACCACTCCCTGAGCCCTCAGGTCCCGCACCGCCAGGTGCAGGTCCCGCAAACGCTCTGGAGACAGATGAAGATTTGAGAGAAAAAAATCTGCTCTCCGGCCGAGAGAGAAACTCGATCTTGTAACCAGATCGAACGATCTCCTGAACCCATCTGTCCCGCACGCGGGCCAACCAGGGCTGAAGAAAACCGAGCAAGCGTCCCCCCACCCCAAAACTGGGTGAGGGCGCCCCTTCAGGCCGCACTGTTATGGGCTGCGGATCCGGATTGACCGGACTTCTGTTTTCCAGACCAGGGCTTCTTCTGAGAGCCTTGACCCTTGAACGGTTTGCCCTTGTAGTGCGACCGAAAGGCACGAAAGGACCCCTGAGGGGGCCGAAAATTAGCATGCTTCTTCCCAGAAGCCCCCTTAGCCTTGGGGAAATGGGGCAAGAGAGTGCTCTTACCTCCGGTGATCCCCTTAATCAACACATCCAAGGACTCCCCAAAAAGGCGAGACCCATCATAAGGCAGATTGGCTAAGGTCTTACGTGAAGATTGGTCCACCGACCAACATTTCAACCAAACCAGGCGGCGAGACAACACCGCCACGCTGTGCACACGTGCAGCCAACGGGACTAGGTCCAAGTCCGCATCACACAGATACATGACACCCTGGTGGATTTGATCCACCATATCCAGGGTCGCCGGCGAGGCCGAATCGGCCACTAGGACGCGCCTAAGCATCTGCGTCCAACTTGCGACCGCCTGGGCCGCCATGAGAGAGGCAAACAGAGCCTTAAGCATAGAACCCGTAACAGAATAAGTATGACGGGCAAGAGACTCCAATCTCCTATCCGTGGCATCACGGAACACAGGGGAATCCTCTGCAGGAATCGCAGTGGATTTGTTTAAAACCGCAATTGCGTGATCCACTGGGGGTGGCACACACTACCTTTCATCAGTGGAAGGCGAGAAAGGATAACGCAGCTTGAACCTACTTGGTACAGCAAAAGGTTTGTGTAGATTGCGCCATTGTTCCTTAACAGCGCGCTGAAAATCATCATTGCAGGGAAAAACCTGCGGCGCCCTGCGTTTTCTCTGCGTCCCATAAGCCGCCAAGGCAGCGGGGGGACACACTTCATCCTGCAAACGCAGCGTTTGTTTTATGGAAGCAATCAATTCATCCATGATTGCAAGCTCTTCAGGCGAGCCAGGGGGAGAATTATCAACCCCTTCAACTTCAGCCTCCACCTCGGACCCCACTAGATCCAGGGAGGAGCGGGACCCCGATAAGGAGGCCCCCGCCATAACAGCCCCATCACCTTCACCCTCAGAATCAGAGGAAAGAGAAACTCTGGGTCTTTTAGTAGATTGAGCAGCCACCAGCATCTGCACCTGAGCAGCAAGGCCAGCCACAATAGTGGCTAAATCCCCCCCTGGGGGGGAAACAGCGGTCCCCTGGCTTTCCACCAAGGCGGTAGGAAATTTGCCCTCCTTTGAATCCATTGCCCCTATTACAAATGCCGGATAATAAAGGGTTAACTGCCCCTTTAACAAGCGCGGCGAGCGCAGCCCACCACACCACACACAAGCACAATGAGACCCCCACGGGGACAATAAAACTGACACAGGCAATGGATAAGAAGGATATAACCTGAGGAGACCCTCGCCACTGCTGCTGCCTCGATCGGTGTTCCTGGAGAAGAGGAAGTGATGCGGCCAGGGCGCTCTATGAAAGCCTATGTGAGGCTACAAGAAAATGGCCGCCATGCATGTAGAACATGCGGCCGGAGCGAGTGTAGGCAAAATGGCGCCGTTTGGCGCCGAAACCGCCGCTCCACAGTACAGTAATGCACACATGTCATCCATGTATAGAAAAACATGTTAGATCGCCGCAGCGATCGCTGTATAGTGCCCAAACATGCCCAAAACATGCCCCACAGCACACAGCTTCTCACACTGACAAGGCTGACACACACAGTGTCACACAGCTCCCCCCCCCCCTTGCAGCCCACAGCATGCAGCCGAGTGATAGGGAGACAAACAGTGTGAACAGAGGCAGGTTACACAGTCCCAGACTTACACCCCCCCAGACAGACAGGTCCCCACATAGATACACTTACCTCACAATGGCGTGGGGGACCCGCACAGGCGAACAAGCCGCTGCACATGAGGCAGGGAGAGTCGCATACAAGACGCACAGAATGGGGGTTAAGAAACCGCACAGCGTCCAGTGAGGTAGCCACCTCACCAATCATCCCTGCACCGAACAGGGATGGGTCGTTCACTGTGCCAGGAGCGTTACCTGGCTGAACGCTCGATGGCAGGCTGGGAAGCCACTGACCCACGACCTGCGACCAGGGGGATCAGCCCGAGACCCAGCCCGCATGATCCTCTTCATCCGAAGAACTAACTAATGCTGACAAAAAGAACAGCTAAGTAAAGGTAGAGAGAAAACTCAAACAAAAAATCAAAAAAGAAGAAAGAGTCTGGGGCACAAAGCCCCAGCACAGAGAGAGCCAGCCACTACTGACAAGCTAGACATTGAAACTGAGATATGGTTGCAGGAAGTAGGAGGGTATTGACTGAGGGGACCACCCCTTGAGGGTGGGATATGTTAAAAGCTTTAATGTTAACATACAGTGGGTACGGAAAGTATTCAGACCCCCTTAAATTTTTCACTCTTTGTTATATTGCAGCCATTTGCTAAAATCATTTAGGTTCATTCTTCTTCCTCATGAATGTACACATAGCACCCCATACTGACAGAAAAACACAGAATTGTTGACATTGTTGCAGATTTATTAAAAAAGAAAAACTGAAATATCACATGGTCCTAAGTATTCAGACCCTTTGCTCAGTATTTAGTAGAAGCCCCCTTTTGATCTAATACAGCCAGGAGTCTTTTTGGGAAAGATGCAACAAGTCTTTCACACCTGGATTTGGGGATCCTCTGCCATTCCTCCTTGCAGATCCTCTCCAGTTCTGTCAGGTTGGATGGTAAACGTTGGTGGACAGCCATTTTTAGGTCTCTCCAGAGATGCTCAATTGGGTTTAAGTCAGGGCTCTGGCTGGGCCATTCAAGAACAGTCACGGAGTTGTTGTGAAGCCACTCCTTCGTTATTTTAGCTTTGTGCTTATGGTCATTGTCTTGTTGGAAGGTAAACCTTCGGCCCAGTCTGAGGTCCAGAGCAGTCTGGAGAAGGTTTTTGTCCAGGATATCCCTTTACTTGGCCACATTCATCTTTCCCTCGATTGCAACCAGTCGTCCTGTCCCCCACAGCATGATGCTACTGTATTGGACAGGTGATGAGCAGTGCCTGGTTTTCTCCACACATACCGCTTAGAATTAAGGCCAAAAAGTTCTATTTTGGTCTCATCAGACCAGAGAATCTTATTTCTCACCATCTTGGAGTCCTTGAGGTGTTTTTTAGCAAACTCCATGCGGGCTTTCATGTGTCTTACACTGAGGAGAGGCTTCCGTCGGGCCACTCTGCCATAAAGCCCCGACTGGTGGAGGGCTGCAGTGATGGTTGACTTTCTACAACTTGACTGCATCTCTGGAGCTTAGCCACAGTGATCTTTGGGTTCTTCTTTACCTCTTTCACCAAGGCTCTTCTCCCCCGATAGCTCAGTTTGGCCGGACGGCCAGCTCTAGGAAGGGTTCTGGTCATACCAAACGTCTTCCATTTGAGGATTATGGAGGCCAATGTGCTCTTAGGAACCTTCAGTGCAGCAGAAATCTTTTTGTAACCTTGGCCAGATCTGTGCCTTGCCACAATTCTGTCTCTGAGCTCTTCAGGCAGTTCCTTTGACCTCATGATTCTCATTTGCTCTGACATGCATTGTTATCTGGAAGGTCTTATATAGACAGGTGTGTGGCTTTCCTAATCAAGTCCAATCAGTATAATCAAACAGAGCTGGACTCAAATGAAGGTGTAGAACCATCTCAAGGATGATCAGAAGAAATGGAAAGCACCTGAGTTAAATATATGAGTGTCACAGCAAAGGGTCTGAATACTTAGGACCATGTGATATTTCAGTTTTTCTTTTTTAATAAATCTGCAACAATGTCAACAATTCTGTGTTTTTCCGTCAATATGGGGAGCTGTGTGTACATTCATGAGGAAGAAGAATGAACTTAAATGATTTTAGCAAATGGCTGCAATATAACAAAGAGTGGAAAATTTAAGGGGGTCTGAATACTTTCCGTACCCACTGTATTCTGTTGCCTAGCTACTCCTTCGGAGCAAAGTCTAATACCCCATATGTGACGAATATGAAGTGGCGGCGACTCTCGGAGGACGTAAGAGAAATGCTTGTTTCATAAAGAAGAGGTACTCTTTCTAGGCTACATCATATCCAAAACAGGAATCGAGATGGACATGAGTAAGATATCCTGCATTCAGGATTGGCCTACACCAACCACACGCAAGGCGCTACAGCGATTCCTTGGATTTTCGAATTTCTACAGGAAGTTCATTAGAAACTTCTCTGCCATTGTGAGACCCCTCACACAGCTCACTAGCATTAAAAAACCATTCAAATGGTCAGATGAAGCAAATAAAGCTTTTCACCTGTTAAAGACAAGGTTTACTTCTGCTCCCATACTACGCCATCCAGACCCATCCCTCCAATACATTCTGGAAGTAGATGCGTCAAACATGGCAGTAGGAGCAATACTCTCCCAACGACCAACTCACACTTCACCACTTCATCCAGTCGCCTTTTTTTCTAAATCCCTAAGCAGTCCCGAGATAAATTACCCCGTGGGTGAAAAGGAACTGCTTGCTATAAAATTGGCTCTGGAGAATTGGCGACATCTACTCGAAGGCACCCAATTACCAATACTTATATACACGGACCATAAAAATCTCCAATATCTTCAGACTAATAAAACTCTCTCGCACCGACAGGTACGATGGTCACTATTCTTTTTAAGGTTTAACTTCCTAGTGACCTACACACCTGCAGATAAGAACAAAAAGGCGGATGCACTATCACGACTAACTGAAGAAAACTACTTCGAAATCCCTTCCGTTCCTATAATACCTCACAAACGCATTATTGGAGTTGTCCGTTCCTTGAAGGAAGAGGTTTTGCATGGTATAAGTTTGGATTCACCCCCACCACAACTAAATACTGATGCAGAAGGCTTCCTCTACTACAACAACAAACTTTACATACCACCTACCATACGCACCAAGATCTTGGAATTATCGCATGATGTGCCTATGGCAGGACATATGGGTATGACAAAGACTCTTAATCTGATTACCAGGCAATTCTGGTGGCCTGACATGAAAACATCTATACAAAAATTCGTCTCTTCATGCAATGTCTGTGCCAGGTCCAAAATTGACACTACGAGACCATCCGGTCTACTATGCAGTCTACCAATACCCCAAACTCCATGGGAAGTTGTGTCCTTGGACTTTATAGTGGAATTGCCTCCTTCCAAAGGATTTAATACCATCTTAGTGTCAGTGGACCATCTGACAAAAATGGCACATTTCATTGCTATTCGCAGACTACCTTCGTCCAAACAAACGGCAGAACTCCTGATGAAACATGTCTTTAAGTTACATGGTATCCCAAAAACTCTTCTGTCTGACCGTGGATCACAATTTATTTCCAAGTTCTGGCAAGAACTATGTCACATACTACGGATCGAGCGGAAGCTCACTTCTCCTTACCATCCGCAGACCAACGGACAGACTGAAAGAGTCAACCAATGCATCGAGCAATATTTACGTTGTTACACTTCTTACCAACAGGATGATTGGGTGGATCTTCTCCCTCTGGCAGAATTTGCCTACAACAACGCAACCCACAGTACGACCAAGCAGAGACCGTTCTACTTGAACTATGGGTTTCATCCCTCTATTCTTCCACCACGCATCCTTCCTTCAAATAACCCAGTAGCTTCAGACTATCTTACCCAAATAAAGGACTCTCTGGGTTTGCTTAATACTACCATTGCACACGCTCATAGTCAACAAAAGAAGTACTATGATCTTCGCAGAAGACCTTCTCCTCAGTACGCTATCGGGGACCTCGTTTGGCTCTCAACAAAAAATTTAAGACTGAAAATCCCTAGCAAAAAGCTTGGACCTCTGTTCTTGGGACCTTTCCCAATCAAGAAACTTATTGGAAAAGCTGCAGTACAGCTTACATTGCCAATAGACCTCAAAATACATCCCATTTTCCATGTGTCGCTACTGAAGCCCCATGTTCCTGACCAAGGAATAAGGCCTACTATCCCACCTCCTCCTCCTGTACAAGTTGAAGGTGGAGAAGAATATGAGATAAAAGAGATTCTGGATTCTCGTATCCACAGAGGAAGACTTCAGTACTTGGTTCGATGGAAGAACTATGGGCCCCAAAACGACACCTGGCTAAACACCTCTGACATACATGCCTCTAGATTAATCCGCAATTTTCATGCGAAGTACCCAGACAAACCAGCTCCAGAGGCCTTCAGGAGCCGGCCTTAAGGGGGGGGGTACTGTAATGTTCTGGTACCTTTGGGTACCCTAATTACTCTTTCATAAGTGTATGCGCCCCACCATTCTCTTTTGGTAAGGTGCATACACCTTTAAGACTGATGCTGTCAGAGCGCCGGACTGGATGGCTATTTAGATCGCCGGCTCTCACTCACATGTGTTCGTTCAAACTGCTTTGTGCCTTGATGCTAACCTGTCTTGAAGCTCTCATGCTTGCAAGCATACCTCGCTGTCGGAACCACGCTGCGCTGATCCCTGTATCCCGCTACCGGATCATCCGCTCTTGCCGAACCTCTCCTCTACTAAAGCTTACACTATCTAGCTCTGCATACTAAGGACTATTATTACATCTGCATTATCTAAGATTGCTAGCTCTTGAGCCTACTACCACCTGTTCTTGCACTGGGTTGATCTCTCTTGTATGTCCACCTGCTACTCTGTCATCTGCTACCATACATGATTGCTAAACCTATCTGCATCCCATCTGCTACTATCTTACTTTCAAGAACATTTCCTTTCAAGTGTCTGTCATCTACCATCTCTACCCAACCTGTCTCTTCAGCCTATCATCACTGTGTTACTATATACATAAGTCACTCTAGGAAACATCTTATTGAGTGTGTGTATTTACTTGCTGAATTGAGATCATCCACACATGATGAGTCATTGAGCGTTGGGATTGGTGTCTCAGCGTTTCTCTACATGACTACTGAAGTGGAATATTTCTGCAGCTGAAAATCCACATCATACATAAAACGCAGGAGCGTTACAGAAACCAGGTTGGTAGGCGACTAATAAGAATGGAGGGAGGGAAAGGAAAGGAATGAGACAAGGAGGGAGTAAGTCTACCAAACACTGGATGTGGGGTTTAATACCAAAGACCAAAAATGGATAAAAAAGGATAATACATGTTTATTGATTATAACAAACAACAATATACATCAAATCATATAAATAATACAATATCTGTTTAAAGTACATCTTGTGGATCTACGCATTTCGCTCAACAGAGCTTCCTCAGGATCCAAGAGTATATTTTTATCAGATAAATCCATATAAAATCACAATATCTAAAACAAACAATAATAACAAATCAATATACATAGTATATAAAAATAAATGAAAAAAAAACACATTTAAATTATAAATAAATAAAATAAATAAATAAATACATAAATTATTAGGAAAAGGGGAAAAAAAAGGGGGTGTGAGTCAGCAGACTAAATCGGACCATCGGGGGGGGGGGGGGTGGTTAGGATTACAAAAAATTGGAAGGAGGAGAGGAGGATCACAAAGTAAAAGCCATTGAAACATGTCCTTACCCTTTTAGTAAAAAATCAAATCAAAAACACTGCTCCTTGCATCAGTGATGTATGATGATGTTTAGAAATCTGTATAGAGTACAGATGAAAGATAAGAAACTAAAGACCGAAAAAGAGTAAGATCAACCATAAAAAGCAGTGAATGGTATGTGCAATATGAATACTGACGACCCCAGAAAGGGGTATTAGAATTATATAAAGTGACACACAGAGTGAAGTGTAAATTTGACTCTATCAATACACAAAAAAAAAATAGATGAGTGTGAGGGCCAACACAACCAAAGAGAGTGTGAATAAATAAGGAAAGGTGCATTGGGGTAAGTGAACAATGATATGACATTAGTGAAGATGTGTACAAGACGAGTGAGAGATATGAAGGAGATGCACACTAAATTATCCATAATACCACAGAGAAAAAAAAAAATAAGTTTTGTTTTAAGTACCGGAAGAGAGAGAAACAAAGGGGGAATCAAAAAAATGCCTAATCGTTTGTTATTATTGTCTGTTTTAGATATTGTGATTTTATATGGATTTATCTGATAAGAATATACTCTTGGATCCTGAGGAAGCTCTGTTGAGTGAAACGAGTAGATCCACAAGATCTACTTTAAACACTTGCTGACCGCTGCACGACTATATACTGCGGCAGTCAGCCCCCTACAGGCAAAGTGACGTATGGGTACGTCGCTCACCCCCGCGCGTGTGACTGGTGGCCCTGATGTCCGCCGGCCACTCGCGATCTCCTTCAGGCGAAGGAGAAAGACAGACGGCTGATGTAAACACAGCCGTCTGTCATTCTCCCTTAGATCATCACAGAGGCTATGCGATCCTGCTATGTAGGATCATATATGTCTCTGTGATGATTTAACAAGCCACGCCCCCTGACAGTTAGAATCACGCCACTAGGGACACACTTAACCCCTTGATCACCAGTAAAGTTAACCCCTTCCCTGCCAGTGTCATTTTTACAGTAACAGTGCATATTTTTAGCACTGATTACTGTAGTAATGTCACTGGTACCCCCAAAAATGTCAGTCAGGGGTCCGATCTGTCCGTCACAATGTCGCAGTCCCGCAAAAGAAAATCTTAGATCGCCACCATTACTAGTATGAAAAAAAACAATAAAAATGACATAAATCTTTCCCGTAGTTAGTAAACGCAATAACTTTTGCGCAAACCAATCAACATACGCTTATTGCGATTTTTTTTTACCAAAAATATGTAGCAGAAAACAAATTGGCCTAAAATGTTAAAAAATTTTGATTTTTACATTTTTTTTTTTTTTTTGAGAATTTCATTTAAAAAAAATGTGAAAAATATTGTTATTTTTTCAAAATTGTCGCTCTTTTTTTGTTTATAGCGCAAAAAATAAAAATCGCACAGGTGATCAAATACCACCAAAAGAAAGCTCTGTTTGTGGGAAAAAAGGACGTCAATTTCATTTGGGTACAGCGTCGCACGACAGCGCAATTGTCCGTTAAAGTCACGCAGTGCCAAATCGCAAAATAGGGCCTGGTCATTGAGCAGCCAAATCCTCCAGGGGGTTAAGTGGTTAAACAGATATCGTATTATTTATATGATTTGATTTATATTGTTGTTTGTTATAATCAATAAACATGTATTATCCTTTTTTATCCATTTTTGGTATTAATAGACAGGCACATTCAAATCCCCACATCCAGTGTTTGGTAGACTTACCCCCTCCTTGTCTCATTCCTTTCCCTTCCCTCCCTCCATCCTTATTAGTCGCCTACCAACCTGGTTACATAACTATTTCATAATTTATCCCAGGGGACGGTGCCATTTATTTACAGATAGACCCTTCCTCTCCACACAATCTACACATCAGTAGGGTAATACTTCCATCTTTGCTAATATTGAATGTCGTACCTGAAAAAATAAAAGCGTACCCTCATCCTAAAGAGGCGCACTTTAGGACAAGTCCACCATATGTGTAGAAACGTGTCCATCTGACCACACCTCCTGAAGCAGGAGGCCGACGAGCCCGGGTGATGACACCAATTTCTATTATACTTAGCGCCATCAAATGGCCAAATGCACATTTTTAGTTTTAAATGAATGGTTGGTTTAACCACTTAAGCTCCGGAAAGTTTTACCCCCTTCATGACCAGAGTTGTTTTTTTTTTGGTATTCACCACTGCACTACTTTAACTGCTAATTGCGCGGTCATGCAACACTGTACAAAAATTACATTTATATCATTTTTTTCACACAAATAAAGCTTTTTTTGTGGTCTTCGATTACAACTGTGTTTTTATTAAATAAACAAACATTTTGAAAAAAAACAAAACAATATTTCTATTATAAAATATATCCAATAAATAAAAAAAATAATAAAAAAAATTTCTGCATACGTTTAGGTTAAGCAGTATTCCATTACATGTCTTTGGTAAAAAATAAATCACAATAAGTGAATTTACACAGCTATGACGTTATACTGGTAATGGTGGTGATCAGCAACTTATAGTGGGACTGTATTAGTGTGGCGGACAATCTGGCGCTAGCTGACGTTGGCTGGGTGGGGCATTAACTGACACTGACATAACCAGTGACACCAATACAGAGATCAGTGATAATACTATACACTGTCACTGTATTAATGACACTGACTGGGAACTGACACTGATATCACCAGTGACCCCAATACAGAGATCAGTGATAATACTATACACTAGCACTGTACTAATTACACTGACTGGGGACTGACACTGATATCACCAGTGACACCAATACAGAGATCAGTGATAATACTATACACTAGCACTGTACTAATTACACTGACTGGGAACTGACAGTGACACCAATACAGAGATCAGTGATAATACTATACACTGACACTGTACTAATAACACCGGCTGGGAAGGGGTAACATCTAGGGACAATCAAAGGGTTAACTGTGTGCCTAACAATGTGTAGTGTGTGTAATATGCGCTGCATTCACTAACCACCCTTGTTTTTTTCCCCTGCTTTACAGAAAATTCATTTGACGAATGTGACAAACATTCATTCAGCTGTTAAAAATACTGGCTGTATTTTATTTACACAGTGATTTCCTATGATCGCCAGCTCCATCTAGTGGCCATATTATGGTATTTTTCCTGAAATACCTTCATCAGTAAAAATACAGTAGTGCAATAAAGCATTATGGCCACTAGATGGAACCAATGATCACATGAGATAAAATTTTGCCAAAACTTGTCACAGCTGAGCGAATGTTGGTCACACTCATTTAACTACTTTTGTATTTTTAAATAGACCTCTAAGGCCCCATGCACACAGGGCGTTTTTACAGCTGCTGTTAGGAGCGTCAGGCCCCTCCATGCTATTCTATGGCCTCATGCACACATAGACGTTTTTGAGCTGTAAGTGACATAGGCGTTTTTAAGCTGCAAGAAGAACCCACGGCCTGCGCGTTCTGAGGACCAGCGTTACAGCTGCAAAAACGCCTGACGCTGCTAAAGGCTGAATAACATTGCTTAACATTGCTTGTACAGCGTTAGGCCACGTTTTTTTATGTTCAAATCAATGGTTCCCTATGGGAGCCTATTGATTTGAATGGAAGGCGCATCGCAAGTCGGATCATCCAGATGATGTCACAGATGATGTCACTTGTGACATGAGGGGGCGGGGTCTCCTTATGACATGGCCACGCCCACAATGGCTATATAACAAGCTGCAGAGACCGGAGACCAGCATAATCACCGGAGACATGGTCTGAGGAGGACCGGAGAAAGAAGAAGAGCAGACAGCAAAAGAGCAGAAGAGCGGAGGGAGAAGAGCAGAGCGGAGAAGACCGGATGAAGATTTTTAATAAACTTTCCAAAACGTCTCCTGTCATTATTTACATACACTGCCTTTTATGGGGTGAATGGGTAGGGGTACCCCCTACCCATTCACATAGGGGGGGGGTCCGGGATCTGGGGGCCCCCCTCCAGATACCGAGAAGCCCCCTGCCCGCAGACCCCCACAACCACCGACCAGGGTTGTGGGGATAAGGCCCTTGTCCTCATCAACATGGGGGCAAGGTGCTTTGGGGTGGGAGATGCAGAGCTCCCCCTGCCCCAAAGCACCAACACCCCCCATGTTGAGGGCATGTGGCCTGGAATGGTCCGGGGGGGGGGGGATTTGGGCGTTCGCTCGTCCCCTCCCCCTTCCTGCCCTACCCGGGCTGCATGCTCAGATAAGGGTCTGGTATGGATTTGGGGGGGAACCAGTTTTTTTTTTCTGGCATGGGGCTCACCTCTAAATCCACACCAGACTCGAAGGGCCTGGTTTGGAACCTGGGGGGGACCCCACGCCGTTTTCTTTTCCATTTTGGCGTGGAGTTCCCCCTCAAGATTCTCAGACCGCAAGACGCACCGCAAGTCGGATCATCCTGATCCGACTTGCGATGCACCCTCCATTCAAATCAATAGGCTCCCATAGAAACCGTTGATTTTGAATGGAGGCAGAAAAAACGCTGCTAAAAGCAACGTGGCCAAACGTGCAATAAAGCCAATGGAAAAAGCTACAGAAAGCACGTTTTTACAGCTGCTTTTTCCTGGCGTCAGAACTAGCTTTGCAGCATGTTTTTTTCTAACGCCCTATGTGCATGAGGCCTTAATGTTTCTGAAAGCTCACACCACAAAATGTACTCAGCCAATGAAAGGTAATGACTCTGTGACAGACCTAACCAGGACAGAGGCTTTTGGAGAGGACTGGGAGCGAGCCTCTTACCCAGTGACTATGGGCCCTGGCATTTAAGGGAACACTACTCTTTGGAAGGTGTATGCCTGGGGGATCCGTGGAGTGGTCTTGTTTCTGATTCAAGTTTATGTCTCCCCAAAACACACAGACTCTGGGAACTGGAGGTTCCATATCCATATTTGGGGCCTCTATGCCTCAAACCCGCAATGACTGTAGATGTTATGTAATCAGCTCAAACCACTGGGGCCTCCTGCTATAACGTGTTTATGTTAAGTAGATCTCTCTCATTGTTCCATTGTTTCTGTCTGTCTGCTAGTATTGTCCCCTCCACCTAGGCTGGTTTAAGTGACCAGTTAATTAGCTCATGTTAAGTTATCACTGTAAGTTATCAGTTGCTAGAGGGGGAGTAGCATAGTTCATGTTGGCTGTTCCTTAGTTATGTTAATTATATTCTTGTTTACAGTTTGTATTGTTAGGATAATATGATCAGGAGGGGATGTCCTCCTGTATGGTATGAAGTATGTGTCTGAGTTTCAATAAACAGTCATTCCTTTGGATTTTACCTCGCATCTTGTCTGTGTACGATGTTTGGGGTAAAAGGGGCTGCTATTAGCTCTCAGTCTGCTCAGAACGGTTTGGCAGAAGGAAGCACCTAGTCAGCGTGCCAAGCAGTTCGGTCACAGACTCCATTGTTATTTTTCTACTACTATCAATGGCCAACACGGTACAACACTTCATCCATGTCTCTGGCGATCTCTGATCTCCTTATGAAGTGTTTCTTACATGATGAAGATCAGCCATGGAGTATATCTGAGGTGTATATCAGGATGTGCTTGAGAGCTGTGATGCCCATCAACATTGATATAGAAGACATTTCCCACACTCAAGGCACTAATACACCTTGAGGGTTGTGTGGGACCCCTGATGTACAGGAAGACAGGACTTCAGTGAGGAACAATTCCCTCACTCAGGACAGGAAAGTGGCTTCTCTGCTGTGTGAGATCTCTGATGTTGGTAAAGATTGGATTTATCTGAAAAACATTTCCCACACTCAGGACAGGAATATGGCTTTTTCCCCATGTGAAACCTTTGATGTGTAAGAAGGTATGATTTTCATACAAAACATTTCCCACACTCTGAACAGGAAAACGGCTTCAGCCCCGTGTGCAGTTGCTGATGTGTCTGAAGATGGGACTTCTGTGAAAAGCATTTCCCACACTCAGGACAGTTATATAGCTTCTCCCCCGTGTGACATCTCTGATTACATAGTTAGTGAGGCTGAAAAAAAGACATCAGTCCATCCAGTTCAACCCATGATGTGTGTGTGTGTTTGCTGCTAACCGTACATTGTATACCCCTGTATGTTGTACATTGTATACCCCTGTATGTTGTGGTCTTTAAGGTGCCCATCTAAAAGTTTTTTTAAAAACTATCGATGCTCCCTGCTGATACCACTGCTTGTGGAAGAGAATTCCACATCCTTACCGCTCTGACAGTAAAGAACCCCTTACACAGTTTAAGGTTAAACCTCTTTTCTCCTAGTTTTAGTGAGTGGCCACGTGTCTTATTGTATTCCCTTTCTCTGAAAAGTTTGTTCCCTATGCTAAGGTCACCAGTACAGTATTTGTACATTGATATCATATCCCCCCTCAAGCGTCTCATCTCCAGAGAGAATAAGTTTAATGCTTGTAGTCTTTCCTCATAGCTGATGTCCTCCATTCCCTTAATTATCTTTGTTGCCCTTCTCTGGACTCTCTCCAGTTCCAGCACATCCTTCCTGAGGACCGGTGCCCAGAACTGGATGGAATACTCCAGATGTGGCCGGACCAGAGTCTTGTAGAGTGGGAGAATAATCTCTTTATTTTTGGAGTGAATCCCCTTTTTTATACATCCCAGTATTATGTTGGCTTTGCTTGCATGCCATTGCCAAGCCTGTTGTCCCCTAGGACCCCCGGGTCCTTTTCAATCATAGGTTCACCCAGAGGATCACCGCCTAGTGAGCAGCTTGCGTTCGTATTTCTGATGCCCAAGTGCATTACTTTACATTTTTCAACATTAAACCTCATCTGCCATGTAGTTGCCCACCCCATTATTTTGTTCAGGTCCGCTTGTAAGGTTAACACGTCCTGCATAGAAGATATTGGCCTGCTAAGTTTAGTATCATCCGCAAATACTGAGATTGTGCTGGATATCCCCTCCTCTAGGTCATTTATGAATAAATTAAACAGGATTGGTCCCAGGGCAGATCCTTGGGGGACCCCACTTTCCACACCCTCCCAATCCGGGTACTCCTCATTTATAACCACCCTCTGGACTCTCCCCTGGAGCCAGTTCTCTATCCAGGTACTCACCCTATGGTCCATACCTATGGACCTTAGTTTGTATAATAAGCTTTTGTGGGGGGACTGTGACAAATGCCTTTGCAAAGTTCAGACAAACCACATTCACAGGCCTTCCTTTATCTAGATGGCAGCTCACTTCTTCATAGAAGGTTAATAGATTGGTTTGGCAAGAACGATTTTTCATGAATCCATGCTGATTACTACTAATAATACCCTTTTTATTACTAAAGTCTTGTATGTGGTCCCTTAACATCCCCTCCAAAATCTTGCAGACTACTGATGCTAGGGTAATCGGCCTATAGTAGCCCAGGATATATCTCTGCCCTTTTTCAAATAATGGTACCACGTTGGAGTTTTTCCAATCAGCCGGTAGCATACCCGTCTGTAGCCTATCCATAAAGATCAAGAACAATGGTCTGGCTGATGAATAACAAAGTCTATTTTTGTTGGTAGACATTTCTCACACTCAGAACTGGAATATGTATTTTTATCTATGTAAGACTTCTGATGTCTGGCAAGACTGGACATTTGTGAAAAATATTTCCCGCATTCAGAACAGGGAAGTGGCTCCTGCCCTGTGTGATCTCTGATGTTTGTAAAGAATGGACTTGTCTGAAAAACATTTCTCGCACTCCGGACAGGAATACGGCTTTTCCCCTGTGTGAGATCTCTGATGTTTGCAAAAATGAGATTTCTGTGAAAAACATTTCCCACACTCAGGACAGGAATACGGCTTCTCCCCCGTGTGAGTTCTCTGATGATTGCAAAGATAAGACTTCTGTGAAAAACATTTCCCACACTCAGGACAGGAATATGGCTTTTCCCCCGTGTGAGATCTCTGATGTTTGGAAAGATCAGACTTCTGTGAAAAACATTTCCCACACTCAGAACAGGGAAATGGCTCCTGCCCCGTGTGAGATCTCTTATGTTTGCAAAGATGAGACTGCTGTGAAAAACATTTCCCACACTCAGGACAGGAATATGGCTTTTCCCCCGTGTGAGATCTCTGATGTTTGGAAAGTTCAGACGTCTGTGAAAAACATTTCCCACACTCAGAACAGGAATATGGCTTCTCCCCTGTGTGAGATCTCTGATGTCTGGAAAGATCAGACTTCTGTGAAAAACATTTTCCACACTCTGAACAGGAAAATGGCTTCTCCCCCATATGAAACCTCTGATGTCTAACAAGGTTTGATTTTCGTGCAAAACATTTCCCACACTCTGAACAGGAAAATGGCTTCAGCCCCTTGTGCAGTCGCTGATGTGTGTGAAGATGGGACTTATGTGAAAAACATTTCCCACACTCAGGACAGGAATACGGCTTCTCCCCCGTGTGAGTTCTCTGATGATTGCAAAGATGAGACTTCTGTGAAAAACATTTCCCACACTCAGGACAGGAATATGGCTTTTCCCCCGTGTGAGATCTCTGATGTCTGGAAAGATCAGACTTCTGTGAAAAACATTTACCACACTCAGAACAGGGAAATGGCTCCTGCCCCGTGTGGGATCTCTGATGTTTGTAAAGAATGGACTTGTCTGAAAAACATTTCCTGCACCCAGGACAGGAATACGGCTTCTCCCCCATGTGAGATCTCTGATGTTTGCAAAGATGAGACTGCTGTGAAAAACATTTCCCACACTCAGGACAGTTATATGGCTTCTCCCCTGTACAAGATCTTTTGTGCACATCAAGATTGCATTTAAAATGGAAACACTTCCCGCACTCAGTACACCTCTTATCTGTTAGAAGGATGGCACTGTCCCTCACAGTCTGAGGTTCCTCAGGATAAGAGGAATACGATGGTCCGGCACTGTCCCTCACAGCCTGAGGTTCCTCAGGATAAGAGGAATATGATGGTCCACCTACACTGTGTGGTGCCGGATGGACATTTGAGGTAGCTGGGTTTTCTCCTGGACTATACTGTGTGATGTCCTCATCTTCTACTTTACAGTATGGAGACAAAGTGAGACAATCCTCTGAGGTTTTCCTCATCTCCCGTCCATGTACTAAAATAGAAATAAAAAGATTATTACTAGACATGAGCAGATTGGTTCCCCTAAACCAGGACTCCGCCCACATCAGGTAGCTTTGTCTCTGAGGATCTTACAATTCGCCCCTCAAGGTAACTAGTAAATGGGTCCTCTGATCTCCTACCAGTTCATTTCTTTATTTATGGACCTAGTCAGAGAGAGAGAGGAAACAACGAGAACTGTGTTTTATAGGGGTGACAGTGAGGAGGGGATTATAGGACGAGTGTCCCCTCCCCCTCTATCACTCATTGCCATCTTTCCAACACAAGAAGTCTTGCACTTCCTTATTTAGCCCATGATTTAGTCATGAATAACAGCGGGGCTGAGCCCCACCAGAAGTCAGACAGTGAGGATGGGGGAAGACCAACCAAGATAAAGACTGGACTGATCCTAAAGACCACCATCATTGAGTTACTGACTCCTCCCTAAATATCACTTTCTGTTTAAGGTTCCAAAGTTGGAGGATGTTATCACATTATTATCAACATGTAAAAGTCTGTGTTCCAATCAAATCATCAGATATAAAATGTCCAGCTCATAGAAAATGGGTGCAAAAGAAGTAAAGCCTATGTAATGTACAACGTATTATATAGGATACAAAAGTTAGGTCTATACAGTATCAGAATTATGTACAACATAGAGTATATAATGCAGGGGTCAGGAGTATGTAATGTACAACATAGAGTATATAGTGCTGGGGTCAGGAGCATATAATGTACAACATAGTGTATATAGTGCCGGGTCAGGAGTATGTAATGTACAATATAAATTATATAGTGTAAAGTTCAGGACTAGGGATAGGCTGGATGGAGTCGAACATAAGTTCGACTTGAACACCAGGTGATTGTGTGTTCGCTGAACCCACTAACACCCGGGGCGCCGGCGGCAAGTTCGCCCGCCGATGAGTGCATGATTGCAGTGCATTAAGTGCTTGTGATTGGCCAAAGCATGTACCTGACCTGTATGCTTTGGCCAATCACAGCACAATGTCCTGTCAGAGTCTTTATTGGCCAAAGGCCAATCATGGCTCAGGTGCTAAGTCCACGCCCCACACTATAGAAGGCTGCTGCTTACATGGCATCCGTGTATAGAGTGAGATAATAGAGGTTAGGCAGGTAGTTAGTGGATAGTGTGTTGAGTTAGTTTAGTGCAGTCAGTGTAGTGTTCAGGTTATAAACCACGTTTAAAATGTATGGATATGTTGTATTCCTGGGTCCCCTTTCAGTGCTCCCCAAGTTTTGGGTCCCTGTCACTTATAGTTCGTGAGCAGTGCCATGCCAAGCTGACCAATATTTCCCATAGATGCCAATGTTAAAGACGGGGAGCAGTTTCATGTCAAGCTGACCAATATTTCCCATAGACGCCAATGTTGAAAATGGGGAGCAGTGCCATGCCAAGCTGATCAATATTTCCCATAGACGCCAATGAGCACTGAAAGTAATAACAGATAAAAATAAAAAAAAAAAATTTTTTATATACATGGAAGTTTTTTTTTTTCTCCCCCATATATATAAATATATATATATATATATATATATTTTTTTTCTTTTTCCTAATAGATCCCTTATCGCCTTCCCCTCTTGTCCCTACCCTCCCCTCTCCCCCCTTTATCCCCCATTTTTTATTTATTTATTTATTTATTTATTTATTTTTGTCTGTTTGTTTGTCATGTCTCGTTTAGTTTTGTTATATTAAGTCTGTCTTTATGATTTGATGTGAATTTTGTTCCATAGATAAAAGAAAAATGGAGGCCATAGCGTATTCAGATATAAACAATCATCTAGGATAAAAAAATGGTTGAGATAGAACAGATCCAAGTAGATGAAATGGTAATTTGTATTATAATTTGTTTTTTCCTTGTTGATGATAAATGTGGTGATGATTGTAAATTTTGTAAATAATTATAATAAAGAAAGTAAATATAAACCACGTTTAAAATGTATGGATATGTTGTATTCCTGGGTCCTCTTTCAGTGCTCCCCAAGTTTTGGGTCCCTGTCACTTATAGTTCGTGAGCAGTGCCATGCCAAGCTGACCAATATTTCCCATAGATGCCAATGTTAAAGACGGGGAGCAGTTTCATGTCAAGCTGACCAATATTTCCCATAGACGCCAATGTTGAAAATGGGGAGCAGTGCCATGCCAAGCTGATCAATATTTCCCATAGACGCCAATGAGCACTGAAAGCTGAAAATTGGTCTAGGCAGGAAGGGGGTGAAAGTGTCCTCTATTTACGTGATTAATGGGAACCCTAGGACAGAATTAAAAAAAAAATTGCATGGGGTCCCTCCCAAAATATACACCAGGCCATTGGGATCTGGTACAGATTTTAAGGAAAACTCCATGCCAATATGAAAAAAAAAAAAAAAACACTTATCCGAGTGGGCAGCCTAATCCATACCAGACACTTATCCCAGTGGACAGCCTGGCAGGCCAGGATGGGGGGGGGGGGACGAGTGAGCACCTCCCCTCCTGAACCATACCAGGCCACTTGCCCTCAACATGGGGAGGGTGCTTTGGGGTGCCACCCAAAGCACCTTGTCCCCATGTTGATGGGGACAAGCGCCTCTTCCCGACAACCCTGAGCTGTGGTTGTGGGGGTCTGGGGGTGGGGGGGCTTATCGGAATTTGGAAGCCCCCGTTAACAAGGGGGCCCCCAGATCCCGCCCCCCCCCCATGTGAATGGGTATCGGGTACATCGTACCCCTACCGATTCAGCAAAAATATTGTACAAAATAATAAACACAAAAGACAGTTTTAAAAAGTCCTTTATTCAAAAATAAAAATAAAAAATAGTGTCCCCCGATGTAAATCCATCGTCATCGCCGCACCCGAAAAATAGAAAAAAATTCAAGGACGCTTCCACCTCTTCTGAGGCGTCCCGCTGCATGACGCTCTTAAGCTTTGACAGCTCTTTTATAGGCAAGGGGTGGGGCCACCCAGTTACATCACCCGGTGGCACTGCCCCTTCTGACATTTGACGTAAAGGACTTGTCAAAAAACTGGATTTTCGTAAGAACTTACAGTAAAATCCTGAAGTCAATTGACAGACGCAGCTCTTATGCTTCTTATACAATTGGGTTATGCTGCTTCCTACAGAAGTAGTACCAAGCCGGAAAAAAAACAGTTCACCACGCCTACGGGGGCTGTCCCTATAGACATAACCCCTCACACCCTGCTCCAGCATACCAGTTTTGTTTCAAGCAGTGAGAAGAAGACACAAACCATCCTCATATCAGAGGGGCGGGTGCTGCGTCTGTCAATGGACTTCAGAGAAAAGGATTTTATGGTAAGTTCTTACATAAATCCAGTTTTCTCTATCGTCCATTAACAGACGCAGCTCTTATGCGTCTTATACCATTGGGATGTCCCAAATGTAGGCATGAGGGGTGGGAAGAACGCAAAACAAATAGTTAACGTAAACTCCAAAGGCTAAACTTAGCCAACTGGGTAACATGAAGCTCAACCAGGAACAACATGAGCTCACCCATGAAAGTAAAGCCCCGTACACACGTACCGATCGTCGGCCGACGGAACGTCCTACAAATGTTCGCGGCTGGTGTGTTTGTTGTTTGTCTGTTGAAAAGTGCTCCAAACTTGCCCAGGACATTTGTCTTCCGACAGAAAATGACGTCACTACGTTCCACGCACGTTCGCCGCTACAAAAGAGGAAGTGAGTGTTTGGCCGTGACCCTTCTGGGCATCTCGCGCTGATTTCGGTAGCATTTGTTTGGTTGACGACATTTCGCTATTTTCCGAGACATCGTTCGAGAATTTATTATGGCGACCGTGAATTCGTCCGTTGCTGTCGTTAGTGTTGGAGTTTTGGCTCTGAGACGACGTACGAGCAATAGGAAGAAGAAGCGGACCTCCTGGACGAAAAATTGGTTGCTTAACCGTGATCAATTTTCTCATATGTCCTTGCTGAGGGAGCTCCAGGAAAATAATCCTGATGACTTCAGGAATTATTTGAGGATGACGGATCCCATCTTTTACCGTCTTCTTGCCCTGGTGTCCCCCTATATTCTGAAGCAGGATACTTGTATGCGGCTTGCAATTACTCCTGAGCAAAGGTTAATTGCGACGTTGAGGTATCTTGCAACAGGGAGAAGCCTGCAGGATCTGAAGTTCACCACAGGCATCTCCCCCCAAGCACTGGGAGTCATCATCCCTGAGACCTGCTCTGCCATCATCAAGGTCTTGCAGAAGGACTATATCAAGGTATGTTTGATTTTTTACATTACATTACATGTATTACTAGTTTCACCCGAATTATGATGTTTTTGGATGTACAGCAATTGACACAGGCCATTATTTGTAAACTACCCTCTGTCCGCATGCACATAGTAGTAAAGATGTAGATTATCTTTAACCATTTGTAAAATTACCCAGTAACCACCCCACCATTCTCTCCTATGTGTCCCTAAACGCATTGCCTGTTAACAGTATTTTGAATTTGGGTCATTTTATTGCTTTCCCTCAAACAATTATTCCTTGGCCAATGTTTTAGTACCTAGTTAATGATTTATCTAAAATACATCAGTCCATCCATTCCCACCTATGATTCTGTATGTTTATGTAATGATGTTAAAACCTTCACTGACCACAAGCCCTAATTGATGTATAAATGCCCAGTTTTACTTACCCATCCCCCCACCCACATGCTAAATCTCAAAGTCAGCATATACCAAAGCTCAAGTTCAGAGGTCTTCAAACTATGGCCCACCAGTTGTTCACGAACTTCAATTTCCATCATGCCTAGTCATGTCTGTGAATGTCAGAGAATTACAAGGCCTCATGGGATGTGTAGTTCTGCAACAGCTGGAGGGCCGTAGTTTGTAAATCTCAGCTCTAGCTGGTGAGTATAATGGGCCATACACACTAGAAGATTGTCAGAACAATTTATCCTTCCGATTTACCAAAACCAAATAATATGAGGTCCAACAAACACTTTCAAATCCTATGCAATCTGGTAGGCCCTTGCACTACATAGAAAAGTTAAATCTGCACGAAAAAGTCTTCAGAGAATCTTCTAGTGTGTATGGCCCTTTACAATATAAGAACAATAGGAGGTTGAAAAGAAATGTATGTAGATGTTACATCCCCATATCCAAACCTTTGCCTTCCTGTTGTATATTTTTTTAGCAAGTTGCATAAGCATTTAACAGACAACTGTGTGTGTAATTAATAATGTGATGTGCTCAAGCACTAATTTTTTTTTTTTTTTTTTTTTTTTTTATTTTTTCCCCACAGTTTCCTTCAAACGCAGAGCAATGGCTGGAGATTTCTGATCAATTTCTGGAGAAGTGGAATTTTCCCAATTGTGGGGGTGCTATTGATGGGAAGCACGTCCGCATTGTCCCCCCTCCGAATTCCGGCACATTTTATTATAATTATAAAGGTTTTTTTAGTATAGTCATGCTAGCCATAGTTAATGCAAACTATGAGTTTATTTTTTTGGATATTGGCAAAAATGGCCGCAATTCGGATGGGGGAGTTATTGATCAGACGGAGTTCGCTCGTCGTCTAAAGAACGGCACTCTGAACCTGCCATCCAGGGAGCAAACTGTTGAGGGTATGAGCTTTGTGTTTATCGCAGATGAGGCTTTTGCGCTTGGGGAGCATCTCATGAAGCCCTACCCTCAGAGGAACCTCACCCCAGACCAAAGGATTTACAACTACCGGTTGTCCAGAGCTCGCAGAGTTGTGGAGAATGCCTTCGGGATAATGGCCAACCGGTTCCGGATATTCCTGACGTCCATAAACCTGGCACTGTACAAAGTGGATAATGTGGTCTTGTGTTGCTGCATTTTGCACAACTTCCTACGCAGGAATGCACAAAATTATGTCTTGCAGCAACTGGATACTGACCCTGCTATGCCAGGTACAAGTGGAGAGGCCCAACCTTCTAACCAAGTGGAGTCCATGACGTCAATGGAAGTTGGACGGTCAGCATTGGCATCACACAGGGCCCGTCAGATCCGCCAGGAATATCTGGACTATTTCGTGGGGAGAGGAGCTGTGTCCTGGCAGCAATCACTGTCACACACCCATTAATCTTGTTAAAGATTGGACACACAAGATAAATGTCAGAGATATATTATTTTTCAACACATTAAACAAAAATTGCAATGATTCTGTATTGTGGATTATAATCATTTGGGCACATATGCCAAACACAATTATTTGGGTTAATCATGTGTTATATATGTGTGACTTTGGAAGGGTTAATACATTCATCAGTGTGTTTCTTGACTGTAGTCTCTCACCAGCTGATCCAAAGTGATGATGGCCATGTGTTATTTTTTAGCCAGTGGTGTAAATACAAGGGCCTTCTGCACCCCACAAAATGTACACAAACCCTGTCACATTGAGAACTAGGTCACACCCAAGGTTCATCTAATGTCACCTTACATTGGTGTTCATTGTCCAGAAGTTGCCCATACTATATATTTCATATAATACATTAGGGTATTAACAAAGTACCTACACCTGTTATGTTGTGTTCATTTATGACATCCTTCTCACTGCCCACCAATGTTAGGATATGTCAGTGTTATGTGAAACTTGATCATTGTTCATCTCAAAGTGTTATATATATAGGTAATGGAAAGTGAACTAGAGCAACGAACAAGCAATACACTATAGATTACACTGATCTCCCTACACTGATTTCTACTGCCAATATCAATGCCATATTGAATCCTAGGACTGCTAGTACCTTGAGTGTTGAGTCACACTTATGCGATGCGGGAAGTCTGCGACTTTGCAGCCTTCCAGCATTGCATAAGGGTGACCCGCCACTTACTTTTTCCACAGGATTGTATTCCACAAGTGTTAAGCACTGTGCGATCCAATCCAGATACATCAGAAATAAAGGGTCATGTGCGACTTGTATGCGTGTTCAGTGCGAATGTAGCCATACAAAGTGTATGTCTCAATTCACACTGCACATCTGATGGCATGTAATATCGTAGCGCACTGCTCCTTTATTACATGCGATCAGATGTTCATGCGAAAATCAGCTATACAGTTTGTATGGCTCAATTCGCACTGCACTCGCACAAAAGTCGCACATGATGCATTTATTCAGCCGCATCAGGATAGGATCGCACAATCGTTCAAACTTGTGTGATCCGATCCTGTGTGAAATGTCAGATCGCACTGTGATATGCGTTAAAACTGGGGGTATCTTTAACATTTCATTGACACCTCCAGCAACTCGCATATGGCAGTGTCCAAAATGCTTTCATTAACATGTAAATATGGGAATAGGACAGCCATCATACATTTAGTGCTTCTTTACACAGCTTTAGACCTCGACCCCCCAACTAAAGTCTAATAAAGAATTGAACACACATTGTTGAATGTAAAAACGTTTTAGTATCAAACATTCACAGGGTTAGGGTTAGGGTTAGGGTTAGGGTTAGGGTTAGGGTGTTGTAAAGTGCTTTTCCCAAACTTGGGTACACTCTTTAACATCTGAGTGTAATTAAAATGCCCTAAAACATTCTAAAAAAATTGTAACATCAGGAACATCCCAATACAAACATTAAAAACCTAGTAAAATTGTGGCTTAAAATTTGCCAATCATGTCCACAAAATTGCGCATTTTGATTTGTAATGCCGTTGCAGTCTCCTTTATTTGTTCCAGGTCTGCGCAGCATTGGAGAGCCTCACGGGTCAATTTGGCTAATGTGCAACTATGTAAAACATGGTCTGTAAAAATTAAAAAAAAATGAGTCAATGTGAATCAACTACATGAGGTCATAATAATAGAGAAACATTTGGTGTCCAGGTAATCTTAAATTCCTCTCGAGTTAATACCTACCCTGTTCTTATGCTCTTTTGCCCTAGGCTCTTCTTCTTCCTCCTGTCCTCCTCCGATGCTGTTGCTGATGATTCTGCCGGTCTCCTGAGCTTACTATATATTCATTAGGGGTGTGAACGCATGATGACGTCATTGTGAGGGCATGGTTGTAATGTATATATATTAAGATGCAGAGACCAGAGACGGGCAGAATGCACGGCAACAGCATTGGAGGAGGACAGGAGGAAGAAGAAGAGCCTAGGGCAAAAGAGCAGACAACATAAGAGCAGAAGATTGGACAGCAGAAGAGTGGAGAGGAGAAGATCCAAAGAGCAGAGTGGAGAAGACCGGATGAAGATATTTAAGAACATTTCATAAACGTCTCCTGTCGTTATTCACATACACTTCCATTTATGTGGTTAATGTGTAGGGGTACTATGTACCCCATACCCATTCACATAGTGATTGGGGTCTGGGATCTGGGGGCCACCCTTTGTTAAAGGTTGCTTCCAAAGTCCTAGGAACCCCCTGTCCGCATGACCCCCCAAAACCACCAGACAGGGTTGTGGGGATGAGGCTCTTGTCCTCCTCTACATGGGAGTAAGGTGCTTTTGGGTGTGCGGTGCAGAGGCCCCCTGGCCCAAAGCAACAAAACCCCCCCATGTTGAGGGCATGTGTCCTGCTGTGGTCCAGGGGGTGTTTGTTCCGCTTGCTCGTTCTCTTTCCTGGCCTGACAAGCTGCATGCTTGTATAAGGGTCTGGTAGGGGTTTTGGGGGTAACCCACGCTGTCTTTTTGTTGTGGGCATACCCTCAAACTCAATACCACACACAAAAGGCCTGGTTGTGAACTTGGGGGGACACCCACGGTGGGTTGTTCAATTTTTGGGTGTAGTTCCCCCTCAAAAATCTTCACAACGCAAGTGGCCCCGCAAGTCAGAGCATCCTGATCCGACTTACGGTGCCACTTCCATTCAAATAAAGAGGCTCCCATAGGGAACTAGTGTTGTAAATTGGAGGCTAAAAATAACACTGATAAAAATCATTCTGAAAAAACCTACGTGGGCACACAATTGGCTCTTGGACACTTGGTCCTGGTTCCTCCACAGTTTCTGAACTGGCTTCCATGCTGCTTGGCACGTTGCCAGGAGATCGGGCTTCTGACCTGGCTGGGGATGCCACATCCTGGCATGATGCAACATCTGCAATGTAAATTTGTAAGGGAATACAAGAATATAAGGTTAAACAATCATTGCAAATACACATATTTCTATGATACCACTACACAAAAATCTGTGCCTACCAACCTTCATGTTGCTCTGATGTCTGGTCACTTGTTGGCTCCACCAGTATTATTTCTGGAATAATGTCTTCATCTACATAATACAAAACATTGGCCATATCATAAAAGTCACCAGAGGTACATTTGTTAGGACATGGTGCCCTGCTTGATAGCTCTTTTAGTAACAAATATGAAGACATGTACATGGTTATCTACGAAAAATATGGTACATTAATGTTTGACAGTGCATAGGAACCAATTACCTTTAGTGGAATCTGTGCCACCTTCTGTGCCCATGTCCTCCTCTTCTTCCTCCACTGCAGATGGAGCTGCCAAACCTCTCCTCCTCCTTTCCCACTGTTTGGCACGGAGTTTACGTTTTTCTCCTATTTAAAGGTTTGAATAATAATCTGTGATTAATAGGAATGTTTGCTGAGAAGATTCGTGCAGGAAAGAACGTTCGTTGCAACACAATACATATATTTTTCACTATGGCTTCCTGACTTTTAATGTCATATACTAAAACATCAACAATAGATCGATCAAATCACGACATGACAACTAAAATGAGTAATCTAACTTTTTACATAGACATTATAATCTAGACATGTTAATACAACATACACCAAATTATAAAAAACATATTGCATGATTAAAAAAATAAAGAAAAAATAAAACTTACTTTTTTTCAAAATCCGATGGATTTGGGAAAGCTGATCCTGCTCACGGTGTTTGAGGTCAGACCATCGTTTCCTAATCTGATCTTTCGATCGCTCGACACCGAATTTTCTGACCAAACAGGCCACCACCTTGTCCATGATGCCATCTTTCCTGGCATTGGGCCGCTCGTAATTTGCCAACTTTCCATCGTAATCCGTTTTTTCTAAAATGGAGACCATCTCCACCATTTCTGCCTTTGACATGGGTGTAGCCCTTGATTTTCGGGTGGCCCAATCACTTCGGCCCCCACTAATTGAGCTCCCAGATTGTTGAGACATGGTTCGTAATTAAACAATGATTATTCCACTGCTTCAGGTGTGAGTGTCGCATGTAGGCCTGATCTTCGGCACGTACACACCCCTGCACAAGCCCGCCACTGGAGGAGGAGTTGACGCCTGCGCTGTATTTAAAGGACGCCAGATCGTTCGGCCGACGATTCGCTAGCGGACATATCGAGAGTTGGAGCACGATCGAGCGGCGAATCACGACTTTTCCCCACAAACAAAGGTACGACTCTTTTAATAGAAAGTGTGTGTTTTGGGCCCTATACAGCTTTTATTAGGAATATCTTTATTATGTGCCAAAATACATGCTATTTTAATATGTTTTGTGTTGTTTTGTGTCTTGCAGGCATATACTGTCCTGCAATATGGTGGACAATTTCACCACCCACAACTTTTTAATAAGTTTTATTGATGAGTTCAGGCAACTGCCGTGTTTGTGGCAAGTGAAGTCCGCGGATTATAAAAATCGAAAACTCCGAAAACAGGCCATGGAACATTTGGTGGCCTTCTACAAGCCCGTCTGTCCTGGGGCAAATTTTGATTATATCCGCAAAAAAATAAACAGTATTCGTACTGCCTACAGGCGGGAGTTAAAAAAAATAGAAGATTCCACCCAGTCTGGAGCAGGGGCACGGAATGTATATGTACCACGGCTGTGGTACTTTGATAACATGCGGTTCCTGGCAGACACCATGGAATCCAGGCCGTCAATTTCAACACTGCCTTCTACTTCGGCAGAGGGCTCAGTGTCGGTAGATCCAAGCCAGGATGAGGATTTCCTGGAGGAGAGTTTTACTCAGGTATGGCATTTCACAATATATTGTCTGCTAAAATGTAATCATGTAACAAAATTATAAGCTAAACCATAATTGACCCTTTAGGTAAACGGGCATAGCAAGGGGTTGGCATGACAGGCAACCGCCAGGGGCGCAGGCCAAGGGGGGTGGGTCACAAAAACATTGGCATTGTTTTATTGTTTATTTTAACAATCCACTCAGCCTGCACACCCCAGAACCCCCAGTTTGCAGGCGGATTCATGCAGGTGTAAAACATTGAGAGCAGCTTCATGCAGGTGTAAAACATTGAGAGCTGCTTCATGCAGGTGTAAAACATTGAGAGCAGCTGAGCCAAAAGACCAGGAGACTGAGACTGCCTCTCACTGCATCCCCAGCACACCTCTGGTCTTACAAACACTGCTGCATCCCCAGCACACCTCTGGTCCAAAGAAACACTGCTGTAGCCTCAGCATTCCTCTGGCTCAACCTTTTTTAATACAAAACTAACAGCTCCTGCAAATGATCCATCCATCCTTGCTTCCATGTCTCTGGTCTCTCACTCTGGGTCAGCAAGGCAGGTGGCTTCCTTATTCATGTTTCCCTGCACTGCTTCACCCTCAATGCCCTACATCAAGCCCTCTGCAAGTTCAGGCCCCTCTCTCTCTGCAACCCCCTCCTCTCTCTCTCACACCCCCTCTTTCTCTCCCTCTCTCTATCTCTCAACCCTCTCTTTCTTTTTCACACCTGAGACAATGATTGCCCACTAGAGAGCTCTACACTGGGCAAACAAGGGGCAAATTAGAAACTTTTAATGCCCTTTAATTTTTTTTTGGGGGGGTGGGTTACAGTTTTCCATTGATCTTGGGGGGGGGGGGGGTTGTTGCCAAATACAGCTCCTCAACAAGGGCACTGGAGACCCTAGATACGCCACTGTATGTAAAGTCTGCTATTTGTTCACAATAATATAACAAACATGACTTTTTATATACACTATAACATTCTAATCAATTGTTCATTTCATCAACAGGGAAGTGTCACTGAGGAGGAGCCAGGTTGCAGCCAGGAGCCTGGGGAGCCTGCGGAGCCTGAGGAGCCTGCGGAACTATTTCCACCACCACCTCCTCCTGCCAAACGGAGGCAAAAGAGGAAGCACGTGGATGACATCACCGACGAGTTTATCCAGGAGGCCACCATAGCCCTACGTCGGAAACCGGAGGCCAATGAGTCCTTCGGGAATATGACTGCCAAAATCCTGGATAAGGTGGACCTCAGGCAGTGTCAGTATGCCAGAAAAATTATTCTGGATGTGCTGCAAAACGCTGAAAACGGCATACTTACTGAGCACAGCCACGCATGCCAGGAGCACCCGTGCCCTCCACCTCCACCTCCACCTCCACCTCCACAACACCCACCACCTCGCCAAATGCCACATGGCCAGTGGCAATATGGCCAGCAGGATCCAAACCTGCCCTCATGGCAACCTGATTATAGCTATCACCAACTTTAATTTGTGTAACCCCCTATTATTTATTTTACCCCTGTTTGCCAGTTTCTAGTTTAATTTTGTCCAAATGGACCTTTTTTATGTTTAGTTTATTATACGGAAAGTATTGATGTTTGCTTTGTTTTTTTTTTGCTGAGATCCAAAAAATAAAGAAAATGAAAATAAAAAATGGCCTATCTGAATTTGTTAACATGTTTAATATTGTACATAACCTGAAAAATATGTTTTAGACATTAATTCATAAAAGAATAAAGGGTCATATCAATAGTTAGATCTTTGGTGTGAAAATACAAAAATAATGGTGAAGAGTTCAAATTATTTAATTCTAAAATTTGATAGAACAGATAGAATAGACAAACATTATCTTCATCATACCAGAACACATGCCTTTTTATTAGAAAAGTATGGCATTATGAGCAGCATCTTCCTTCTTCTCACATTTATCAAGATGAGCATGTGCTCCGCATTTCACCTATTTCTTGGACTTCCGCGAGCCGAAAGTTCTTTCTGAATAAAATGTTGAGTTTACTAGAGAAAATTCTTCCGGGAACTCATTTGGTTTGATCATGCGTGTTGGGATTTGTAGCTGTGTGTCGGCAGAATTGCGTACTGACAGGCGAACAATCGTCCGTTCTGGTGTCGGCATACAAATATTTTCATGTTTGCAAGAAAGACTTTTGTCCGCGGATTGTGCGCAGACATCTGTCGGAGGCACCATACTAACACGCGTACAATCGGCAGATCCTTCGTCCACCGACGTTTGTATGCCGACGATCGGTACGTGTGTACGGGCCTTTACAAACAAGTCTCTTTTAAACAGCAGCCTGCAAAACCTTGCGGCCAAAGGATGCATCCAAAGATGCCAAAAAATCTACCTTGTAGAATTTTGTAAATGTGTGCACAGACGACCAAGTTGCCGCCTTACAAACTTGCACTACTGAGGCTTGATGGCGAAAAGCCCAAAAGGCACTCAGTGCTCTAGTAGAACGCACCTTCATAGGGAAAGGAGGAACCTGACCCTTCAAAGAATAAGCCTGGTGTAACGCTCTGGGGTTTGATTTAGTGAACTGGATTTGCAGCTGCAGAATTTCCACTCAGTAGTCTTGTAGAGATGTGTTGAATCACCTTATCCAACTCTCCTGACTCATCATAGTGGCTCAGCCCGCTTCAGTATGCACACACACAAACACTCAGATAAGATGTTGCTGGAGTGATAGATATCTATGCAATAGTATTGAGGTGATATACTGAAGGAATAGGCTTGAGTAGTGATAGCAATTAATGATAGGCACTCAGGTAGTAATGTTGCAGGAGCGATAGCAGATGGTGATAGACAGTATGCAGGAGGGTTAGCAATCATGTACAAGTAACAGGTGGTAGGGGATAGCAGATGAAGTGTACAGGAGATGCTAAGTTAATGCAAGGATATAAGTTACAGGTGGTAGTAGGCTCAAGAGCTAGCAATCTAGGTAACAATGCAGGTGATAGATATTGTAGTGCATATATCCTAGAGTTTAGCAACAGTTCTTAGTATGCAAGAATAGATAGCATGTGATTTGATAGGAAGGGATCCCCTGCAGGGTACTTATCACTAGCTGGTAAGCGAGGTAAAGGATCAGGTAGCGAGGTAAAGGATCAGGTAGCGAGGCTCCGGTCAATCCAGGTATAGCGAAGATAGCTGGAGGATTCGGCAGCGTCAGACAGGGATGTATAACGAGCGTTTGCACAAACCCCTTGTGAGTGCACACCGGCGGTTGAAATAGCCGCTCAGAGCGGCGCCTAGTGATGACGTCATCAGATGTTAAAGAGACATGCAGCTATATGCGTTCCACCTACCTGAATGGTGGAACGCAATGCGGAAGTAAGAGGCTAGAAAGGTACTGAAGGTACCAGGATCTTACAGTACCCCCCCCCCATAAGGCCGGCTCCAGAAGGCCTATAGCACTGGTCTCTCAGGGTATTTAGAGTGGAACCTTTTTATAAGCCTGGATGCGTGAACGTCAGAAGCATCCAACCAGGTGTCATCTTGGGGTCCATAGTTTTTCCATCTGATGAGATATTGGAGTTTTCCTCTGTGGATACGAGAATCCAAAATCTCCCTAATCTCAAATTCTTCTCCCCTTCAACTTGTACTGGAGGTGGAGGCAAGATGGTAGGTCTAATTCCTTGGTTGGGTATATGTGGCTTTAGTAGAGATACGTGGAAAATGGGGTGTATCTTAAGATCTGCCGGTAAAGTAAGTCGAACTGCAGATGTCCCAATGAGTTTCTCGATTGGGAAAGGTCCCAAAAACAAAGGTCCAAGCTTTTTACTGGGGATTTTCAACCTCAAGTTTTTTGTAGATAGCCAAAAAAGATCCCGAATAGTATATTGAGGAGAAGGTCTTCTACGAAGGTCATAGTACCTTTTTTGTTGGCTATGAGCATGTGAGATGGTGGTGTTAAGTAAACCCAGAGAGTCTTTTATTTGGGTAAGATAGTCAGAGGCTACTGGATTACTTGATGGTAGGATGCGTGGTGGAAGAAGTGTGGGATGAAACCCATAGTTTAGGTAGAACGGACTTTGCTTAGTAGTACTGTGGGTTGCATTATTATAAGCAAATTCCGCCAAAGGGAGGAGGTCCACCCAATCATCCTGTAGGTATGAGGTGTAGCAACGCAAATATTGTTCAAAACACTGGTTGTCCATTGTCCATTGGTCTGTGGGTGATAAGGGGAAGTAAGTTTTCGCTCAATACGTAGTATACGACATAGAGCTTGCCAAAACTTAGAGATGAACTGTGAACCCCGTTCAGATAGAAGAGTCTTTGGAATTCCATGTAGTTTGAACACATGTTTCACTAGTAATTCCGCTGTTTTCTTAGATGAAGGTAGTCTGCGAATAGGAATGAAATGTGCCATCTTTGTCAGATGGTCCACTGACACTAGGATGGTAGTAAATCCTTTGGAAGGTGGTAATTCTACTATGAAGTCTAGAGACACAACTTCCCATGGAACTTTGGGTATTGGTAGACTGCAAAGTAGACCAGATGGTTTTGTAGTGTCAATTTTGGACCTTGCACAGATGTCACATGAGGAAACAAATTTCTGTACAGACGTCTTCATTCCAGGCCACCAAAATTGCCTGGTGAGCAAATTAAATGTCTTAGTCATACCCATATGTCCTGCCATAGGTACGTCATGTGATAGTTCCAAGATTTTAGTACGCATACCAGGAGGTATGTAGAGTTTGTTGTCAAAGTAGAGGAAGCCTTCTGCATCAGCACTTAGTTGTGGTGGTGGTGAATCCAGTCCTAGACTGTGCAGAATCTCTTCCTTTAAGGAACGAACAACACCAATAATACGGTCATGGGGTATTATAGGAAGTGAAGGGATTTCAGCACAGTTATCTTCGGTTAACCGTGATAACGCATCCGCCTTCTTGTTCTTATCTGCAGGAAATTGAATCTTAGGAAGAATAATGACCAACGTACCTGCCGATGGGAAAGGGTCTTGTTGGTCTGAAGGTATTGGAGATTCTTATAATCTGTATATATGAGTATTGGCAACCGAGTACCTTCAAGTAAATGTCGCCAATTTTCAAGTGCCAGTTTTATGGCAAGCAACTCTTTTTCACCCACTGGGTAGTTCACCTCTGGGCTACTTAGTGCTTTAGAGAAGAAAGCAACTGGGTGGAGTGGTGAAGTATTCGTTGGTCGTTGGGAAAGAACTGCTCCTACAGCCATATTTGACGCATCCACCTCTAGGATGTATTGGAGGGATGGGTCTGGATGGCGTAGTATGGGAGCAGAAGTGAAGCTTGATTTTAACAAGCGGAAAGCTTTATTTGCTTCTTCAGACCATTTGTATGTTTTTTTCACACTTGTAAGTTGTGTGAGCGGTCTTACAATAGAAGAGAAGTTCTTGATGAACTTCCTATAAAAGTTTGAGAACCCAAGGAATCGTTGTAATGCCTTACGAGTTGTTGGTACAGGCCAATCCAGAATACACGATATCTTGCTCATATCCATCTTGATGCCATTCTTTGATATGATGTATCCTAGGAATAATACTTCTTCCTTATGAAATAGGCATTTCTTCAGCTTTACATATAAATTGTGTGCGAGTAATCTGGACAACACAAGTCTTACATGTCTTACATGTTCAGACAAGGATTGAGAGTAAATGAGTATATCATCCAGATATACCACAACACAAACATCGAGTAGGTCTCTGAAGATGTCATTTATAAACCGCTGGAATGCTGCGGGAGCATTACACAATCCAAAGGGCATCACTAGATATTCAAATAGTCCGTATCTAGTTCTGAATGCCGTCTTCCACTCATCCCCATCACGGATGCGGAAGAGATTGTATGCCCCTTTTTAGGTCCAACTTTGAAAAGTAGGTGGCTCCACGCACTTGTTCAATGAGTTCCGGAATGAGAGGTAAAGGATAGCGATCCTTTATTGTGATGGTATTTAACTGCCTATAGTCAATGATAGGCCTGAGACTTAGATCCTTATTGCGGACAAAGAAAAGTCCTGCAGCTGTGGAAGAAGTAGAGGGTCTAATAAACCCTTTCGCTAAATTCTCATCCAAGTATTCCTTAAGATGAGAAAGTTCATCCTGAGATAGAGGATAAACATGTCCGAAAGGTAGTTTACTATTAGGGAGTAGATCAATAGAACAATCATAGTCCCTATGGGGAGGCAATACTTGAGCATTTTTCTCAAGGAAGACTTCAGATAGATCCTGATAGCATGGTGGTGGTGTGATTTCATCTGACACCATGGACAGGATTTTTTTATAAGATTGGAGGTTACACGTGGTCTCGCAATAGTGAGAGGGGAAGGTTAGTGTCCGCGTCTTCCAATCAATGTTTGGTTGATGTATGTGTAACCAGGGAAGCCCCAAAATAATGGGAAAATGTGGTGAAGGTAATACATCAAAGGTGGTGGTCTCAACATGAGACTCGTTAGTAGTAACAAGAAGTGCTTGTGTCTGATTGGTAATTGGACCAGAAGATAACGGAATACCGTTAATTAAACTAACAGAGACAGGAATAGGTTTTGAAATAATAGGTATTTTATTCAAAGCAACAAAACTAGTGTCAATGTAGTTCCCACAAGATCCTGTGTCGATCATAGCCTTGGTAGTGATTCTATTTTGGTCCCACTGTAAGATCAAATGAATGAAAAGATAGGGATTAGAAAAAGAAGTCGTTAATCCCCCCAGTAATACATGTGAACACTCACCCTCTTTTTTGCGGACAAGGGGACAGACGCTTATCAGATGATCAGCGGAAGCGCAATACATGCAGAGATTTTGAGATTTTCTCCTGGCTCGTTCAACAGACGATAATGGTGGGCGTATGATTCCTACCTCCATAGGAGTAGGGTCAAAGGATGAAAACCGAGAAGGATTGGGTAATGGTACTCCCATTTTCTCAGCCTTCCTTTCTCGTAAACGTCTGTCAATATTGATGCTGAGTTGTATTAAGGCATCCAAAGTGCCAGGTAAATCCACTCGGGCGAGCTCGTCTTTAACGGCTTCGGATAACCCGAGCCTGAACTGGGTTCGCAGAGATGCATCATTCCACCCTGAATCAAGGGTCCATCTCTTGAACTCTGCTACGAAGTCTTCAACAGGTCTCCTTCCCTGTTTTAAAGCCCTCAATTGGCTGTCAGCAGTACTCTGCCTATTTGGGTCTTCATACAGGCTAGAGAGTTCTGCTAGGAACGCAGGATAGGAGTTGAGGAGAGGGTCATTTTTCTCAAAGAGAGGGTCTGCCCAAGCCCGTGGATCACCTGACATATATGAGATAGTGGTGCAGACTTTAATTTGGTCTGTATTGTAAGTACGAGGTTTTAAATTAAAAAGCAATTGACATGCGTTTTTAAATTCACAAATTTTTTTTCGATCACCTGTAAACACTTGTGAAGGGTTTATTTTGGGCTCACGGGGTTGAGCAGCAGTGAGCTGTGATACACGGGCTATCTGCTGTCTCAAAGTCTGATTTTCTTTTTGCACTTCGGTAAGAGAAACAATTAATGCATCTACCTTTTGTGTTAGGTGCATCACATGAGTGGCTAATTCTGCTGAATCCATTTTTTCTGGTTCGTGCATTCTGTAACGCTCTAGGGTTTGATTTAGCGAGCTGCAGAATTTCCACTCAGTAGTCTTGTAGAGATGTGTTGAATCACCTTATCCAACTCTCCTGACTCATCATAGTGGCTCAGCCCGCTTCAGTATGCACATACACAAACACTCAGATAAGATGTTGCTGGAGTGATAGATATCTATGCAATAGTATTGAGGTGATATACTGAAGGAATAGGCTTGAGTAGTGATAGCAATTAATGATAGGCACTCAGGTAGTAATGTTGCAGGAGCGATAGCAGATGGTGATAGACAGTATGCAGGAGGGTTAGCAATCATGTCCAAGTAACAGGTGGTAGGGGATAGCAGATGAAGTGTACAGGAGATGCTAAGTTAATGCAAGGATATAAGTTACAGGTGGTAGTAGGCTCAAGAGCTAGCAATCTAGGCAACGATGCAGGTGATAGATATTGTAGTGCATATATCCTAGAGTTTAGCAACAGTTCTTAGTATGCAAGAATAGATAGCATGTGACTTGATAGGAAGGGATCCCCTACGGGGTACTTATCACTAGCTGGTAAGCGAGGTAAAGGATCAGGTAGCGAGGTAAAGGATCAGGTAGCGAGGCTCCGGTCAATCCAGGTATAGCGAAGATAGCTGGAGGATTCGGCAGCGTCAGACAGGGATGTATAACGAGCGGTTGCACGAACACCTTGTGAGTGCACACCGGCGGTTGAAATAGCCGCTCAGAGCGGCGCCTAGTGATGACGTCATCAGATGTTAAAGAGACATGCAGCTATATGCGTTCCACCTACCTGAATGGTGGAACGCAATGCGGAAGTAAGAGGCTAGAAAGGTACTGAAAGTTCCAGGATCTTACACCTGGACAACCGTCTGCCTGATCCATCTGCATATAGTCACAGCAGACGCAGCCAAACCTTTACAAGATCCCTCAGTAAGGACAAAGAGAATCTGATATCCTAAAAGACTCAGTGACCGTCCGGTAAACCCTAATCGCCCGAACCACATCCAGAGAGTGCAAAGCAATTTCCTTGGGATGCTTAGAAAGTAGAGAAATCTCCCTAACGTTCTCAAAAGGAGGCTTTTTAAGAACAGACAAAACCAGATTGAGATCCCACGGAGGCAATGGGGAATCTCCTCAGAGGAGTCAGATGACGCACCCCCTGAATGAAAGTGTGAATCAAGGCAAGCCAACGGACGTTGGAAGTAAATAGCCAAGGCCGACACTTGGCTCTTAATAGTGCCCAAGGCCAACTGCTGCCCTTAAGATCCCCCCTTAAATATATGCAGATAGCAGAGTGCGCAGGGATATGCCCACAGAGACCCCAACACTTTACCACCTCACTGAAAAACCTCCAGAGCGGAACTGTGCAGTAGGAAAGTGACGGTGAAAGTCACAGCCTGAATAGAATGTGAAAGGTCACGCTGCCTATATAGCTCCATAGAGCTACACAAAAATAGCTGCCAATGCAAGTCTATGGGAAGCACAGGGAAATGGCTGCACCATGCAAGTCAATGGGGAGAAATTCTCCTATGCCCACACAAAAGATGGCAGCCCCCACGACGTGCCATGCGGTCAGGAACCCCAAATCGGAGGCCACAGAGGATCTACAACAAGACCCAGCAGGAAAAGGTACCATTTTTACCCCCCAGGATGCCAGGCGCCGTAGCAATAGCGCCCCCCAGGTGAAAATCACAATAAGGGCAGGGGGCAGGGGAGGAGGTCAGGACACAGGGCCAGGTATCCTGACAGTCTAGGGGGGATCTTTTAGGAAGTATTAGGTCCTATCATCCCCAGGAGTGGGTCCACATCCCCCCCCCCAAGACCAATAAGGGATATGGGGGGGCTGTATTTACTCACCATACCATGGACTGGGTGGGCTCCACTGCGGACTGACCACCTCCCACCCAGAGTGGGGGTGCTGCCAGCCAAGAGGTACTCAGCGACTCAGGGCGTTCCAGGTCATCGTGTCCCAGCGAGACATCCACTCGCAGGCTCGTCCCCATCTAAAAACGGGGCTCTGCTGTGGCAAAGCTTAGTGTGGGACTATAACCTGCTCACGCTCGTAGGCCAGGCTGGGAGACCTTAAGGATCTAGATTATCCAGTGCGAAACCTCAGCCGGCTAACGCTTGTAGTTCACCAGGAGGATCCCCCTGAACACTAACTAGCAGAAGTGAGTAAAGAAAATAAAATAAAATATTCTTTATAAGAATAAAAAACTGAGACCGAAGTCCCAGCAGGAAACGTAGGTCCTACTCCTTCACTAAGCAGAAACAAAACTGGTATGCTAAAGCAGGGTGTATGCCTATAGAGACAGCCCCTGTAGGCGTGGTGAACTGTTTTTTCCTACCTAGTACTACTCCTGTAGGGGGCAGCATAACCCCATGGTATAAGAAGCATTAGAGCTGCGTCTGGATGATACAGAAACTGTCTTTTGTGTGTAGCACCCTCCTAGGTAGGTGCTAGTGAGAGAGTATAGTTTTTGGCTCTGTCTGCCTATCAGAGAAGCTGCAGGCAAATCTATACTGCTCTCTGCCTACCAGAGAGCAGGATCTGTTAGTGAGGTCTGCTCAGTATGCGAATCATTCTGTCTAGATAGTGTTTCACACTGGTCCAATAGGGAGGCATGTTGGGCAGTGGGAGGAAAACCTGACCAATGGATGAATAGGCTTTGATACAGTCCTGGTGATTGGCAGAGACAGGCTGTCTCGTGCATTCTGGGATACTGTATAAAAGCCAGGAGCACATGTGCTGCGGGGTCTTTGGCTGGAGAGCAGAATCCCGGAGGGAGGGGGGCGGCTGCCTTCTTCTCTGTAGCAGTGGCAGGTGGTCTTAGGAGGTCGTCCTGAGGGCCAGAGGAAAAGAGTTGAACCCAGAGGTCCAGGAGAGCTGACTGAGGGGGGGACACTGGAGACTCTAGAAAAACAGTATCGTGAGTACAGGGGCTTATGTCAAGGTGACTGACCTGAGGGGGGCCACCCCAAGAGTAGGATAGTCAGTGGACAGGTCTCAGCAGTCAAGAAATAGGATACTAAGGATATTGTCCTGAAGATAAACTTAGTTCATAAAGTCATCTGGAAAAGAGACTTAAAGCTAAATTCACCTCAGTGGCAAGATGGATCAACAGCCTGGCTGTACCAAGAGGTAGAAGTCCTCAAATCTTGTTCTTACTTAATTCGGAGTATCCCACTATTCCCTTCTCCATCCCTAATTTTTAAATAAAAACACTCAAAACAACTACATACCCCTGGACTGATTTTTAAATGAGCCAAGAAGGAAAGTGAGAGACTGAGTATTAAGGTTGCTAATGGTAACCCAGTGGGATCCAAAAGTGTGAAATCAGGCAGTCCTCAAGGGGGCAGTGCTAAATGTGTCTATTTTTTGTGTACACTTTTTTGGTGAATGGGTAGGGGTACGATTGTTAAAAGGGGGCTTCCAGATTCCGATAAACCCCCCACCCGCAGACCCCCACAACCACAGTCCAGGATTGTCAGGAAGAGGCCCTTCTCCCCATCAACATGGGGACAAGGTGCTTTGGGGGGCAAGCAGCCTGTCCCCACCCCTTTTCTGGCCTTCCACACCACATGTTTAGGTAGGGGTCTGGTATGGATTTCGGGGGGACCCAACGCCATTTTTTTTTTTTTTTTTTTATTTTGGCATGGGGTTTCCCTTAACCACTTAAGCCCTGGAGGATTTGGCTGCTCAAAGACCAGGTCCTATTTTGCGATTCGGCACTGCGTGAATTTAATGGACAATTGCGCGGTCGTGCACTGCTGTACCCAAATGAAATTAATGTCCTTTTTTTTCCCACAAACAGAGCTTTCTTTTGGTGGTATTTGATCACCTGTGCGATTTTTATTTTTTGCGCTATAAAAAAAAAAGAGTGACAATTTTGAAAAAATAATAATTTTTTTTTACATTTTTTATATGAAATTCTCAAAAAAATGTAAAAATTCTAAATTTTTTTTTCAAAATTCTTTAAATTCTAAATTTTTTAACATTTTAGGCCAATTTTTTTCTGCTACATATTTTTGGTAAAAAAAAAAAAAAGATCGCAATAAGCGTATTTTGATTGGTTTGCGTAAAAGTTATTGTGTTTACTAACTACGGGAAAGATTTATGTCATTTTTATTGTTTTTTTTTAAACTAGTAATGGCGGCGATCTGCGATTTTTTTTTCGGGACTGCGACATTGTGGCGGACAGATCGGACCCCCTAACTGACATTTTTGACACTTTTGGGGGTACCAGTGACATTACTACAGTAATCAGTGCTATAAATATGCACTGTTACTGTAAAAATGACACTGGCAGGAAAGGGGTTAACTTTATTGGTGATCAAGGGGTCAAGTGAGTCCCTAGGGGCGTGATACTAACTGTTAGGGGGCGTGGCTACTGAAGTAATCACAGAGACATACGATCCTACATAGCAGGATCGCATAGCCTCTGCCATTACTTCAGGGTGAATGACAGACGGTTGTGTTTACATCAGCCGTCTGTCTTTCTCCCTCTCCTGAGAGAGATTGCGAGTGGCCGGTGGACATCTGATCCGCCTGTCACGTGCGCAAGCTAGGCAGGGAATGAGCGGGGGCGGGAGCGCGGCAGCGCACACGCTCGCCCCCTACAGGCTCACGGGTGAGCGACGTACCCATACGTCACTTTGCCTGTAGGCGGCTGACTGCCGCAGTATATAGTCGTGCGGCGGTCGGCAAGTGGTTAAAATCCATACCAAACCTGAAGGGCCTGGGCGGGGGGGGGGGGGACCCTATGTTGTTTTTATCTGCATTGCCGGGAGCCGACAATACATTACAGCCGCGAGCAAGTTTGAATTACATTTTTTTCTTTAGAAACGACAGTATTGCTGCAGCAGGCTCCATACATCGTACAGATGCACCACTTTATAGGCAAATTAGGGGACCCCTAGGCACGATATATAAAGGAATTTTTCATTTTTATTGTTTCACTATAAGCATTATTAAAATCACTGCTCCTGTAAAACAATTGTTTTAAAAACTTTTTTTTGCATTGATACATGTTTCCCAGGGCAGTACCTGGGCCCCCATACTTTTTATGGCAATAACTTGCCTTTAACCACTTTAGAACCGCTCACAGTAATACTACTGCGGCAGAGTGGCTCGTTATCGTCTGACGACGTAGTATTAACGTCGTCAGACACTCCCCCCTTCTGGGCGGCGCTTGCGTGCCGCCGGAGGCTCGCTCCCGCTGTTTTCATTCACAGCGGGAGTCGGGCCAGGGGAGGAGCAGCGGCGATCGCCGCTGCTCTTACCCGATCGTCGGGGATCGAGTCTGGAGATCCGCCCGCTGTGTGTAAACACAGCGGGCGGATCTCCATAGTGACAGGGAGTGACAGATCGGACTGTTCAGCATAGCTGGACATCCGATCTGTCCATGACTCACACAGTCACCTCCCCCCCTACACGTCAGTAAGCACCAGGCATACATTAACCCCTCCCTCTCCAATAAAATTAACCCCTTCCCTGCCAGTGTCATTTTTACAGTAACAGTGCATATATATAGCACTGATTACTGCAGTAATGTCACTGGTACCCCCAAAAGTGTCAAAAATGTCAGTCAAGGGTCCGATCTGTCCGCCGCAATGTCGCAGTCCTGCAAAAAAAAAATCGCAGATCGCCGCCATTACGCGTTAAAAAAAAAACACCAAAAATGACAGAAATCTTTCCCTTAGTTAGTAAACGCAATAACTTTTGCGCAAACTAATCAAAATACGCTTATTGCGATTTTTTTTACCAAACATATGTAGCATAAAACAAATTGGCCAAAAAATTTTAAAAAAAATTGGTTTTTACATCTTTTTTGGGGGGAATTTCATATAAAAAAATGTTAAAAATGTTGTTATTTTTTCAAAATAAACGCTCTTTTTTTGTTTATAGCGCAAAAAGTAAAAATCGCACAGGTGATCAAATACCACCAAAAGAAAGCTCTGTTTGTGGGAAAAAAAGGACGTAAATTTCGTTTGGGTACGGCGTCGCACGACCGCGCAATTGTCAGTTGAAGTCACACAGCGCCGAATCGCAAAAAGTGGCCTGGACGGAAGACAGCAAAATCCTCCGGTGGTAAAGTGGTTAAAATGAGGACTTTTGATTGTTCCTGTTCGTGTCCCCTAGACTTTATTACAGTTGGCACGTTGGCTAGAACTTTTCCCCTGTTCGAGATGTTCTGGTGCGAACCGAACAGGGGGGTGTTCGGCCCATCACTATTCAGGACTCATAATATTGGTATTCAGTAATCAGTGGAAGGTTAAATGCTACATGAGACAAGTTGCAGAGGTCCCACACCACTGCCTCCCATCTCCTGAGACTGCACTCAGTGAAGGGGTTCTGAGACTATACAAACATATCCCTCCACCCGGCACAGCCAGCAAATAACAGAGCAAGTAAATCTGGGAAATCTGCTGTCAGAGATCTTGCTAGACCTGGGCACTCTGGACCAATCAGTGAGAAGTATGGGTGGAGGAATGTATTTAGTGTTAATGACCCACCTGTGCTGATCTCTGTAGGAGTGTCCTCCTCTATAAATGTCCCCGTTATTCCATCCTCCTCCATAGACTGCTGATCATCCCTCACATACCTCTCTTCCTCTTCTGCTTTCACCTCAACTTTTATATCTATCAGATCTTCACCCTAAAAAAAATGATAGAAAAATCATCTGTCAAATATAAGCTCACATAAAATAATCCACACATCATCTCCACAAGTCCATGTTCTAGATGCTCCATCGCACCAACCTTGTAACAGTGGGGGATGGTGTGATCTTCCTGTGTGGAATCCCGGGAATACAGAGGATGGGGACATCTCTCTGGTGGGTTCCTGTTATTAGGTGGCTCCATCATATCCTTGTGTCCTTCTGAAAACTCCTCCATCACTCCATACTCCTCATCCTCCTCTTTATACTCTTCTTTAACATCAATATTATCATCCCCGAGGTTTCCACTCTGAATATATAATAAAACAATCATTGTAACAAACATGCTGTGTATAAATTATAACTTCTAATAATTGTCAATCATCTACCTGAGTACACTGCCGGGGTATAAGATTAATACTTCTAAGATCAAGGTTCTTTCTATCAACATTCCTCCCACAACTCTGGCACCTTACAATCCGCTTACGCGTATCACTAGTGTACCTGTTCCCTCAAATACCTCGTTATTCATGTGACACCTTCTCCTCATTATACTAAGCTAACCTTCCTTCTTTATTTCAAGACATACATTTATCCCTGAAACAATGGGATGCTTACTGTATAATATCTCCTGGCTAGGCACGCTAAATGTTCTCAAAATGTGGTTCCTCCCCAAACTGCTGTACCTATTTATGACTCTCCCAGTCCAAGTCCCTCTTTCTTGGCTGAAATTGCTGCAAAGTACCTTTGTTACATTTATATGGCACCATAAGTCCCATCGCATAGCACAATCCACTTTGCTTTGGCTGAGATCTAGGGGCGGTCTGGGAGCTCCTGACCTGTTAACCACTTCCCATATGATAATGTAATCAGGCAACCCCTGACCTGTGTGTGGTAATTTGATCATGAGGGGGATGTGTCCATGCTGTATACATATAAATTCTGTGTGACTGTTCAATAAAGTGATTCCAGTACAAGCCAAGTTGTTGGCTAGCTTTGTATGAGGGCGGCTGGGAAAATCTGGTATATATGTTCATGACTGCAAGGAAACCGTATACTGATGGAAGACCACAAACACAGTGTGGGTCGGCGGTTCCGTTACAACCACAGATACTGTAACCCAATTTTTTGTAAAATATAAAAGATGATGTTACGCCGAGTAAATAGATATCAAACACGTGTCATGCTCTAGAATTGAGCACATTCATGGGATGGAGCAAAACTACGGTACTTAAAAATCTCTATACTCTAAAAATGTTTACAGGTTACCTGTTTAGGCTGCATTCACATGTTAGCGTTTGGATTGCGGGCAGAATCGCCGCGATTCCGCCCGCGATCCAGAGATTATTGCAAATCACGGGACGCCTGTGCGTTGCCCGTGATTTGCAATAGCCCCCCAAACGCTGAGCAATGTTGCCGCGATTTCCGCCTGCCGAATCGCGGTAACATCGCGCAAAAAAAATCACGGGACGCAATACGCTCCAAAGAAGCTCTTGTACTTTTTTGGGCGTAATGCGTCCCGCGATTTTTTTGCGCGATGTTACCGCGATTCGGCAGGCGGAAATCGCGGCAACATTGCTCAGAGTTTGGGGGGCTATTGCAAATCACGGGCAACGCACAGGCGTCCCGCGATTTGCAATAATCTCCATATCGCGGCCAGAATCGCGCCGCGATCCATACGCTGACATGTGCCTTAGAGTTACAAATGAGGTCTAGTGCTAGAATTAGTGCTCTCCTTTTTTTTTTTTTTTTTTAAATAATCTTTGTTTAACAAGTTCACAACAGTACAAGTATAAGCAAAATCGATCTAGGCATCGAAGGCATAGATAGAATAGATAGATAGAATCGAAGGCACCTAGGTTACCTACCATCTATTATTTGCCTAAGGTGCACAAACATCCCACTAAACCACCGGGGAGACCCATTGTGAGTGGGATCGATTCTATCACATCCAGAATCGGAAGGTATGTAGATTATTTCCTGCAGCCTCTGGTACAAGACACCCCTGCGTACTTAAAGGACACCACGCAGTGTATACAAGAGATGACACAAATGGAAGTGGATGGAGATGTGCTCCTTGTTACTGCGGACGTGTCATCCTTGTATACGATTATCCCACATGAGATGGGTTACGAGGCTGTGAGCACATTTTTGGAAACCAACTATGAGATACCGTTGAAACAAAAGGAGTTCATTCTGGATCTTTTAAGATTCGGGATGGAACACAATTATTTTTATCACGACGGTAACTTTTACCTCCAACGTACAGGTGTTGCCATGGGGGCCAAATTTGCCCCGAGTTTGGCAAATCTCTTTATGGCTTTATGGGAAGATCGGAATGTTTTTTCAAACAGAACAAAAGAACTTCTTTTTTGGAGGCGCTATATTGATGACACGTTACTTGTGTGGAGAGGAAATGAGATAACATTGAAGAAATTTATGGAAAGACTAAATTGCAATGACTGGGGAATTAGACTCACTTATGAGTCAAGCCCAACATCAGTCAATTTCTTGGATTTGGTCATCTCCAGAAAAGGGTCTGGTTTCATCACTAGATCCTATTTCAAACCCACAGATCGTAACGGTTTCATCATGATGGATAGCTGCCACCACCCGAACTGGTTGAAATCAGTACCTAAGAGCCAGTTTAAAAGAATAAGACGAAACTGTACACAGGATTCGGACTTTCAGGAACAGGCTTTAATACTTAAAGAAAGGTTTCTTGAAAAAGGCTATGATGCCGCAATCCTGGATAAAGAGATAAAAGAAGTAGGTATTCTTTCACAAGGAAAATTGATAACTCCTAAAGATCATAATATACCTACTAATAGTGGATCCAAATTTGAGTTCGCCTTTGTCACACAATTTTCAAACAACTATAGGTGGCTCAATCACACGTTTCGGAAACACTGGGGTATACTTCAGGGAGATAAAGTTCTGGGTCCCCATCTCCCTGAAAGACCCAACATGATTTATAGAAAAACAAGAAACCTCAAAGACATCATAGCCCCTAATCCAGTACAAAAACCTGTCGCCCCAAGAATTTTTCCTGACATGAAAGGGTATTTTCCCTGTAGAAATTGCAAGATTTGCAAAGGAGCAAAAACAAAAAGAACTTCTAAGTTCAGTTCCAGCAACACAGGGAAGGAATACCAAATCAAGGAATTTATTTCATGTCACACTAAAGGGGTAATATACCTCCTACAATGCGGGTGTGGTTTCCAGTATGTGGGACGCACTATTCGAACAGCCAGCATTCGCATTGGGGAGCATTTGTCAAATATAAAGACGGGTTTTATAGGACACAGTGTTTCTCTACATTTTAGCAAATGTCATAAAAAGAATCCCAAAAATCTGCAGATCACAGTGATTGAGAAATATGTACCCCATTGGAGGGGAAGTAACCTCAAGAGGTCAATATCCAGAAGGGAAACCTTCTGGATATATGAGCTTAGATGTTATCGACCTTTGGGGTTAAATGTAGAGTGGGACATCAATGCTCATATAAACAACAGCTAAAGTATTTTTTCTTTCCTTAATTCCAAAATGTCATCTTAACAACTATTTTGAAAAATAATTTTTTAAAATTCTTTTAAAGTTTTAGAATTTTTATAATTTTAAATATTTTTATATTTTTTAAAATAAGTTTTCACCTAAATATACCCATAATGTATTGTTGGTGTATGCGGACCCAGCTGGATATGTAATTGTAATCGATATAACATATATGTGTGGTATATTGATATGTCCCCACGGAATAGCGCCTAGGAATGTTATTTCCGGTGTCCGGAGCTTGGTATGCATTAAACAGATGGGACCGGAAGTAAATATTAGTACGGTTCATTATTACACTAATCAGCAAAATGGGTGGATAAGAATTAACCTCTAGTGATTTTAAACACATTAATAAAGAGTTTTATTCAACACTCCCACAGTTTTAATTCTAAATTCCTACCGATAGTTACGTCGGATGTAAACACTTCCTGTGTGCTATTTGCGGACACCGGAAGTGGTCATTCAATCTAGGAGGTATATATTGACGAGCGTGACGGCGCGCACGTCCCTCCTATCTCGGTGGAAGTCTCGTAAGAGGAAACGCGTCAGAGAGGAGGCGTGTCGCGCCGTCACTCACGTCATCCCGATCGTCCGTTGCTGCAGCCGGACACGGGAGCGTTCCTGTATCCATTCAACGTTCCAACGTTTATGCCTGTGAATACTCAGAGACATGTAAGTGCAATTGCTTTTATTTCTTAAATAAATCGGGGGTAATGCACTATTTGGTCCTCTTGCATTCTTTACATATCCGTTGCGGAGTCACAAGGAGACACTATACTTTGTATTGGGATCGCCACACCAACAGACAGCCTCGATTCTGAAGAGATGAGATTGTATTCCCATGCTCAACCACATTGATATCTGGTAAGCGGCTTACACACACACCTTGGGTGAAGCTGCATGGGGAGTGAGTAGCTGTATTATTAATCAACTCACGTATATATCTGTCTATCTGGTAAGAAGAACAGCTTGTCGGTGGTGGGGATCGTTTCACGTGGTGGTCATACACAATTTATCGAGTTACAGGAATCACAATTCTTTTCAAGTCACTTCAAAGTTTATTCATTTGCACGTTGTCACAAGAGAATGGACTTTTGATTTTTTCACCATATTTACATTTGTATGCATTGTTTATATATTTGTGGAATTCAAGTTAATGAAAAAGCCAACAATACCACTGCAAAAGGTCCCTGGGCATTAATGGAAGGGTCATCCAGCATTGCGGTGAGGGCTGATAGAGGGGCGCCAATCCAAAAGCCCTGGGAGATACAATACTGACACTCGGGGAACCAGAAGGAGCATAGCAGCGCGCTCGGGTGACATCACAGGCAGCCAGTGGGCGGGAGCAGGAAAAACCAGAGGAAGCCTCGGGGTCCCAGCATGGAACGCAAGCTTGTAAAGTTGCCGTGATGACGTGTTTCGCGGCGCATGCAATTTAATTAAGTTATGGGGATAAAGGCAACTGGAGTATGTGTCCCAATAGAGGGGTGGGGAGTCAGCAGAGCTATGCAGATCTGGATGCCACTTAACCCATCAATGCTTATGGCTGCCATTGAGTCAGTTGTCATCAAATACAAACTCTACAGTATAATCACAAATGTACAAAATATCGTCATATCAATTAGAAAAAGAACATAATAAAAAGGGGAATATTTGCCCGTATACTATTGTGCATATTCTAAGAACTAACTAATAATATAATAATTTAAAAAAATTAAATAAAATAATAAAATATTAATATTAATGTTAATATGTCCGCCAGAGACAACAATTATGACACACAAAGTGGTAAAAAGAAGTTAATGGGATATGAGGATTATTATTAGACAATATTATGGATCTCTAAGTCCTCATTCAGGCCATATGGTGATAAGGAACCAAACTTATAAATCCAGAAGGTCTCCTTCCTACATAAGAGGGAGAACCTTTCATTATCAGTAGGTGAACCCTTGTGGATGGTCTCAGTTGCCATGACCTCCAGATAAGCCATGTGCTTGTGATGTGTCTGGAGAAAGTGGCGGGGAACAGGGACCTTTTGCAGTGGTATTTTTGGCTTTTTCATCCACCACATTGTGGTCAATAATCTGGTGTGAGACTTTTCCTCTTAATAGACCTGGCTGTTGTTTTCAAAGTCCTGCAGATAATTCTCCTTATAGTTGCGTCATTTTGTAGATTTGGTTACAAGCAAACTCAGACCCTTTGAGGAATTCCACACTAAGCTCCATATTCCCAATAACCTCTTTACCTCTTATATTCAATGGAAGCATTTTTCTCCACCCTCTCCATCATTAGCTTTACACCGACCAACCAAATTCAAACACATATGAATCCAAGGCCCACACCAACCACACCTCATATCCTCCATCTACAAACTATTATACCAGGTGCTCCCGGTTACTGAAAACCTTCACTTACACTATATTGCCAAAAGTATTGGGACGCCTGCCTTTACACACACATGAACTTTAACCACTTTACCACCGGAGGATTTTGCTGTCTTCCGTCCAGGCCACTTTTTGCGATTCGGCGCTGTGCGACTTTATGTGACAATTGCGCGGTCGTGCGACGCCGTACCCAAACGAAATTTACGTCCTTTTTTTCCCACAAACAGAGCTTTCTTTTGGTGGTATTTGATCACCTGTGCGATTTTTACTTTTTGCGCTATAAACAAAAAAAGAGCGTTTATTTTGAAAAAATAACAATATTTTTAACATTTTTTTATATGAAATTCCCCCCAAAAAAAGATGTAAAAACCAATTTCTTTAAAAATTTTTGGGCAATTTGTTTTCTGCTACCTATGTTTGGTAAAAAAAAAATCACAATAAGCGTATTTTGATTGGTTTGCGCAAAAGTTATTGCGTTTACTAACAAAGGGAAAGATTTCTGTCATTTTTGGTGGTTTTTTTTTAACGCGTAATGGTGGCGATCTGCGTTTTTTTTTGCGGGACTGCGACATTGCGGCGGACAGATCGGACCCTTGACTGACATTTTTGGGGGTACCAGTGACATTACTGCAGTAATCAGTGCTATATATATATGCACTGTTACTGTAAAAATGACACTGGCAGGGAAGGGGTTAATTTTATTGGAGAGGGAGGGGTTAATGTATGCCTGGTGCTTACTGACGTGTAGGGGGGGAGGTGACTGTGTAAGACAGGGACAGATCGGATGTCCAGCTATGCTGAACACTCCGATCTGTCACTTCCTGTCACTATGGAGATCCGCCCGCTTGTGTTTACACAGGCGGGCGGATCTCCACACTAGATCCCCGACAATCGGGGGAAGAGCGGCGGCGATCGCCGCTGCTCCTCCCCTGGCCCGACTCCCGCTGTGACTGAAAACAGCGGGAGCGAGCCTCCGGCGGAGCGTCTGACGACGTAGTACTACGTCGTCAGACGATAACGAGCCACTCTGCCGCAGTAATATTACTGTGGGCGGTGGTAAAGTGGTTAATGACATCCCAGTCTTAGTCTGTAGGGTTCAATATTGACTTTGCAGGTATAACAGCTTCAACTCTTCTTGGCACAATGCAGTCAGGCAAGTACCGTTCTGCTGGCAACCACCAAACCCAGACATGTCCATCAGATGGCCAAACAGCTCCATGTTCTACCCAGAACTTTCAGGGTTCCTCTGACTTATTTCAGTTTACTGCATATACTGTCCAAGTATGCTGTATGTCTATTACAAGCTGTAATATCTATATACCCTCTTCCTGGTGTAATATCTATATATACCCTCTTCATGGTGTAATATCTATATATACCCTCTTCATGGTGTAATATCTATATACCCTCTTCATGGTGTAATACCTATATACCCTCTTCATGGTGTAATATCTATATACCCTCTTCATGGTGTAATATCTATATACCCTCTTCATGGTGTAATATATATATACCCTCTTCATGGTGTAATACCTATATACACTCTTCATGGTGTAATACCTATATACCCTCTTCATGGTGTAATATTTATATACCCTCTTCATGGTGTAATATCTATATACCCTCTTCATGGTGTAATATCTATATATACCCTCTTCATGGTGTAATATCTATATACCCTCTTCATTGCCTGTGTTGTGAAATACAATGGATGTAACTTCTTTATTTTTGGGAAAATCAATAAAAAAAAATTACAAAAAAGAATTCCCAGCACCGCTTACCTCTCCTGTCAGCAGCTCCATCATCTTCTTGGTAACTTCTAGAATCTTCTGCATGTTGTGTCTCTCAGGTTTTAGGGAGTCACATGGAGGCACTGTGATGGTCATATGATCACCTGACTTCACAAGAGGAAATCTCTGTATTGAGGAACCAATGGGAATATCATGTTAGAATCCCAGAATCCTCCTCCCCTCTCCGGTTAGGTCTGTGTTTTATTAATAGAGATAAGAGTGATGTCATGTGACCTCCCAGAATCCTCCTCCCCTCTCCGGTCAGGTCTGTATTTTATTAATAGAGATAAGAGTGATGTCATGTGACCTCCCAGAATCCTCCTCACCTCGCCGGTCAGATCTGTGTTTTATTAATAAAGAGTGATGTCATGTGACCTCCCAGAATCCTCCTCACCTCTCTGGTCAGCAGGTAGATGATCTCCAGGGTGAGGTTTAGTATCTTCTTAGTCATGTGACTCTGGTCCTCCTCCATCCTCATTGGTCATGTGATCTATACAGGTTTCTCTGTAAACCAATAATTGATGAGAGAGAATGATGTGGACTGTACTGGTTGTACAATATTAGGATGGGGATGTATGGGGGGATAATATGAGGGAAGAACGGACCCCGGTGGGATTACACAGAGGAACATTCAGTTTAGTGTTGTTTTTGATTCAGAAGTCTCTTACCTTTGGCTTGACAGATCACAAAGTCTTTTTTGCTAGTTTTTGATCTGCTGGTAAAGAGGGACAAATATGATTCTTTTTATGTTTAAATACCCCCCCCCCCTCACCCCCCACACCTAATACAAATCAACTAAGTTGTTTAAAAAAAAGACTAATCAAGAAATCAGAATGAGGAGAATGTTCCGGCCACGTAAGTGGGGAAATGTTCTGCCCCTGAAGGGGTTAATCTAGGTTTCCACACTATATATGTGTGTATCATCATCTGCTGGAGATAAAAGAGGTCACAGTGACTATGGAGGAAGAGGACGGACATGACGGGGGGGGGGGTTACTGGGTGTAAATAGAAAATAAGATCTTATTACCTCCTCTGCTGCCTCTTCCAGTAATGTCTCCTCTCTACTTCCTCCCGACTGACCTTTCATCTGGAACTTCCTGTCTGTACCTGAAATCACTTCCTGTCTGTATTTCATAGAGACTTCCTGTCTGGGTAGAGATGAGATCACCACCTTGTGGAGCTCAGAGGAACTACAGCCCTGGTAGTGTGAACACGGCCTTGTGCTGTGTGTGTATGTACTGTATATCCTTCCCCTTTCTCTCCTCCCTGAGTGTGTATGAAGAGGCGGAGCTCCTGCTGGAACAGCGGTTGGAGGAGGAAGCCGAGTCTAGGAGGGAGACTGACAGAAAGAGCAGCAGACTTGCAGGAGTGAGCGAGGAGGATCCAGTTCCTTTGCCATCGGAGGTGAGGAGAGTGTGAAAGATGTTTGTGACTCTGGTAGCTGAAAAGCTGGGAGTCATATTGCTCTGGTGAGTGGGGAAGCACTACTAAGGGGGCGCCCTCACCATCACGCGTGAAACATAAAGTAAAAACGATCTAACACAGGAAGTTGAAAAAAAGCCTGGGTCATTGCTAGATCTATTGTGTCATGCCTTTTGCCTATCCAGCGAATGTGGACTACAAGAAAATGGCCGTCCCATGCATTCTTATGGGGAACTAACAGAAAATGGCTGCCCATACATTTTCTTTTTTTTTTTTTTTTTTTTAAGTAATTTTTATTGGAATTTTAAGTTAACAATTTCAACAATAACATTTACAATTATTTGTTACTTCTGACTCATTGCTTGGTACATGTAACAACAGTTAAGAAAATGAAGGAAATTATGAGAATTACAGGAGTACAAAGTAACAGTTAAATGAGAAAAAAAAAACTATTATGATTGAGCACAAATCTATAGCAAAATGGTGGCCCCCACGGCGCGCCATGCAGTCTTCGGGACCCAGTCCCAGGTCCCTTGGTCCCAGACAAGTGGAATCAGAAGGTCCTTAACAAAAGACCCCACCAGGACAGTCACCCCCCCCCCCCGCAGGAACACAGCAGCGGCCATACTATTACCGCCCCCCAAGGTAAGAACCTACTAGGGGAAGGGGGAGAATAACTGGGGGGGGGGCCTGGTATGTCCAAGAGGCCACGGGAACCAAGGGATCTCCTGAGGGTCCAACCTTTCCAAGGAGGGGGCCCACGTCCACCCCGAGACTGCCAGAGGATTGGGGGGACAGCATTACTCACCATACCACAGTACCAGGTGGGCGCCACTCCAAATAGACCACCTCCCACCCGGGGTGGGGGTGCTGCCAGCCAGGGGGAACACTGCGACTCAGGGCGTTCCAGGTCATCACGTCCCAGTGAGACGGTCCACTCGCAGGGTCTTTCCCATCCATCGGGGCTCTGTCATGGTGAGGCCTAGTGCTGGACTATAACCTGCTCACGCTCGCTGGCCAGGCTGGATCTAGATTATCTAGTGCAAAACTGCAGCCGGCTGTTGCTTATAGTTCTCCAGGAACTCTAAACTAGTAAATAAAGATTACATATAACAAAAAATTCCCTTTTAAATAGCTAAGACCGAAATCCCAGCAGGGAATTAGGTCCTACTCCTAAACTAGGCAGAAAGAAATGGAGGGCTGTAGCAGAGTGTGTGGGGTTATGCCTGCAGGGACAGCCCCATAGGCATGGAAAAGCTTTTTCCTGCCTAGTGTCCTATTCCTCATAGGAGAAGCATAACCCAATGGTCAAAGAAGATATGGAGCTACATCTGTCAATGAACGATAGAGAAATATTTCTATCCCCCTTGGTGGGAGTAGAGATGACCCATCTATAAGGATATACAGTACATACACACACAGCACAAGGACGTGTTCACACTACCAGACGTTTCTCAGGGCTGCAGTTCCTCTGAGCTCCACAAGGTGGTGATCTCAATTCTACTCAGACAGGAAGTCTCTATGAACTACAGACAGGAAGTGATTTCAGGTACACACAGGAAGTGATGTCAGATACAGACAGGAAGTTCCAGATGAAAGGTCAGTCGGGAGGAAGTAGAGAGGAGACATTACTGGAAGAGGCAGCAGAGGAGGTAATAAGATCTTATTTTCTATTTACACCCAGTAACCTCCTGTCATGTCTGTCCTCTTCCTCCATAGTCACTGTGACCTCTTTTATCTCCAGCAGATGATGATACACACATATATAGTGTGGAAACCTACATTAACCCCTTCAGGGGGATCAGTTGATGAATAATATATCTACCTTCCAAAGCTGGCCATACATGGTTCAGTTTTATCGTTCAGCCAGTGGGATGAGAGAAAAAGAAACTGAAGCGATTCCCCCCATCCACACATTGGAGGGGGTTGGAGGAATCCTCCAGGCTGCCGTATTGTATTCTGACAATGGGGGGCACTCCTCCTCAGAATACACAGATCAGTGATGAAGCTATTGGCTGCAGCCGCTGATGGAGTGACTTTTATCTGACAGTGACCACACATGGATGGAAATGTGAGCGATCCCTGCTGAACCAGCTGAATTTCCATGTATCTATGGTCACCTTAAGTGACTTCCTCCCCTCCCCCACATCGCCTTCATTATGTAAGTCATGCTGAGATAATCTACCATTGGCTGAGCAATATTCTCATTTGTCTCTGAGCTCCTTGCTATTCCTCGTCCTGCCTGTTGTTTCCTTGGATTGATTTTCTGTGTAGTGACCCCGGCTTCATCTCTTGGATGCGCTCAATGATTTAATCTGCAAGGGAGCCTCATATAGAGGACTCTCAAATCTCTATATTCAAATGTTCCTCCCTTCAGAGTCTATATGTCTTATGACATCACACTGACCTCACAGCTCCCCCCCCCCCCCCATGTCTCTCCCTTGGACAGAGAGGTGGCTGTGGACATGGTATACTTGGACAGAGGGTGGCTGTGGATGTGGTATACTTGGACAGAGTAGTGGCTGTGGACGTGGTATACTTGGACAGAGGGATGGCTGTGGACGTGGTATACTTGGACAGAGGGATGGCTGTGGACGTGGTATACTTGGACAGAGGGATGGCTGTGGACATGGTATACTTGGACAGAGGGGTGGCTGTGGACATGGTATACTTGGACAGAGGGGTGGCTGTGGGCGTTGTATACTTGGACAGAGGGGTGGCTGTGGGCGTTGTATACTTGGACAGAGGGGTGGCTGTGGACGTGGTATACTTGGACAGAGGGGTGGCTGTGGACGTGGTATACTTGGACAGAGGGGTGGCTGTGGACGTGGTATACTTGGACAGAGGGGTGGCTGTGGGCGTGGTATACTTGGACAGAGGGGTGGCTGTGGATGTGGTAAACTTGGACAGAGGGGTGGCTGTGGACGTGGTATACTTGGACAGAGGGTAGGCTGTGGACGTGGTATACTTGGACAGAGGGGTGGCTGTGGGCGTGGTATACTTGGACAGAGGGGTGGCTGTGGACGTGGTATACTTGGACAGAGGGGTGGGTGTGGATGTGGTATAGAGCTCCGTTACACTTGGATAGAGGGGTGGCTGTGGACGTGGTATACTTAGTATACTTGGAAAGAGGGGTGGCTGTGGACGTGGTATACTTGGACAGAGGGGTGGCTGTGGATGTCGTATACTTGGACTGAGGGATGGCTGTGGATGTGGTATACTTGGACAGAGGGATGGCTGTGGACGTGGTATACTTGGACAGAGGGGTGGCTGTGGATGTGGTATACTTGGACAGAGGGGTGGCTGTGGACATGGTATACTTGGACAGAGGGATGGCTGTGGACATGGTATACTTGGACAGAGTAGTGGCTGTGGATGTGGTATACTTGGACAGAGGGGTGGCTGTGGACATGGTATACTTGGACAGAGGGGTGGCTGTGGATGTCATATACTTGGACAGAGGGATGGCTGTGGACGTGGTATACTTGGACAGAGGGATGGCTGTGGACGTGGTATACTTGGACAGAGTAGTGGCTGTGGATGTGGTATACTTGGACAGAGGGGTGGCTGTGGACATGGTATACTTGGACAGAGGGGTGGCTGTGGATGTCGTATACTTGGACAGAGGGATGGCTGTGGACGTGGTATACTTGGACAGAGGGATGGCTGTGGACGTGGTATACTTGGACAGAGTAATGGCTGTGGAATATTTGGACAGAGGGGTGGCTGTGGACATGGTATACTTGGACAGAGGGGTGGCTGTGGATGTCGTATACTTGGACAGAGGGATGGCTGTGGACGGGGTATACTTGGACAGAGGGGTGGCTGTGGATGTCATATACTTGGACAGAGGGGTGGCTGTGGACGTGGTATACTTGGACAGAGCGATGGCTGTGGATGTTGTATACTTGGACAGAGGGATGGCTGTGGACATGGTATACTTGGACAGAGTAAGGGCTGTGGATGTGGTATACTTGGACAGAGGGGTGGCTGTGGACATGGTATACTTGGACAGAGGGATGGCTGTGGACGTGGTATACTTGGAAAGAGGGGTGGCTGTGACTGTGGTATACTTGGAAAGAGGGGTGGCTGTGACCATGGTATACTTGGACAGAGGGTAGGCTGTGGACATGGTATACTTGGACAGAGGAGTGGCTGTGGATGTGGTATACTTGGACAGAGGGGTGGCTGTGGATGTGGTATACTTGGACAGAGGGGTGGCCGTGGACGTGGTATACTTTGACAGAGGGGTGGCCTTGGACGTGGTATACTTGGACAGAGTAGTGGCTGTGGATGTGGTATACTTGGACAGAGGGGTGGCTGTGGACATGGTATACTTGGACAGAGGGGTGGCCGTGGACGTGGTATACTTTGACAGAGGGGTGGCCGTGGACGTGGTATACTTGGACAGAGTAGTGGCTGTGGATGTGGTATACTTGGACAGAGGGGTGGCTGTGGACATGGTATACTTGGACAGAGGGATGACTGTGGACGTGGTATACTTGGAAAGAGGGGTGGCTGTGACTGTGGTATAGTTGGACAGAGGGATGGCTGTGACCATGGTATACTTGGACAGAGGGATGGCTGTGGACGTGGTATACTTGGAAAGAGGGGTGGCTGTGACTGTGGTATACTTGGAAAGAGGGGTGGCTGTGACCATGGTATACTTGGACAGAGGGTAGGCTGTGGACATGGTATACTTGGACAGAGGAGTGGCTGTGGATGTGGTATACTTGGACAGAGGGGTGGCTGTGGATGTGGTATACTTGGACAGAGGGGTGGCCGTGGACGTGGTATACTTTGACAGAGGGGTGGCCGTGGACGTGGTATACTTGGACAGAGTAGTGGCTGTGGATGTGGTATACTTGGACAGAGGGGTGGCTGTGGACGTGGTATACTTGGACAGAGGGGTGGCCGTGGACGTGGTGTACTTGTTTTTTTTAAAAAGCGTGTGATACAGTTCCCCACACACGGCTAATGTGTGTGGTAAAAAGTCTACAGTCTGTAAAATCCATTTGTAAAAGGGATAGAAAATTGGCTAAAGGACAGAGAATAGTGGTTAATGATTCTTACTCTGAAAGGTATAAGGTTATCAGACCAGTGTGGGTATAGGATTGAATATACGCATGTTTTCTATGTTGGTTAATCTGAATTGACTTGTGTCTTTTTTCAACCAGATTAACTATGTAACTATGTGTGTGGATGTTATCTATATCATTGTGTGTGTCAGGTTCCTATAAGGTGTCAGGATGTCACTGTCTATTTCTCCATGGAGGAGTGGGAGTATTTAGAAGGACACAAGGATCTCTACAAGGACGTCATGATGGAGAATCAGCCGCCCCTCACATCACTGTGTAAGAGGAGACTTTATTGTAAAGGAGAGAGCAGTACGGAGGCTCCACCTAGATCCCCCATCATCTGATAAACACATAGAAACAATGTATTCAGTCAGTGTGTGTGTTTCCTACAGATGGATCCAGTAATGGGAACCCACCAGAGAGATGTCCCCGTCCTCTGTATTCCCGGGATTCCACACAGGAAGGTCACACCATCCCTCACCATCATCAGGTAGATGAGGAACAATCACTGATAGTATCATTAGGATCTGTACATTATCTGCATTGTTACCATTGATGTCATTTTTATTATATATTCAGAGTGGAAACCTGAGAGATTCTAAAGTTGAAGTTAAAGAAGAGATAAAAGAGGAGGATGATGAGGATGGGGTGATGGAGGAGTCAGAGTTTCTAAAGGAACACAAAGATCTGTACCAGGACACCATGGTGGAGTCATCCAGCTACAGAAACCCACCAGAGAGATGTCCCCGTCCTCTGTATTCCCGGGATTCCACACAGGAAGGTCACACCATCCCTCACCATCATCAGGTAGATGAGTGACAATGATTGGTAGTTCTGATTTATACACAGCATGTTTGTTACAATGAATGTTTTATTATAATTTCAGAGTGGAATCCTCGGGGATGATAATATTGATGTTAAAGAAGAGTATAAAGAGGAGGATGAGGAGTACGGAGTAATGAAGGAGTTTTCAGAAGGACACAAGGATATGATGGAGCCACCTAATACCAGGAACCCCCCAGAGAGATGTCCCCGTCCTCTGTATTCCCGGGATTCCACACAGGAAGATCACATCACCTGTTATAAGGTTAGTGGGCGGAGCTTATAAAACACAGACTCATGGAGACAATGTGTGGATTGTTAATGTTATGTTGCAATATTAAATCTTATATCTTCCAGATGATATTCTCTCATTTTCTTGATTTAGAGTGGAGATCCAATCGATATAGAATTTGAGGTTAAAGCAGAAGAAGAAGAGAGGTATGTGAGGGATGATCAGCAGTCTATGGAGGAGGATGGAATAACGGGGACATTTATAGAGGAGGACACTCCTACAGAGATCAGCACAGGTGGGTCATTACCACTAAATACATTCCTCCACCCATACTGCTCACTGATTGGTCCAGAGTAGGGCAAGGACTGGGTGATATCAGCCTGTAATCCCCTGGTCACTTTCCTAAGCTGTGTTCCCTGTCCTGTATTCCTGTATTTCTCTCGGATAATCTTCCTTCTCTGTGCTGCAGACACAATTTATGTATCTAGACTGGATTTATGGAGATTCTGGGGTTCAGCTGGCAGCAAAATGTTGATTTCTCTTACGTCCTCTGACAGTCGCCGCCCCTCATACAGTCTTCACCAATGGGTATTGACCTCTTATCCACAGTAGTAAGCTAGGCGGAAGATTTTGTTAAAAACACAAAACTTTGCATAGACACACCTACAGGGGGCTGTCCCTCTGGTCCAATACCCCCGGCTAGCCTCATTCCCAATTCAGTTTGTCTTTTGCCTAGATAGGAGTAGGCAGCCTTTTTCTCTGTTTTGTTACATTTTATTTTCTGCTAAGTGTGTTCTTCTAATAGCTTTTTATTTGTTCCTGCGCTTAGTTAGTCAGACTTCGGAAGACTACATCGTTTGGGGAGCTGGGAATCGGACTGGTTATACTAGAGTCTTACGGAATCCCAGCCCGCCATCGAGCGTTTAGCAGGCTATGCGTACGCCCAGGCCTCGCAAACGACCTGTCCCTGTCCTCAGGGACAAAGCCTGCGAAGAGGCCACTTCGCCGCGTGTTGCTAGAATCCGGTTTGTCTGACGGCACCCCCACCACCCGGGGTGGGAGGCTTCCCGTCGCAGAGTGGCACCCATGAATTGCATGGATCAGTGAGTAACATGCTACCCCCTCTGTCTATACATTGTATGCCCGGGGGTGTGTGTATGGGGCCTTCTCTCATGGGGATGGCAATCTGTTAGTCTGTGTGATCCCCTCATGTCTGTCTGTGCGGTCCCTGTGTCTCCCTCAGGGTCCCTGCTGGGGCGCTATTTGCGGTCATGCTACGCTGTGGGGGGTCCCTGAGTCCCTCTGGAGTGTTTTGTGTCACTTTAGGGGTACAGACATGGCGGTGGGGCCGCTGCAGTGTAAAACACGCGGGGCCGCCATTTTGGGTGTGGGCATGCTGTTCTGTCTTCATGTGTGGGCATTCACCAGCCATTTTCCTTTGTGTATCCGTGCCCTTTCGGGTGCCATCTTTAATGTGGGCAGTGTATGGTTCGGCGGCCATTTTCCCGGAGCCTTCCCATAGAGTTACATGGGCAACCATTTTTCCTTAGTCAGTTCCTGTTTGGGCCTCTAGCGGCGTGACATCACTTCCTTTCTTCAGTCGGATTGAGCTGGAAGCTGGTATAGTACAGCTACACTTATGGGGGGCTTTTCTATGCTGTTTTTTCTGGATCATGCCTTACTGGCAGCTATGTTACTTTAGCGGCACATGCTGGTCCTCTTTGCGGCGAGGTCCGCTGACTTAAAGGGCCAGCGGCAGAAAAAATTTTAAGTAGGTTTTTTTTTTTTTTTGGAGTTCCAGGGCAGCATGTTTCCCCCAGCGCTGGTGGAGGGTTCAGGTATGCCTGAATCTTCTGCGCTAACCTCCCTTCCTTCTGCACTTGTGAATTTAGCGTCTTAAATGGCTCTGTTGATGTCTGAGCGGGCTTTTAGAAAAAGACCCAACCTGTCTCAGTCTATTTATCCTGAGCTAGATATGGTTGCCATGGACAGTGTACCCCCTGAAGGGTCTCAGTCCTCTGTCGGTGGGGAGGTGGAGGGGGTCGACTCCCCTTCTGGGTCGGCCATAGAACACGCAGCAATGTCTGCGCTTATAGTTCTGTTGTGGATACGCTGCATTTAAGGGATGAGCCCCACCCGCCGGGTAAGCGGTCCTCCCTTGGGACCCGCAGAACCCAGAAAGCGGCTCAGGTATTCCCTGTCCTGCTGAGTTTGACGTAATGGTGGCTGTACAATGGCGCAATTTAATGCACAATTTTGTGGTACCTACGCGGTTTCAGTACCGTGGTCCCTTTGCGTCTCCGACGGATTCGCACTGGACTGTGGCCTCTAAAGTGGACCACACGGTATCCGGTTTACACAAGGCCACTCTGATGCCCACGGAGGCTTATCCGGTGCTTAGAGACCCGGCGGATAGGCTGGTGGTATCTCTTGCCCGCCACTCCTGTGTGGTGGCTGGTTCCTTGCTGAAGCCCGTGTTCGCCTCAGTAATGGTCTCTCGGGCTGTGGTGGAGTGGACTAAGGTGCTCGGAAGCACCCTTGTGGCTGATTCCGCCCCTCCTGCTACTTTGGAGATGGTGGACCAAATTATTCAGGCGGTTTTTATACCTGTGTGATGCGGCCTTGGATGAGGCCCCTTTAGTCTTACACTTATCAGCTGTCGCAGTGATAATCCGTTGCCTTGTGTGGCTGTATAGCTGGTCGCCCGACCAGACTTCCAGGAAGACGGTGTCTGACATCCCTTATGCAGGGAATCACCTTTTTGGGGACTCCCTGGACGAGTTGGTGAAGGGAGTCACTGGGGGTAAACGCACTTTGCTGCCCCATTTGTCCAAGGGTGAGTTTTTTCCGCGGTAAGCGGGACCCTTCCTTTAAACCTTACCAGGGGTCTTTTCGTGTCTTTAAGGCACATGACAAGGGCGAAACCTTCAAGGCCTCTGGTGGCCAAAAGAAGCCTTGGGCGGGCAAGTCTATAGCCGCCCACTCTGGCACAGCAGCCCCATCCGCCATTTAGGACAGATGGGTCCAGGAACTCATTCGGTCGGGGTACAAGATCGAATTTCGATCGTGCCCAGCAGACAGATTCTTTCCCTAAAATCCTCATTGACCCCAGATCGTTTTCACGATCTCCGACGGGCGGTTCAGGATCTCCTCGCCCAGGGGGTGATCGTCCCGGTGTCACATCAGGACAGGTTTTCGGGGGGTTTTTTACTCAAATCTGTTCTCGGTGCCCTAAAAGGAGGGCAAGGTGCATCAGATTCTGGACCTAAAGTTTCTAGACCGCTTTGTGCGGGTTCAAGAATTCCATATGGAATCCCACTGATCGGTGGTGGCCTTTCTGAGCCCGGGAGATTCCTGGCTTTTAATCGACCTCAAGAATGCGTTTCTACACATCCTTATATTCGAGGGTCATCAGAGGTGCCTCCGATTTCGCAATCGCAGAGGAGCGATATCAGTTTGTGGCGTTACCTTTCGGTCTCGCTTCGACTCCAAGGGTGTTTACCAAAGCTTTGGCTCCTGTTCAGGCCCTGTTGCGGGCGCAGGGGATCGCAATCCTTGGATATCTGGACGATCTCCTGTTAAGGTCGAGTTCCAGTTCAACTCTGTTTCGCGATCTGTCAACCACGGTTCAGACGCTCCAGGAGTTCGGGTGGGCCATCAACTTTCAGAAGTCGACATTGTTCCCTTCTGTTTGTCTCCCTTATCTGGGAATGGTCCTGGACTCCGCCCTTGCGATAGTTTTTTCCTGCCGGAGGACACACTCAGGGACAACAAATCCTCATCACTCAGGACCTGCATGCGGTCCCAAGGTTTGATGGTGTCAGCCTGCGAGGCAATGCCGTTTGCACGGTTCCACACGCGATCTCTGCAAGCGGAGATTCTAGCCAGGTGGGACAGGTCAGAGTGGACCTTTTGTTGTGGCTCCAGTCTCCGGCTCTGACGGAAGGGAAGTCCTTCCGGCTGTTGTTATGGTAGGTGCTCACCACAGACGCCAGCCTGTCGGGCTGAGGTGGCATTCTGGGCAAATTGTTTGCCCAGGGCAATTGGTTGGAGGAGGAATTCTCCCTACCGATACATGCCTTGGAACTGAGCACGATCAGACTCTGTTTGCTCCATTGGTGGGATCGTCTTCAGGGCCACCCTGTTCAGGTGCAGGCGGACAACACCACTGCGGTGGCGTACATCACTCACCAAAGGGGCACCAGAAGTGCCCGGGCGGCCAAGAAGGTGGCCGAGATTTTGCCTTGGGCCGAGACGCGGGTCTCGGCGATTTCGGCAGTTCACTTTCCGGGTATGGAACACTGGCAGGCCGACTATAGAAGTCGCCAGACCCCGGACCAGGGGGAATGGCCTTGGACCTGAAGGTGTTTCAGATGCTGTGTGCGCGATGGCGCGCCTCCTCTAAACAACCAGGTGGAAAGGCTCGTGGAAAGCGCGCGCGATCCTCTGGCAGCCGCCTCGGACGCGCTGGGGTGTGCCTTGGAATCAGTTTCGTCTGATTTACGCCTTCCCCCCCGATCCAGTTGTTGTCACGGTTCCTTCGCAGGTTGGTCTCGGAACCGAGGTTGGTGGTCCTGGGGGCCCGGACTGGCCGTGCCGGTCTTGATTCGCGGACGTCATGCAAATGGTCGTCGAGCCTCCCTGGCGGCTCCCCTTGCCAGGCGACCTGTTGTCTCAGGGGCTGTTCTTCCATCCTACTTTACAATCGCTGGCCAGATCTTGAGAGATCGGGGTTTCTCGTTGGAGATCACTCCTACCTTGCTTAGAGCTAGGAAGGCCTCGCCCGGTAAGATTTCTTATCGTACCTGGAAGGCTTGCTTCGCCTGGTGCAAATCGCAGGGTTTCCATCCTCACTACTTTTCGGTGGCAAGGGTGTTAGCCTTCCTGCAATCCAGTGTGGACCTAAGTCTTGCACTGTCCACTGTTGAGGGTCAGTTTTCTGCGCTGGCCATTCTTTCCAGCGCCCTTGATCCGCACCTTTATCAAGGGGTGCGTCATTTGGCCCCCCCCTCGGTGGGCGCCCTTAACCCCTTGGGACTTGAATTTTGGTTCTGTCCATTTTGCAACATCTTCCCTTTGAGAACATCCGGGAGATTCTTCTGCTTGCACTGTCACGGAAAGTTTCCTTTCTGGTGACGATCACATCTGCTTTCAGTGTGTCGGAGTTGGCGGTCCTATCTTGCCGCTTCCCCTACCTGGTGGTTAATAGGGATAAGGTGGTCTTGTGACCTCATCAATCCTTCTTTCCGAAGGTGGTGTCTGATGTCCATCTCCATGAGGACATTGTTTTGCTTTCGCTGTGTGCGAATCCTACGCATCCTATGGAGTTTTGCCTTGCATTCCTTGGATGTTGTCAGGGCGATCAGGGTTACCTGTTGTCTACGGAATCCTTCTGAAAGTCGGATTCTCTTTTTTTGTCCTTCCTGAGGGCCTCGGAAGGGTATGGCTGCGTCTGCGGCAAACATTCCTGTCTGGTTCAGACGGACGATTGTACAGGCTTATTTGCCCGGGGATCGGGTTCTGCCCTTCCCTGTCACGGCGCACTCTTCTGAGCAGAGGGGGCATTTTGGGCCTTTTGCCATCAGGCGTTGGTGCCCCGGATGTACAAAGCGGCGACCTGGTCGTCCCTGCACACCTTTACAAATTTTACAAACTTGATATTTCCGCATCGGCAGATGCCTCCTTTGGCCGCAAAGTTCTATGTGCGGCAGTACTTTGGGGGAGACATTGCATTTTTAGCCTGTCCCCGTCCTGTGGGGGTTTTTTCCCCTTGGTTATTTTACCTTCCTGTGGTGTTCGCTCCTGTTGATTTTTCCTGTTACCCAGTGGGTTACCTTTTTGGTTCAGATAAGGTTCTTTTATCTGACCTTGGGTGCTTCGTTACATTGAGACGGTTGCATTTCCCACCCCTCATGTCTACACTGCTTTGGGACATCCCATTGGTGAAGACTATATGAGGGGCGGCGACTGTCAGAGGACGTAAGAGAAAACTGAATTTTTGTAAAATCCTACAGTAAAATTCATCTCTCTGAGTCCTCTGACAGTCTCCGCCCCCCCACCCCTCTTTTTGGGGTTCATGGACTATCTACTGCTTGCTACCAAACTGAATTGGGAATGAGGCTAGCCGGGGGGGGGGGGTATTGGACCAGAGGGACAGCCCCCTGTAGGTGTGTCTATGCAAAGTTTTGTGTTTTTTACAAAATCTTCTGCCTAGCGTACTCCTGTGGATAAGAGGTCAATACCCATTGGTGAAGACTATATGAGGGGCGGCGACTGTCAGAGGACTCAGAGAAAGGAATTTTACGGTAAGATTTTACAAAAATTCAGTTTTTCACTATAGGTGTTATCAAACCTAGGAACCTAGGACATGTGTTTTGGTTCTTCATACCCGGGTCTAGTAAGATCTCTGACAGAACAATTCTCCCGGGGTTACTTGCTCTGTTATTTGCTGGCTGTGCCAGGTGGAGGGATATGTCTGTATAGTCTCACACCCAAGTCACTGAGTGCAGTCTCAGGAGATGGGAGGCAGCGGTGGGGGACCTCTGCAACTTGTCTCATGTAAACATTTAACCTTCCACTGATTCCTGCATACCAATATTATGAGTCCTGACCCTTACACTGTATAATTTATATTATAAATGTAAATGGTGGAAAGCTGTGAGAATGCCATCATCCCGGTCATAACATCCAAAAAATACCCTCCATAGGAGTAGGGACTATAATGGGCTTATAAGACAAAAGAAATTCCAAAAACATGGACTATAAAACAATATCCATTTTATGACATACAGATTGAAAACTAGATTATAAAAGAATGTGGCTTGTGAACATTTGTGAGATAGCAGTTTACCGGTATGATTACCAAGACCTCAACCAAAACATAATAATGAAATGAGACATCCGAGGCGTTTCTAAAATGAGGGTCGGAAATCTTCTTCGGGATGCTCATATGGTATAAAGGTATTCCGGCCATATGCACTGCTGTCACATGGACAAGCCAAGGATCATAAAGACAAAAAATTGTGCCACCATGATGCTTAGGCTTAAGATAGAGGGCGCTGTGATTGTCTGCAGAGCCAGGGGGGCATCAAAATAGGACCAGGTATCCTCAGATGGATGTAATTACACTAGTGACAGCAACACCAGACTGCTAGATGGAACTGTCATCCAATGGTAAGTGTAATGCTGAATACAGAGCAGACAGCTGAGGTCATCTAACATGAGCTTCCAGACCCACAGATTCATCAGGCTGGGTGGTGTCGCTGCAAAAACACCGGAAACAGAAAAGCGCGGTGCCGTTCTTGCAGCTCAGCGGCACCACCAATCACTCTGCTCCAGCCTGTTGGTCTTGAAGTTCATGTTAGATGGTCACAATTCAGCCTCTCTTTCCAGCATGTTATTACACAACTGTTCACAGGCCACATTCTTTTATAATCTAGTTTTTATTCTGTATGCAATAAAATGTATATTGTTTTATAATCCATGTTTTTGGAATTTGTTTTGTCTTATATGCCCATAATAGTCCCCACTCCATTGGAGGGTATTTTTTAATATATCATTTATATTTTATATCACATACTCCTGACCCCTGCACTATATACTCTATGTTGTACATTACATACTCCTGACCCCTGCACTATATATTCTATGTTGTACATTACATACTCTATGTTGTACTTTACATACTTCTGACCCCTGCACTATATACTCTATGTTGTACATTACATACTCCTGACCCCTGCACTATATTCTCTATGTTGTACATTACATACTCCTGACCCCTGCACTATATATTCTATGTTGTACATTACATACTCTATGTTGTACTTTACATACTTCTGACCCCTGCACTATATACTTTATGTTGTACATTACATACTCCTGACCCCTGCACTATATATTCTATGTTGTACATTACATACTCCTTACCCCTGCACTGTATACTCTATGTTGTACATTACATACTACTGACCCCTGCACTATATACACTGTGTTGTACATTACAAAGCCCTGCACTGTATACTCTATGTTGTACATTACATACTCCTGACCCCTGCACTATATACTCTATGTTGTACAATACATACTCCTGACTTCTGCTCTCTCCCCTCTACCCACTGCTATATATACACATAATATGGATTCTCTTTTGATACACTCATTTTCTACCAGCTGGACATTTTCTATCTGATGATTTGATTGGAGGACAGACTTTTACATGGGGATAATAATGTGATAACATCCTCCAACTTTGGAACCTTAAACAGGAAGTGATAATGAGGGAGGAGTCAGTAACCCAATGATGGTGGTCTTCAGGATCAGTCCTGTCTTCATCTTGGTTGTTCTCCCCCCATCCTCACTCTCTGACCTCTGGTGGGGCTCAGCCCCGCTGTTATTCATGACGAAATCATGGACTAAATACGGAAGTGCAGGACTTCTTGTGTAGGGAAGATAGTAATGAGTGATAGAGGGGGAGGGGACACTAGTCCTATAATACCCTCATCACTGTCACTCCTATAAAAGACAGTTCTCGTTGTTTCCTCACTCTCTGACTGAGGTCCATGAATAAAGAAATGAACTGGTAGGAGATCAGAGGACCCATTTACTAGTTACCTTGAGGGGGGAATTGAAAGGGGGATAGAGACCAGCGCTATGGAAAAAAACTCCCAGAGAAAAAAATATGCACAAAACAATAGGAAGCAGCCAACAACCAAACCCCTAGAGAGTAGGGGTCAGTAGTTATATGAAATGGGGAAGGTGGTTGGAAACGGCGCTACCTAGAAAAGAGGGTGTATTGTGCCCAAAAATGTGCCACAGTGTATAGTGCAAAATTTATTGCCAATAAAACCGGTGCATATAATTGTGGTCATATGTATCTCATAAAACCACAAGTGCAAGTGATAAATATTCTTTATTGATTATTAAAATTAATGAATAAGTAATAAATAAGGTGCCTTAAAAACAAGTGCCTCGAAGAGGATAATAAAAATAGTGCTGGGTGTTAATAGTGAGGAATCGAGTGCCTGTGTTTCAACAAACGGCCACTAGATGTCACACTCACCCTTCGTGGGATTTCCCAGCAATGGTATTGGCAGCCAAGGGGGATCCTGGATAGGGCACCCAAAAACGGCTTCTGGTGGTCCTCACATGCATGCGGGTCCCATCTGTGTGTAACAACATAGGGGCCCCATGGTGCAGTACAAGTAATCCGACCACAAGAAAAATAGTAGCTACTCACAATTTGGTATGTAGCCGATCGATCAGCGTGTAGCGAGCCGCGCCGTGGAGCTTCCGCGTTCCACCTACAAGCGACCACAGACCAGATGTGACGTTGACGCACAGTTCCGCCCTACGCGTTTCGTCATTGGACGTCGACTGGAGCGGTACCTGTCACTCAAGCTGCCGGTCTTTTTATAGCCAGGCATATCCAGGCAACCAATAATGCGTTCGCTTCCATCTTGGTGCTCCAGCGCGGCGGAAGGGGGCCATGTTAATCCACCCACCGCTCTCTGGCTGGTTCTCGGATATAGGCTCGGCATCATTTAGTTATACACACCATCATTTGCGATCGACTACATCATATACCAATTAAAAACCATACTTTTAATAAATCCAATTAAAAACAAATTAGAATCCAAAGTGCTATTAGTAATTATCTTTCGAGAGGAATGTTATTAAATATTTAAAGCCAAAAATGTGTGTGGACCCATATATAAAGGAAAGGGATTAAAAAAGAGAATAAAAACTTCTTCTTATAAAAACAAATAAGGGGTTAGTACCACAAGAAAGGTAAATAGGGAAAAATGTTTAATTGGAACCTTGTAAAAAAATATAAAAAATATATATAAAAAAATAGAAGATATAAAAAGGGGGGGGGGGTGGTTGAGGAAGTTCTTGTTTCAGAAAAAACATTGTAGTATGCTCTTATGGTATTCTATTTGGAGGCGTATAGTGGCCCAACTGATGTTGGATGAGAAGGTCACAAGGATATAAATGACTTTTTATATATATTTCTATATAATCAGTGATACGAAAAAAGAATATTGGTTTCAATGGGTGGAGGTACTCTTTTATCGACATAAGAAGAAGTCATCTATAAAAAATGTATATAAGAAAATATAAGACATTAGTACCGACCTGATTTTAGTGGAAAAAACTGGAGGAGGTCAGAGGGTTGGTGTTGAATGCGGACGTATTTTAGGGAAGAAGTCAATGTTCGCATCATAAATAACCACGTGATTTGTGTGAGTGATAATCCCACATCATTTTTTATAAAAATGTCTTTGCATTCTTTTTTAAATTCTTTTTTAAATAATTCTAACAGCTCACGCTGCACAAAGCCATAAAACACTCACTATGATTTTATATAATCACAATTTTATAATATAATCACTTATGTTTTGGAATTCACTATATAATATCACCTTTCACTATTATCACTCACACAAATCACGTGGTTATTTATGATGCTAACATTGACTTCTTCCCTAAAATACGTCCGCATTCAACACCAACCCTCTGACCTCCTCCAGTTTTTTCCACTAAAATCAGGTCGGTACTAATGTCTTATATTCTTATATTTTCTTATATACATTTTTTATAGATGACTTCTTCTTATGTCGATAAAAGAGTACCTCCACCCATTGAAACCAATATTCTTTTTTTGGATCACTGATTATATAGAAATATATATAAAAAGTCATTTATATCCTTGTGACCTTCTCATCCAACATCAGTTGGGCCACTATACGCCTCCAAATAGAATACCATAAGAGCATACTGCAATGTTTTTTCTGAAACAAGAACTTCCTCCCAGGCCTTCTCATCCGACATCAGTCAACCACCCCCCCCCTTTTTATATCTTCTATTTTTTTATATATATTTTTTATATTTTTTTACAAGGTTCCAATTAAACATTTTTCCCTATTTACCTTTCTTGTGGTACTAACCCCTTATTTGTTTTTATAAGAAGAAGTTTTTATTCTCTTTTTTAATCCCTTTCCTTTATATATGGGTCCACACACATTTTTGGCTTTAAATATTTAATAACATTCCTCTCGAAAGATAATTACTAATAGCACTTTGGATTCTAATTTGTTTTTAATTGGATTTATTAAAAGTATGGTTTTTAATTGGTATATGATGTAGTCGATCGCAAATGATGGTGTGTATAACTAAATGATGCCGAGCCTATATCCGAGAACCAGCCAGAGAGCGGTGGGTGGATTAACATGGCCCCCTTCCGCCGCGCTGGAGCACCAAGATGGAAGCGAACGCATCATTGGTTGCCTGGATACGCCTGGCTATAAAAAGACAGGCAGCTTGAGTGACAGGTACCGCTCCTGTCGACGTCCAATGACGAAACGCGTAGGGCGGAACTGTGCGTCAACGTCACATCCGGTCTGTGGTCGCTTGTAGGTGGAACGCGGAAGCTCCACGGCGCGGCTCGCTACACGCTGATCGATCGGCTACATACCAAATTGTGAGTAGCTACTATTTTTCTTGTGGTCGGATTACTTGTACTGCACCATGGGGCCCCTATGTTGTTACACACAGATGGGACCCGCATGCATGTGAGGACCACCAGAAGCCGTTTTTGGGTGCCCTATCCAGGATCCCCCTTGGCTGCCAATACCATTGCTGGGAAATCCCACGAAGGGTGAGTGTGACATCTAGTGGCCGTTTGTTGAAACACAGGCACTCGATTCCTCACTATTAACACCCAGCACTATTTTTATTATCCTCTTCGAGGCACTTGTTTTTAAGGCACCTTATTTATTACTTATTCATTAATTTTAATAATCAATAAAGAATATTTATCACTTGCACTTGTGGTTTTATGAGATACATATGACCACAATTATATGCACCGGTTTTATTGGCAATAAATTTTGCACTATACACTGTGGCACATTTTTGGGCACAATACACCCTCTTTTCTAGGTAGCGCCGTTTCCAACCACCTTCCCTATTTCATATAACCTTGAGGGGGGAATTGTAAGATCCTCAGAGACAAAGCTGTCTGATGTGGTTGGGTCCTGGTTTAGGGGAACCAATCTGCTCATGTCTAGTAATAATCTTTTTATTTCTATTTTAGAACATGGACGGGAGATGAGGAAAACCTCAGAGGATTGTCTCACTTTGTCTCCAGACTGTAAAGTAGAAGATAAGGACATCACACAGTATAGTCCAGGAGAAAACCCGGCTACCTCAAATGTCCATCCGGCACCACACAGTGTAGATGGACCATCGTATTCCTCTTATCCTGAGGAACCTCAGACTGTGAGGGACGGTGCCGGACCATCGTATTCCTCCTATCCTGAGGAACCTCAGACTGTGAGGGATGGTGCCGGACCATCGTATTCCTCTTATCCTGAGGAACTTCAGACTGTGAGGGACGGTGCGGGACCATCGTATTCCTCTTATCCTGAGGAACCTCAGACTGTGAGGGATGGTGCCGGACCATCGTATTCCTCTTATACTGAGGAACCTCAGATTGTGAGGGACAGTGCAGGACCATCGTATTCTTCTTATCCTGAGGAACCTCAGACTGTGAGGGACAGTGCCAGACCATCGTATTCCTCTTATCCTGAGGAACCTCAGACTGTGAGGGATGATGCCGTCCTTACAACAGCTAAGAGGTTCTCCTGTTCTGAGTGCGGGAAGGGTTTCAGTTTTAAATCCAATCTTAATATGCATAAAAGATCTCACACCGGTGAGAAGCTGTATTCCTGTCCTGAGTGCGGGAAATGTTTTTCACACAAGTCCTATCTTTCCAAACATCAGAGATTGCACACGGGTGAGAAGCCGTATTCCTGTTCTGAGTGCGGAAAATGTTTTGCACAGAACTCCAGTCTTTACAGACATCAGAGATCTCACACGGGGGAGAAGCCACTTTCCTGTCCTGAGTGTGGGAAATGTTTTTCAGGGAAGTCCCATCTTTACAGACATCAGAAATTGCACACGGGGGAAAAGCCATATTCCTGTTCTGAGTGTGGGAAATGTTTTTCAGAGAAGTCCACTCTTTCCGTGCATCAGAGATTGCACACTGATGAGAAGCCATATTCCTGTCCTGAGTGTGGGAAATGTTTTGCACAGAAGTCCACTCTTTCCACACATCAGAGATTTCACACGGGTGAGAAGCCGTATTCCTGTCCTGAGTGCGGGAAATGTTTTTCAGCGATGTCCAATCTTTCCATGCATCAGAGATCTCACACGGGGGAGAAGCCGTATTCCTGTCCTGAGTGCGGGAAATGTTTTGCACAGAAGTACCATCTTTCCACACATCAGAGATTGCACACTGGCGAGAAGTTGTATTCCTGTCCTGAGTGCGGGAAATGTTTTTCACAGAAGTCCAATCTTTCAACACATCAGAGATCTCACACGGGGGAGAAGCCACTTTCCTGTCCTGAGTGAAGGAATTGTTCCTCATTGAAGTCCTGTCTTCCTGTACATCAGGGGTCCCACAAAAACCTGGAGGTGTATTAGTGCCTTGAGTGCGGGAAATGTCTTCTACAGTATATGAATGTTGGTGGACATGTGGGGAAGAAGCACACCCTGATATACACCTCAGATACTGTATACTCAATGGCTGATCTTCATCATGTAAGAAATAGGGATGCACGATATTGGGGAAAAAATGTACATTGCGATATTCATTTTTCAACGATATATATCGCAATATTTAACTGGGTGGAATGCAGAAGACACCGACAGTGTGGCTTAGGCAGAGTTGGGACTCACAGTGGTGGTAGGAGGTAGAAGAATCCCCCCGGGTCCCGACTTCTCCCTGCCTAATGCTGTAGAGCGGCTGCTAAAAGAGTTCTATGCAAGGTGGGATTGCTGAACAAGGTGAGAGAGTTGCAGTCTGCTTTGGATCTGTGTCCCCCTGTGCAGCCAAGATGGCGGTCGGCACAGCTTGCTGAGGGATATGAGTACACTGGGGTCCTTTTTGTGAAGATTATGAGGTCTGTGTATGGCTTTGGGGGCATCCGGGGATGGAGGCAAGTCCCGAATGAGTGCGGAGTAAGTAGGCCTTATCGGGAACCACGAGCGTGCAATCGCGCTCTGATCTAGGCAAGGCCGTGGCTTCTGTGCCTGGGTAGGCCTTTCCTCCGCAATACCGGGCAGTATTGGTCTCTGGTGCCTCGATGGGCCTCCCCAAGCTGTTTTTTCTCCCTGAATAGGGGAGATTTAGGAGGATTGCTGAGGATTCTGTACAGCGGTATCGGAGCTCTCACAAGCCGTGTCCGTCCCGCACGTCTTCTGGCCACGCCCCTTGCCTAATGCTAAATATTGTGTCTTCGGCGATATGAATATCGCCCATGCCCGCAGAACGATAGTCGATATCATATCGACTATCGTTCAGCCCTAGTAAGAAACACTTCATAAGGAGATCATAGATCACCAAAGACATGGATGAAGTGTTGTCCCGTGTTGGCCATTGATAGCAGGAGAAAAATAAAAATTGAGTCCTTACCTTTCATTGGCTGAGTACATTTTGTGCGGGAAGATTTCACAAACACTTACAGGTCTGGTTGTTAAAAATGTGTTCATGAAATGTGACCGGCATCCCCCAGTCATGGTGAATTGGGATTTCCTATAATTTGTCAGTTCCATCTCATGGCCATAATGTGCTTTCCTGACAGATGTCCATGGCAGCATACGTTTGGGTAGCCCCGCCCTCGTTCCTCCCCCCATAAGACCCCACCCCCATGAATGTTCAGGATAAGCCAAAGGTCGTGTTCCTTTTTTGTCCTCCTCACTTACAGGACCATTTTTATATGAAGTTTTCCTACCTATTGGAAGTATTGGTGGGCGGGTCTGTTGCTGGGCAGCTGTGCGGATGTCAGGAGCTTCCTTTGGCATCCAGAAGTCTTCCAGGATGTCCCGAGTGGTCATTGAGTCCCCAGCTATCAGCGGGGTGGTGTTATGGCACACATATGTATAGGATCCATGCCTGGAGAGTGGGCCCTGCCATCGGTGGCCATTTGCATTGGCTGGGAGCCCAGCTGTTAGTGGGTGGCCATTAAGTGTTAGACACGTGAAATTCGTTTCGGTGCGAATACAAATTCAGACAAATTTCTGGTTATTCCTAGATTCGGATGTATCCAAATCTCCAAATGAAATTGTAATCTGTTAAAATTTGTTTCGTTGTACAATTTCTAACAAATTCCAACTTTTCAGATAGATTTGAATTTGAATCAGTCAAAAAAACGATCGACCGATGCAAATTCTGTATGAAGAAATAGCTGTTTGTTAAGCAGCAAGCCGGGAAGCCGGCCGCCCGCCCGCATCCTTACCAACCATGACTCATCAGCTGTCAGCGAGCTTCCCCACTGACAGATGAATGTAAAGAAAAGAATGCCGGCATTAGAAGAAAATGGTGTTTATTAAAAAATAACTACTGCAGGCTCCTCCTCCATTTGACATTTCTTACATAGGTAAGGGGCGGAGTAACCTGTCTACAGCACCTGGTGGCACTGCCCCCTTTTAAATTCATGGACCGGTGCATGCTGGGTCCCTGATGTCAGAAGGGGCTGTGCCACCAGGTGATGTAGACAGGTGGCCCCGCCCCTTACCTATATAAAAGATGTGAAACAGGGAGCCTGCAGTAGGCAGAGGGTCTCCATGACGGCGAGAGCGTCTTTTTTTTTTAAAATTTATTCCTTCAAGTACGTTGGGCATTGTGATTGATGACGGATCTACATCGGGGGACGCTGGTTTTTATTTTTTAATAAAGGATTTTTCAAAAATTGTGTGTGTGTTTTTATTACTTTTTGACACTTTTCTGGTGAATAGGTACAGTGACTAAGGGCTTTGGGGTGGGGGGGGGGCAGAGCTGCCCCAAAGCACCCTCCCCCCATGTTGAGGATATGTGGCCTTGTATGGGTTAGGAGGGCGTTCTCTCGTCTCCCCTTTCCTGACTTGCCGAACTGCATGCTCAAATAAAGGTCTGGTATGGATTTTGGGGGACCCCTCGCCAATTATTTTTTTTTTACATTTTGGCGTGGTCCTGGTATAGACTGGGGGGGGCGGGGACCCTATGTCATTTTTTTAAACATTTTTCTATTGCCGGGCAATGCCAGCATTCTTTTCTTTCCATTCATCTGTCAGTGGGGAAGCCCGCTGACAGCTGATGAGTCATGGTTGTTAAGGATGCGGGCGGCCGGCTTCCCAGCCCATAGAAACATAGAAACATAGAATGTGTCGGCAGATAAGAACCATTTGGCCCATCTAGTCTGCCCAATATATCTGAATCCTATGAATAGTCCCTGGCCCTATCTTGTATGAAGGATAGCCTTATGCCTATCCCATGCATGCTTAAACTCCTTCACTGTATTTGCAGCTACCACTTCTGCAGGAAGGTTATTCCATGCATCCACTACTCTCTCAGTAAAGTAATACTTCCTCATATTACTTTTAAACCTTTGCCCCTCTAATTTAAAACTGTGTCCTCTTGTGGTAGTTTTTCTTCTTTTAAATATGCTCTCCTCCTTTACCGAGTTGATTCCCTTTATGTATTTAAATGTTTCTATCATATCCCCTCTGTCTCTTCTTTCTTCCAAGCTATACATGTTAAGGTCCTTTATCCTTTCCTGGTAAGTTTTTTCCTGCAATCCATGTACTAGTTTAGTAGCTCTTCTCTGAACTCTCTCTAGAGTATCTATATCCTTCTGGAGATATGGCCTCCAGTACTGCGCACAATACTCCAAGTGAGGTCTCACCAGTGTTCTGTACAGCGGCATAAGCACTTCTCTCTTTCTACTGCTTATACCTCTCCCTATACATCCAAGCATTCTGCTGGCATTTCGTGCTGCTCTATTACATTGTCTTCCCACCTTTAAGTCTTCTGAAATAATTACTCCTAAATCCCTTTCCTCAGATACTGAGGTCAGGACTGTGTCAAATATTCTATATTCTGCCCTTGGGTTTTTACGCCCCAGGTGCATTATCTTGCACTTATCCACATTAAATTTCAGTTGCCAGAGTTCTGACCATTCTTCTAGTTTTCCTAAATCCTTATCTTCATTGCTCTGGGTTTTTTTATAATTACAAAATGCTAGCTTTTTATTTTTAATGATTTGGGCCACTTCTGCTGAGTACCACAGTGGTCTCTTCCTTTTTTTGCTTTTACTGACAAGTCTAATGCAATTTTCTGTTGCCTTCAATAATGCACCTTTTAAGTAGTCCCATTTCTCCTGGACTCCATGTAATCCGTTCCAGTCTGATAAGGACTCATTTATGACTAATTTCATTTTTGAAAAGTCTGTTTTTCTAAAATCTAAAACTTTTGTTTTTGTGTGGTGTGACTCTTTCACAGTTCTTATATTAAACCACACTGACTGGTGATCACTAGATCCCAAGGTTTCGCCTACAATGACATCATATACCGAATCCCCATTTGTGAATACCAGATCCAAAATGGCCTCCCTCCGGGTTGGCTCCTCAACCACTTGTTGCAGAGACAACCCCAGTAGGGAATTTAGAATATCTGTACTCCTGGTAGAACTTGCTATTTTGGTTTTCCAGTTTATATCTGGAAGATTGAAATCTCCCATAATGATAACTTCTCCTTTCATTGTCATTTTAGCTATTTCTTCAACTAGTAGATCATCTAGTTCTTTAACTTGACCAGGTGGCCTATATATCACACCTACACGAGTTACTGCATGATTAGCAAACTGCAACGTAACCCAAACTGACTCTATGTTGGCCTCACCAACTTGTATTAGGTTAGATTTAATGCTATCTTTCACATACAGGGCCACTCCTCCTCCTTTCTTGCCTTCTCTGTCTCTTCTGTATAAAGAGTACCCTGGTATGGTTATGTCCCAGTCATTTCTTTCATTAAACCATGTCTCCGTAAGCCCACTGCTTAACAACCCACTATTCTTCACACAGAATTCCAATCAGTCGATCGTTTCTTGACCAATCGGAATTCTGATCATTCTGAAAAGTTTGAATTCTTTAGATTAATAAACTAAACAAATTTTACCGAAAACGAAAATAAATTGAACGAAAACTAAACAAATTCCAAAACCAAACTAAAAGCATTCCAAATTCCAGAATGAAAGGAAATTAGTAACATAACAAATCTATCTGAAACGAAAAAATTGTTTCCATTCTGCACATGTCTCCTAATCGGGCCCAGCCCAGATATAGCAGTTGTGTTCCTGCCTCTAGGATCCGGATCGCCCTGCGGATGCATCGATTGCCCTGTGGAAGAGGTCCGGGACACGTGAGTATGTTTGGCTTGAGGTCAGCAGAAGGGAGCAGACGCCATGCGGGCTGCTAGGGAGTAACCAAAAGGAAAACCTATGGAGAGGACTCTGCTCTCTGGGTGATCGATGTGCATTGCAGCATCTTATCAAAGTTTGGTGCAGTCGCCTACCTTTGTCTTCTTTTCTGTCCTGAGGAGAGAACTGTTTGTTGAAGCAAGGTTTGCTTTCTGCGTAGCGGTACCCCCGCAGGAGCCGCTTGGATATTGGTTTGCCCGGGCCTCCCACTGATTACTCCACAGCCAGATACAGGGTATTTTCACACAGCAAGGTGCACACACTCTTCCGCTCGTTGTCTCCAATGACCAGTCTAGGGGATGTGTTTTTATGTTTTATTTGGAGAACTTGGATAGGAGAAGAAAAACCAGAGCTATTCTGAGAGTCCCAACATCCTATCTGTTCAGAGAAATGGGAACCTACAGATGTTCACAAGGAACCACTGTCATATGTGTGGACTTTAAGGGCACAGCATGAGACAGATAACAACTCCATGGATTTATCCTAAAATAACATTTATTGATTTATCTAAAACCAGATCTCAATAAAATGAGGAAACTGGCCCCAAACTGAGCTCAGCTCGTACACAGGAGATCAATGTCTCCTACTAATTTCACTCATGTACATCATACATATATAAGGATAAGTTGGTATATATCATAAGGTTCCTGTAGGTATAGATATTTCCTCTCTTCACTTAGATGTAACATTTAGTGACGGCCAAGTACTTTATTACTGAATATATCGTATTACTATTGTAACAATGTCCTTACTATATGGATTTTTTTGTCTCAGCTTTTTTTGTATACATGTCTGCATTATATTTGTTACTGATGTCAACATTTGTATTAATTACTGTATGTATAATAAATGACTACGTTCAGATTCTATTTTTGTATATCTTAGTTGGTGACCTGCCTCATTTAAAATCCCACGACCTTTGTTTTCTGTTTGCATTAACCATTAGGGATGGAGGCACGTCACTGTGTTTGCTTCGGATCATATTCCTTTATCTTCGTCTGTTCACTGGTCAACGCGTTTCACACAAGGCTTCTTCAGGACTATGAAGATGTACAGACAGTTTTCTCTTAAAATGAACAGACTCAATATTAGTGTTTCATAAACATAGAACATAATCTGTATTTATGTACAGTACATCATAATAAATACAAACATGGCTTAGGAGCACACAGCCTTCCTTCGGACCCCTAACAAATTAACCCAACCTGGGGCAGACACAGGGGAGATAAATCGGACCAAAATGTGTTGTATATATAGGTATCGGCCCTGAGGATCCTAGGTACAAGATAAAATATACAGTATCTCACAAAAGTGAGTACACCCCTCACATTTTTGTAAATATTTTATTCTATCTTTTCATGTGACAACACTGAAGAAATTACACTTTGCTACAATGTAAAGTAGTGAGTGTACAGCTTGTATAACAGTGTAAATTTGCTGTCCCCTCAAAATAACTCAACACACAGCCATTAATGTCTAACCCGCTGGTAACAAAAGTGAGTACACCCCTAAGTTAAAAAAATGTCCAAATTTGGCCCAAAGTGTCAATATTTTGTGTGGCCACCATTATTTTCCCCTCTTGGGCATGGAGTTCACCAGAGCTTCACAGGTTGCCACTGGAGTCCTCTTCCTCTCCTCCGTGATGACATCACAGAGCTGATGGATGTTAGAGACCTTGCGCTCCTCCTCCTTCCATTTGAGGATGCCCCACAGATGCTCAATAGGGTTTAGGTCTGCAGACATGCTTGTCCAGTCCATCACCTTTACCCTCAGCTTCTTTAGCAAGGCAGTGGTCGTCTTAGAGGTGTGTTGGCTGGCAACAAAAGTGAGTACACCCCTAAGTGACAATGTCCAAATTGGGCCCAATTAGCCATTTTCCCTGCCCAGTGTCATGTGACTCGTTAGTGTTACAAGGTCTCAGGTGTGTTAAATTTGGTGTTATCGCTCTCACTCTCTCATACTGGTCACTGGAAGTTCAACATGGCACCTCATGGCAAAGAACTCTTTGAGGATCTGAAAAAAGAATTGTAGCTCTACATAAAGATAGCCTAGGCTATAAGAAGATTGTGAAGACCCTGAAACTGAGCTGCAGCACGATGGCCAAGACCATACAGCGGTTTAACAGGAGAGATTCCACTCAGAACAGGCCTCGCCATGATCGAACAAAGAAGTTGAGTGCACATGCTCAGCATCATATACAGTGATTGTCTTTGGAAAATAGACATATGAGTGCTGCCAGCATTGCTGCAGAGATTGAAGAGGTGGGGGGGGGGGTCAGATTGTTAGTGCTCAGACCATATGCCGCACACTGCATCAAATTGGTCTGCACGGCTGTCGTCCCAGAAGGAAGCCTCTTCTAAAGATGATGCATAAGAAAGCCCTCAAACAGGTTGCTGAAGACAAGCAGACTAAGGACATGGATTACTGGAACCATGTCCTGTGGTCTGATGAGACCAAGATAAACTTATTTGGTTCAGATGGTGTCAAGCATGTGTCGCAGCAACCAGGCAGTGCTAGAAAATAATGGTGGCCACACAAAATATTGACACTTTGGGCCCAGTTTTGACACTTTAACCTAGGGGTCTACTCACTTTTGTTGCCAACAGTTTAGACATTAATGGCTGTTTGTTGTTATTTTGAAGGGGCATCACATTTGAGGTGCTCATTATGGCACTTGGGGCAATGTGTTGAGTTAGCCACAGGGTGCTATACAGGTCCAGGGTTGTAGTTCATCACTATGGAACTTCATAACTATGGAACCCAGTCCCTGAGGACCTCTTCGGAGGTATGTCCACCATGACGATTAAAGCATGGACCTTATATACAGTCCAGCATTCAGGACAGATAAGTCAGGGTCAGCCTGTAACCTTAACCATTACTCTATAAAACATTACTAAGTCTGGAATGTTTTCCCCTTACGGCGTAAGCTTTTCAAACTGTGCTAAAATTCAGAGCTCAGTCTCAGGTGGTCACACTCTTTAATACCACTTCCACCTAGAGTCCTGATAAGGTACTCAGGTGCCCTTTCACCACTCATTGCAGAACAGTCAACACCTGGGTTACTGCGTACTCCTTTCAGACACACTGCACCCTATCTCCTGCACCCTATTCCATGAGTATCCCACAGGGGAATACCCTCACTTGTAGCTATGGTGGAGACCAGCAGAAAGGGAGCCAATTCTAAATCACAGGAGATTGGCTCTGCCAAAGGTCCACTCAATACTCAGCCTTGGAGTGACAATGTGTCCCTTGTACCAGAGTAGGACCCAGTTTTACCACCAATGTCTGTATCCAGTTCTAGCTCTATCTCAGGCACAAAACATGTGGCCTACCTGACAAAAGCAGAATTTTCTGTCACCTTTATGGTGGTTAATCAAGAAGCTCATGCTAGAAGAGGGGTGCAAAGTGAACAGAAGGACAGAGCAGCAGAATGTCTTAGTGGTCAACACCTTGTCCCAACTGGGACACTTCTTCCTGCATTGCAGGATGTCAGATTAGGCATTTATGAAGAGGAAGAGGTTTTCCAGCATAATAAGCAGGGATTTTTTTTCAACGGCAACGTGGGGGACTGCAAATAGGGCATCTGTAGCACTGACTGTATGTAATGGCAAGGGGTGCTGGAGTGTGATGCAGGGTCTATTGATGCTCGCTGCTGGGGGGTCTATTCTAGATGGAGGGGATCTATTTTGGCAGGGGGTCTTTTGTTGCAGAGGAGGTCTATTATTGCTGGTGGAGGACCTACTATTGCTGGGGGGTGGGTCTTAAATTTCTGGGGGGTCAGTTGTTGCTGGGAGGGGTCTATTGATGTTGGCTGTGGCGAGACCTGTTGTTGCAGCCAGTAGCAGGGTTCGTACGGTCCTTGAAAACCTGGAAAGGTTTTGGAATTTGGAGATGACACTTTCCAGGCCTGGAAAGGTCATGGGAACTTAGGATTCCACTAAGGTTTTGGAAAAGTCATGGAAATATATACTGGGGAGGAGCGGGGAGCGGATGCTTAAAGTTTAATTTATTATTTTATTCAGTAATGTTTAATAAATTGCCAGTGCCACATACTATTTGCCTTCCGGGTCTGCGGTATGCCCGTGCGCTGTCACTGGCCAGCAGCAGCCGAGGAGATGATCGTGAACCAATCACTGGCAGCGGGGAGGGCCGGCCATGGTTTGCCTGGATGTGACTGGCCAGCAGCAGCAAACCAATCACAGGCAGCGGAAGCGTCACTGGAGGGCGGCCGACCGCATGAACGTGATGATGACGTGGAAGGGGGCGGTAACCGCGTCATCACGTTCATGCGGCCGGAGATTAGACAGGTGGAGGCGCTGCAGCTCGACATCAGCCATGTTTGTTGTGGGCAGGAAGTGGGGCTGTCATCTGAGCAGAACTTTCAGAATTTTCCTGCTTGTGGCTTCCTTTGGCTCTTCTGAGAAGTGGGAGCTGTCACCTGTCTTGTCCACATTCCGAGTGCAGGACCTGGAAAGTCACCAAGCATTTCCATACCTGCTGGGCACACAACACAGGCCATACAACTGATCACCCCACACAGGGCAGATGACTCTGGGAACATCACGCTGGGCGCACAACCCGTCACACCATTGTGGGCACATGACGCAGTACACAAAACTCTAGGTACTCCACTGTGGTACATCACGTTGGGCATGTGACTGATCACCCCACACAGGGCAGATGACTCTGGGAACATCACACTGGGCACATGAGTCTGGGTACACCCCTTTGTGGGCACACAAGTCTGGACACATGACACAGTACACACAGCTCTGGGTACATCACACTGGGCATACCACTGTGGACACACGACTGGGTACAACAGCTCCCCACAGTGCTTTTCATCTCTCCCCCCCATGCTTTCTAGCTCCCCCAGTGCTCTCCAGCTCCCTGGTTCCCCCCAGACAGTGCTCTCCAGTCCCCCTCCTCTCCCCCTGGTTTTCCATGCTCCCCCCCCCTGCGCCTTCCAACCCCCCTGCAATGCTTTCCAAACCCCCCCTTAATTCTCTCCAGTCCCCGCCCCCTCCCCCCCCCCCGTGCCCTTCAGCTCCTCCAGTGCTCTCTGCTTCACCTGTGCTCTTCTATCTTCTATCATGTCTGCAGTCTCTGACCTTCTTTTGTATCATGTCCGCAGCCTCTGACTACCTCCTGTATCATGTCCGCAGCCTCTGACCACCTACTGTATCATGTCCGCAGCCTCTGACCACCTCCTGTATCATGGCCGCAGCCTCTGACCACCTCCTGTATCATGTCCGCAGCCTCTGACCACCTCCTGTATCATGTCCGCAGCCTCTGAGCACCTCCTGTATCATGTCCGCAGCCTCTGACCACCTCCTGTATCATGTCCGCAGCCTCTGACCACCTCCTGTATCATGTCCGCCGCCTCTGACCACCTCCTGTATCATGTCCGCTAAATGTACAGTGTGTGGCGTAAAACGTTTGAAATTTCGGACATGGGAGAGGCAGCGCTGTCTAGCCACGCTAAAGGTGCAAAGCACCAGTCTGCAGCTGCGTGCTTGACAGCTTCCAATCCGATCGCTGGCTTTTTCACCCGTGCGCCTGAAGTGACACCGGCTCCCAGCTGCGGCAGCGGTGCTTCCATCTAATCCACTGTAAAACATGGGACCATTTTGAGTCACGCTGTATCCAGAAACGAAACCCTGACTGCAGAGGTACTGTACACTACAAAGATTGTCATTTATTTTAGTAAAAATATGCTGGGTGTGACATGGATTTTCTTCTTATTTAACATGTATACATAGACATTTCATGAAACATTAGGTCATGAATATTTACGTGAAGTCATGGAAAAGTCATGGAATTTTATTGGTGAAAATGTGTATGAACCCTGCAGTAGTTTATTATTTGCCAGGGGGGAACTCTGTTATGGGTGGTCCATTGTTGTTAGGGGATCTATTGTTACCGGCTGCAGGGAATCTATTTTACTGTTTTTCTTGTTATCGTTGCCAAATTCCATACAAATTACTCAGCACCACAAAATGACACCTGGTTCTGTATTGTCTAAAAGGGCAGCACTGGGAGGTGGGTAGAGGTCGGAACCAAGAAATGGTGCTTGAGGGTGGGTAGAGGGTGGAACCAAGAAATGGTGGGTGGAACCAAGGAATGGTGCTCGGAGGTGGGTAGGGGGATGGAACCAAGGAATGGTTGTCACGGAACCATGAACCAGACGTACAACAACAGATAAGTGAAAATAAGAAGGCTTTATTGAAAATCAAGCTGTAAAGCAAAAGTCCAAACGGATGGCAAAACCGAAGCAGAGTCTTTGCGAAGCCAGAGGTCAGGAGCCAGGAGGGTAGTCAGACGAAGCCGGGATCAGGAACCAGCAGGGTAGTCAGACGAAGCCAGGATCAGGAACCAGCAGGGTAGTCAGACGAAGCCAGGATCAGGAACCAGCAGGGTAGTCAGACGAAGCCAGGATCAGGAACCAGCAGGGTAATCAGACGAAGCCAGGATCAGGAACCAGAAGCAGCAGCAGTCTTAGAAGCATGTGAACACAGGGGGACCAAGCAAGGAACTGAAGCCACAGACCTCCTATATATATGAGCTAGGCATCCAGCTTCTCCCAGTGGGAAGGAGGAGCCGCAGAGTGGGAGGCTACAAGAAACCCAGAAACCAAGATGGCCGCCAGCACATGTCAAACGAAGGAGAACAGCAAGAAGGTAAGACCATGACAATGGTGCTCGGTAGGGGGATGGAACCAAGGAATGATACTCAGAGGTGGGTAGGGACAGAGGAAAGAGTAGCACCTGCACCTATTCTCTGGGAAAACTAGCCCTGATAATGAGTCACCTATTTGCTTGATGTGGCCTTTGTGAGCTTAGCCATAAGAGTTGTCATTGGAGGATGCTGTGTCCTTCAAGGGTATACTCAATCATGATAATTGAGTGTGTCCTTGGAGGGGTGCATCATCTTCTGGTGGAAACCTTATGTGTTGGTCTTGTTCTTCGGGGGTATATCTGTCTGCAGTTGGAGCCTGTGAACCTGCCTTAGCCCTTGCCTCTCTTCCAATGCAATGGAAGATGGAATGAGAAATATTAATTCTATCCTAAAGAATAATAGAGTAATGGTCAGAGGTACAGGGTGACCCTGTCTTATCTGTGAAAAATGCTGGACTATATATAAAGTCCATGCTTTACCACCAATGTCCGTTTCTGGTTCTAGCTCTTTCTCAGACACACAACATGTGGGCTACCTGACCAAAGCAGAATTTTCTGTCGCCATTCTTTGGACAGATTACGTCTTAATACGGCCATCTTTGTCCAGAGCTCTAAAACTCCCCGCCTCTTCTCCCGCTCCAGTTTGCCAACAGGAGTCAGATCCCGATACGCTGGTCCCAGAGGATGCAGAGACAGGAGGGAATGGAGAGGATATGGATGCTGTACTGGAGGAAGGAGAATTTCTCTCCCCCACATTGTCATTATAATGAAGATGGACCTTCACACAACATGCTTGCTAACGTTGAAAAGCTCATTTCCTCTGTCTGCAAAATCCTTGACATTATACCAATGAGAAGAAGATTGGGATTCTGGCACTCCAAATGGTTTATGTCTCTACAAATAAATGCTTAGGGGGGCGCGGACATTATTCTCCTGTATTAAACCACTTCCCGCCCAACGACCTCATATGACGTCATGGACTTTGAGTGAAGATATCAGGATGATGGGTGGAGCTACAGGCATCATTCACATATCTTCTTTTTCTGCCGGGGATTCCCTGCACCATAAAACCAATCATATTGGCTGTTCAGCCGCTTGCTTGTTTTTACAGGCGCCGCCCTCAAGAAAGTAAAAAAAGTTATCGGTCATTTTTTGTTTATAGCGCAAAAAATAAAAAAATGCAGAGGTGATCAAATAACCCCCAAAAGAAATCTCTATTTGTGGGGAAAAAAAGGACATTTTATGTACAGCGTCGCACGACTGCGCAATTTTCAATTAAAGTAACGCAAAAAATGGCCTGGTCATGAAGGGGGGTAAATCTTCCGGGGCTGAAGTTGTTAACTGTCAATTGCGCGGTCATGCAACGCTGTACCCAAATAAAATAGATGTCCTTTTTTTCCCACAAATAGAAATTTCTTTTGGTGATATTTAATCACCTCTGCGGTTTTTAATTTTTGCGCTATCAACAAAAAAATTTCTGACAAAACAATATTTTTTACTTCCTGCTATAAAACATCCAATAAAAAAAGTACAAAAATCAAATTTCTTCATCAATTTATGCCAATATGTATTCTGCTACATGTTTTTGTTTAAAAAAAAAATCTCAATAAACGTATATTAATTGGTTTGCGCAAAAGTTATCTCATCTATAAACTATGGGATATATTTATGGAATTTTTATTTTTTTTCTAGTAATAGTGGCGATCGGTGACTTACAGCGGGACTTTATTGCGGCAAACAAAATCAGACACTAACTGACACTTTGTGAGAAGAAGTGACACCAATACAGTGATCTGTGCTAAAAATATGCACTGTCACTGTACTAATGACACTGGCTGGGAAGGGGCGCGATCAAAGGGTAAAATGTGTGCCTAGCCAGTGTTTGTGTATTGGGGAGGTGCTTTTACTAGGGAAAGGCATGGATAAGTGCCTCTGCTTTGCAGGAACACAGGATCCATGCCTTCCCTACTGACAGAACGGCAATCTGCCTTGTTTACATAGACGGATTGCTATTCTGCCTGTGTACGGAACAATCAGTGGGTGCTGGCGGACATCGCGTCTGCGGGACCTGCTATGTAGAATCACAGTGGTAGTGAGCCGCTGGCAGCTCGCACTTGTGCACGCTACCTGGAAGTGCAGGATCATGTTTATATACGTGGTTCTGAGCAGCACGGCCGCCCTGTAGCAATAAAACTGCGATAGGGAGGTTACATAGTTACATAGTTAGTGAGGTTGAAAAAAGACATCAGTCCATCCAGTTCAACCTATGATGCGTGTGTGTGGAAAGTGGTAAAGACTTTTTTCTTTCACACACCCAAATTTTGAGCCCTTCAAAATTACATTCCAGACTCTGAATCTAGTAGGTCTATAAAAGGGTCCTTAATGCAAAGAAACAAAAAAACAAAAAAAAAAACTGTGTAAGGTCAACCAGGAAATAAATACCAAACTGTTAATCCAAGCATGCAGCCTGGCTGGCCAGGAAAGGGGGGGGGGGATGAGCGTGCGATGGTAATAGGCAGTAATATATCCCCCCCCCCCCCCCTGGTGGGAGTGGAGATGACCCACCTATAAGGATATACAGTACATACACACGCACCACAAGGCCATGTTCACACTACGAGACGTTTCTCGGGGCTGCAGTTCCTCTGAGCTCCACAAGGTGGTGATCTCACTTCTACCGAGAGAAGTCTCTATGGAAGACAGGAAGTGATGTCAGGTACAGACAGGAAGTGATGTCACAGGAAGTGATGTCAGGTACAAAAAGGACACTGTCCAGTGAAAGGTGAGTTGGGAGGAATTAGAGAGGAGACATTGCTGGACGTGGCAGCAGAGGAGGTAATAAGATCTTATTTTCTATTTACACCCAGTAACCCCCCCCCCCCCCGTCATGTCCGTCCTCTTCCTCCATAGTCACTGGGAAGTCTTTTATCTCCAGCAGATGATGATAGACACATATATAGTGTTGAAACCTAGATTAACCCCTTCAGGGTCAGAACATTCCTCCACTTACGGGGTCGGAAAATTCTCTTCATTCTGGAGATTTGTCACCTTTCCCACCAATCATCTTCTCACCTTAGCAGTCTCTTGTAACGAGGGATGAGATTCGGATTCGGGTTGTACTGAAATTTGCCCTTTCACACCCTTTCTCTGAAGAGAGAAATATCTCCATGCCTCACTACATTAACCATGTTTCTGCCCCTCCTGTAGGCCCAGGATCGGCATGGCGGATGGAGTGGAGGGGGATCATTTCTCAGGTCTCTCTGGGGAATGAATCCAGAAGCATTTCATCACTTCCAGGTTCAGTGCCATCATTCCCCGGTCACTGTGGTCAGTGAAGAAGCTGGTTGATCCCGATTGGTATTTCATGAGCTTCACTGGGGTCCATAGGTGAGGTTGGAGGTCTAATAAACCCTTAATGTCTCCTTAAAGAGGACCTGTCATTTATATTACGCTGTCACAAAGGTGGGTATTGGCCGCACACTAGAGTGAGAGCAATGATTCTGGGGCCGTTATTACCGAGTTTCTCTAAACTAATGACCTGTAGGAGCTTTTATAGCGTTGTCTTTGCACCATGTTGGGTAGTGAATTTAGACACCATTTCATGGGGACACACAGTTTTAAGAGTTGACATAATTGTGTGTGTGGGGGGGGGGGCGCTTTGTTTTTACAAGCATAACATGCAGATTTTATCGTGTGTGAAAATTTAATTTTGTTTAAAGCCCGTCTCTGGGGAAACAAAAAATGACCAAAACCCAAATGAGCATTTAACCATCGTATTATGGGGGCAGCCCCACTTCAGGGGTTATATGGTCATTTTTTGTGTAGGGAACCAGTAAAAACACTTTTACTTGTGGTCAATACTTAATGTCATAACCCTGGTATGGAAAGTCGGTGTGGTGTGCCTGAACCGACGTAAGGGGGGTAGCCTGTAAATAAAGAGGGCAAAAGAGGAAGCAAACAACACACTTTATTCAATACAACTTCAAGTCACAAGCCTACGAAACGCTAGTCTCAACTCCTTCTCTGGGTGAAGAATATAAACCTGGAAGGCGTCAGACTCCCACCGACCAAGCCTTTTAATGATATGGCCTGGCGTGTTATTCCCGGAGGCAGCCGAAGCCGCACCTATCCGGAAGGAGTGACCAGAGTGCGCTGCAGGGTCCCAACCCTTTGATGCAAAGAGTTTGGATGTAGAATATGAACTTGGACGTGGTGAGGGGAACGTCCAGCAGCGTAAAAAGCGGAGCATGGCTGGGAGAGCTCCGGGACAGAGCCACAAATTCAGCCAACACTTTGACTGGACACCAATGATTCTCTGATGGGTAAAACGGGATGGTAACGGGGCGGCCCACCTGCCTGGTCTTGGTGCACTGGAGTGTCAAAACTTAATGATCCCCCCACTTGACCAGATCTCGTTTGAGGAGACATAAGCGCCCCTCTGCTGTGGAAGCTACCGTAAACTCCCCGGGCCTGAGAAAGCCGTAGAAGGCCAGATACATGGCGGCTTTCACGACTGTATTAGTAAATGGCTCAAAAGGGGCCGTGTCCAGCAAGTTGGAGAGAGCCCAGAATTTCTCCCCATCAATAGGCAACCGCCTGACCGAGGTATGGTGATCCACCTTGCCAATACCCTTCAGGAGGTTCTTTAGAGGATATGCTCTGAGGAAAGGCAAGGAGTTTGGCTGGAGCGTCAGGACATGGTGTTGGACACCCGCCAGATACAGTTTGATAGTACTGACGGATAATTTAAGCTGGAGGTGGCAAAAGGCAGCAAAGGCGACCATAGTCTGCACCGAGTGGTCGTCCAACCCAAATTCCACTAAAAACCTTTGGAAGATGGACATGGCTCGGTCATAGGCCTTCCTGGTGTTGGATGACAGAGCCATACGGGCCAACTCCCGTCCATGCGCCACAATCCGGGCTAGTCCAGGACCAGTTCCTCGAACTCCGGGGTCCGCGTGGGGCATCTGTCGGCCGTCGGGTGGAGGGCGAAGAATACCTGCAATTTGGACCGGGAAAGAGCGTCAGCGGCTGAGTTGGAGTGACCCGGAATATGCTCACAGTACAGAAAAAACTGGTAAGTGGCGGCTACCAAGGTCAGCCTGCGAACCAGCCTCATGATAATCAGGGATGATGACCGGCCCTTGTTGATAATGTCACAGGCAGCCATGTTGTCACTAAAACATTTGACTGCCATCCCTGACCAGCACCTACCCCAGGTGACAGCTGCCGCCACAATAGGATATAACTCAAACAAAGCTGAGGTCTCCTGGAAAGCCGGTAAGGCAAGTGACTCAGCCGGCCAACTATCCCTGAACCATGAGTCCCCAAAGATGGCCGCGAACCCGGTATTGGCGGCCGCATCCGTCCAAAACACGGGGGACTGGGAAGAGATGGGCGGGATGAACATAGAGATGCCGTTCCAGCTTTCCAGAAACTCAACCCACATACCCAGGTCCGCCCTGGCAGGGGGGTCCAAGTGGGAGATGACGCCCTCCGGAAGACCTGGCAACAACCGCAGCAACCGGGAGATGAAGGACCTGCCCTGGGGGATGATGCGCATGGCAAAGTTCAATGACCCGATCAAGGACTGCAACTCTTTTCTCGAGAAAGACCCTAGTTCCAAAAACCTGCCAACCACCTCATGTAAGCGACTAAGTTTGTCCTCAGGGAGGCTGGACTGCATGGCGACGGAATCCAGGGTAATCCCCAAGAAATCCAACCTGGTGACAGGACCGACCGTCTTACCTGGCGACAGAGGGACCCCCAAGGTGGAAAATAAGGCCATGGTACTCCTCACACTGACCGGCGTGCAGTTGCTTCGCTTGACCAACAGGAAATCGTCTAAGTAATGCAAGACCGTGGGGCACCTGGATATATTCAGAAGGAGCCAGCAGAGCGCCTCTGCAAAGGTATCGAATAACCTAGGGCTGCTTTTGGACCCAAATGTCAGCCTGACAGCAAAATAATATTTCTCCCTCCACTTAACACCGTGGACGTGCCATAAGGAGGGGTGAATGGGCAGAAGCCTGAAGGCGTTGGCGATATCCATCTTGCTAAGCCAAGCAGCCCTACCAGCCCCTAAGATGGCCTGGATGGCATTGTCCACGGTGGTATAGTGGAGAGAGAACTCGGCTGAAGGAATAAGGGAATTAAGGCTAGGGTTGGTGGAAGAATGAGGAGCTGACATATCGATTATCAAACGTTTTTTATTGGTGTATTTACTCATAGAGATACCGATGGGGTTGGTACGCCAGAAGGAGAAGGGGGGGGGCCGGGAAGGGACCTAACATGAACCCCTCCTGCACTTCCTTCTCGAGCAGCAGGTCCACCGACTGCGGGTCCTCTCTGGCTGACAGCAAGTTGGGACACTCCAATGTCCCAGAAGGAAGAGACACCAGCCCCGTGTGGAACCCTCCCTAGAACCCCTGAACCAGATACTCCACCAGGTGAGGAGACGGGTGAGCCTGCAGGTAAAATTCCAACACCTCAACCTTGACCCCGGTTAGTCATTGTTTAGGGTTGATCCTGGACGGACACATGGATTTAGTATGGGCCCTGAAACAGATGGAACAAATATGGAGCAGCCTGCAGGCACTGAAGCTGCATGCCCCCCGTTAAAATTGTTACAAACCTGGGCCTTACCTAAGAAAACGATGGGACGACCCAGCTTATCCCTAAGGCCACGCTGCTCTGACCTGCCAGCTCCCCCCCCCAGGACCCCGGCCGGGGAGGATTCCGCCTCCACGGGACAAAGGCTGGCAGAGTGTGAAGTGGAGGAGCATGTGGCACAGGAGGGAGGTGCCAAGCCTGCAAAGTGCCTGCAGAACAGCTCGGTGTCCAAAAGGCTCCAATCAACCCGTACGTTGAATTGAGCCAAGGCCGCTGCCGACTTGGCCGAGACTGACATATGAAAGTCAAAGAAGGTGAAACCCCCGTATTTGTGCCCTAGATCCACGACCTTATGTAGGTAAAGATCTAACTCCTCCCGACGATGCGGGTATACAGAACACAATACGTCCCTGTAGATACCGAAGGCCAGGACAAACTCTGGGATAGTGAGTTTCTTATTGAGCCTAGGGTCCCTGGCCTTCATAACTATGGACAAATCCCCGTAATTGTAGATTTTATTCTCGACCATGTCCTGAGAGGCGATGAGGAGAGCCACCAAGTTTACATCCTTCCCTTCCAAGATATCCTTGCGGAGAGCATGGGGGACCATGTGGGCCGGGGTGATTATAGGAGAAACAGTAGAAGAGGGCAAGAGGGGAACTGGGGGCCTACCCTGATCACTAGCGGGAACTGGGGTCAGCACCGGCAAGGAAGGGGGAGGACCCCCTTGAGCAGGACTGGCGTCCTCCAGCTTAGTCAGCCTATCTCCGATGGACTGAAGGGAAGACAGGATAGAGTCCAGGGTCCCTTGCATAGCTGACGTACAGCCCTGAGAGCTGGTGCCCAGTCCAGGATCTTCTGGATGTTCCATCATCAACCTGAAAAGTTCCGCTTTCCTTGCCGTGGCTGGGAACGGGATACCCTTTTGGCGTAGCACCGCCGAGATTTTCGGAATGGTCCAAGACCCATATGAACCCAGCGGAGATGGAACCCGACGACCCCTGGGGGTACCAGATCTGACTGGGGTGCTGGGCCTGGCTGGCGTGGAGGGGGATGAAGATCCTTCTTCCAGGATGGCTCCTTGAGGCCCGCTGTTGAAGGAAACAAAAAATAAAACGCCCAAGACCGATTAATGACCGTAACGTGTTAGGAGAATCACTGGCTGGCTAGCTAGTGCCCAAAGGCGAAAACTTAACTACCCCGTGATAGGTGAGGCCCTGCTAGATGCCAAGCGGCTGGTGAGAGACTCTACCTATGATTTTGGCCGAGGGGCGTGAGCCACTGACGTGGTAGCGGGAAAGTTGGCCTCTCGGTGACAGTACAGAATCAAAACGAGTGGCCGTGACAGGTGAGGCCCTAACTATAAACCCATGAGAAGGGTGGAGCGAGGCGCTAGCTTTGGTTTGGCCCGAGGGGTGGGAAAATCTCTGACGAGATTGGGAGGTTGGCCTCGCGGGACCGGCTATGAAGGGGGGGACTATAGGGCCAGCACCTGAACCCTAACAGCCAGTTTAAACTCGCCCTACGGGGGAGGGGGGGGGAACAAACATGACAAGAACAACACAGTTGGAGTGCAACAGCAAAACAGTGCCTACGAGGAGGACAACGACATGAAGTGTGGTATGTGCACAGAGGTGATGAAGCCGTGACGATGCACAGGAACCAAATGGCGTCCGCAGGTGAATCATAGAAAAGTGTGGAACGAGCCTGAAGTGTAACCGGAAGGGGCCTAACCACTGGGCACAAGCCAGACAAGTGACTAAGCGTGAGGAGGCCAAAGAGAAGAACTGGCCTAACAGTGCCTATGGGTAACGCCAGTGGCGTCTGTGAAGACTAGATAAGCGGAGCCGTGTGGTACACAAGGAACCTGAACCTGAAGTAGTACCTGATGCCGGCGGCGAAGGACATGAAGAGAACCTGAAGGAAAAAAGGCAAACGGTCAAGGGGGGTCACACATACCCCCCACCAGAAACATAACATGGAACCTGCAATGCTAATGAGACCCCCCCCAACCCCCGAGCACCAACCCCCCCCCCCCCCCCACACCGTACAGCAGAGCGAACCCCCCCCAATACCGGGTACCCGTGTAACAGACCCGGGCGCAGTAATGCAGGAGGACATAAGATGAGGTAACCGAGGCTAGCAGGCAGGCAGTGAGTGCAGGGGAACATGAATAATAAAAGGTAGCCGTGGCCTATCAGAGAGGCAGGCAGTGTGTGCAAGAGCCTGTGTAATGGAGTAGCCGTGGCCTTACAGGGAGGCAGGCAGTGTGTGCAAAAGAGCCTGTGTGATTAGCCGTGGCCTACAGGGAGGCAGGCAGTGTGTGCAAGAGAGCCTGTGTGATTTAGCCGTGGCCTTACAGGGAGGCAGGCAGTGTGTGCAGGAAAGTCTCCCCCCCCCTCCCCCCCCCATACCCTGCAGGTACCTGTCCCCCTGCTGAACAGCGGGGAGAAGCAGCAGAGTAGAGCTGGCAGCTGGACGTGCAGACGGCGGCCGGAGGCAGAGGAGATGGGGCGGAAGGACGAGCACAGCACAGGCGGAGGAAGTGCTGGGATGCGCCGCAGGAATAGGGGAGCCCGGCGCCAGCAGCGGTGTCTCCAGTCACAGGTCCCGACCAGAAGTCCGGTCCACGATACAGCGGTATCCGGCCGACGTCAGGTGACCAACAAGAACACCTGACCAGCCGAGTGACGATCCGAGCAGCAGCAGGCCGGTATAGCGGAGGGGCGGCACTATAAAGCCCGCTAGCTCCTCCCACAAATACCGGCCTGCGGCCGAACACTTATCTGATCCTCTGATTCCTCAATACCGGCACTCTCCTCTACTCCCCTACACTCTGGCAGTGGACTGTCCCTCCTCCTGTCCAATCAAGGGCTTTGGGCTCGCATTGGTCTTGATGGTCTCAGAGAACCTGTGACCACTCTTAATAAAAAGATCCCCCTAATTACCCCAATCTACATGTTCCAATTCCCACCGGGGGCAACCTACCTGTAACCCCTTATATGCCCATCCTAATATTGTCCAACCAATGCAATCCAGATAATTCTTCATTATCTGTCTACAGAGAAACCCGCATAGATCACATGACCACACCAATGAGGATGGAGGAGGATCGGAGTCACATGACTGAGAGGTTATTAAGCCTCACCCTGGAGATTATCTACCTGCTGATCGGAGAGGTGAGGAGGAATCTGGGAGGTCACATGACCACTCTTATCTAGTCTGGCCAAAAGACCATGTTCTTATTGTAGACATGTAGATGATGTCAGATGATTGATATTGGTTTATCTTTCTCCTGATTTGTAGGATTGTGTTGTAGTGAAGGAGTCTAATGGGGAGCCAATCTCAGGAGGATGGAGCAGGACCCAGAGCCCCACCATGGTGCTTCTACCTCGTTCTCCGATACCTGAGAGGAACAGAGAGCAGAAGATCCTGGAACTGACCACCATGATGGTCCATCTGCTGACAGGAGAGGTGAGCAGTGCTGGGAATTCTGGGACATTATCCAGTAATAGACAAGGGATGTGTCTGGATGGTGACTGTATCATTGTGTGTGTCAGGTTCCTATAAGGTGTCAGGATGTCACTGTCTATTTCTCCATGGAGGAGTGGGAGTATTTAGAAGGACACAAGGATCTCTACAAGGACGTCATGATGGAGAATCAGCCACCCCTCGCATCACCGGGTAAGAGGAGAATTTATTGTAAAGGAGAGAGCAGTACGGAGGGTCCACCTAGATCCCCCCATCATCTGATAAACACATAGAAACAATGTATTCAGTCAGTGTGTGTGTTTCCTACAGATGGATCCAGTAATGGGAACCCACCAGAGAGATGTCCTCGTCCTCTGTATTCCCGGGATTCCACACAGGAAGGTCACACCATCCCTCACCATCATCAGATAGATGAGGAACAATCACTGATGGTATCATTAGGATCTGTACATTATCTGCATTGTTACCATTGATGTCATTTTTATTCTATATTCAGAGTGGAAACCTAAGAGATTCTAAAGTTGAGGTTAAAGAAGAGATAAAAGAGGAGGATGATGAGGATGGGGTGATGGAGGAGTCAGAGTTTCTAAAGGAATGCAGAGATCTGTATCAGGACACCATGGAGGAGTCATCCAGCTACAGAAACCCACCAGAGAGATGTCCCCGTCCTCTGTATTCCTGGGATTCCACACAGGAAGGTCACACCATCCCTCAATGTTACAAGGTTGGTGGATTGGAGCATCTAGAACATGGACTTCTGGAGAGGATGTTTCTTTTTTTTTTTTTTTCTTTTTTTTATAATATCACAATGCTAAAGCTTATAACTTTCAGATGATGTTCACTCTAATTTTCTTGGTTTAGAGTGGAGATCCAATCGATATAGAATTGGAGGTTAAAGCAGAAGAAGAAGAAGAGACGTATGTGAGGGATGATCAGCAGTCTATGGAGGAGGATGGAATAACGGGGACATTTATAGAGGAGGAAACTCCTACAGAGATCAGCACAGGTGGGTCATTAACACTAAATACATACATGACATAAATACATGTAATCCACCACTGATTACTGAATACCAATATTATGAGTCCTGACCCCTGCACTATATACTCTATGTTGTACATTACATACTCCTGACCCCAGCACTATATATTCTATGTTGTATATTACATACTCCTGACCCCTGCACTATATACTCTATGTTGTACATTACATACTTCTGCTCTCTCCCCTCTACCCACTGCTATATACAGTATGTCACAAAAGTAAGTACACCCTCACATTTTTGTAAATATTTTATTCTATCTTTTCATGTGACAACACTGAAGAAATTACACTTTGCTACAATGTAAAGTAGTGAGTGTACAGCTTGTATAACAGTGTAAATTTGCTGTCCCCTCAAAATAACTCAACACACAGCCATTAATGTCTAACCCGCTGGTAACAAAAGTGAGTACACCCCTAAGTTAAAAAAATGTCCAAATTTGGCCCAAAGTGTCAATATTTTGTGTGGCCACCATTATTTTCCCCTCTTGGGCATGGAGTTCACCAGAGCTTCACAGGTTGCCACTGGAGTCCTCTTCCTCTCCTCCGTGATGACATCACAGAGCTGATGGATGTTAGAGACCTTGCGCTCCTCCTCCTTCCATTTGAGGATGCCCCACAGATGCTCAATAGGGTTTAGGTCTGCAGACATGCTTGTCCAGTCCATCACCTTTACCCTCAGCTTCTTTAGCAAGGCAGTGGTCGTCTTAGAGGTGTGTTTGGTGTCGTTATCATGGTGGAAAATCGCCCTGTGGCCCAGTCTCTGAAGGGAGGGGATCATGCTCTGCTTCAGTATGTCACAGTACATGTTGGCAATCATGGTTGCCTCAATGAACTGTAGCTCCCCAGTGCCGGCAGCATTCATGCAGCCCCAGACCATGACACTTCCACCACCATGCTTGACTGTAGGCAAGACACACTTGTCTTTGTACTCCTCACCTGGTTGCCGCCACACGCTTGACACCATCTGAACCAAATAAGTTTATCTTGGTCTCATCAGACCAAAGGACATGTTTCCAGTAATCAATGTCCTTAGTCTGCTTCTCTTCAGCAAACTGCTTGCGGGCTTTCTTGTGCATCATCTTTAGAAGAGGCTTCCTTCTGGGATGACAGCCATGCAGACCAATTTGATGCAGTGTGCAGCATATGGTCTGAGCTCTGACAGGCTGACCCCCCCACCCCTTCAACCTCTGCAGCAATGCTGGCAGCACTCATATGTCTATTTCCCAAAGACAACCTCTGAATATGATGCTGAGCATGTGCACTCAACTTCTTTGGTTGACCATGGTGAGGCCTGTTCTGAGTGGAACCTGTCCTGTTACACCGCTGTATGGTCCTGGTCACCGTGCTGCAGCTCAGTTTCAGGGTCTTGGCAATCTTCTTATAGCCTAGGCCATCTTTATGTAGAGAAACAATTCTTTTTTTTCAGATCTTCAGAGAGTTCTTTGCCATGAGGGTGCCATGTTGAACTTCCAGTGACCAGTATGAGAGAGTGAGAGCGATAACACCAGATTTAATACACCTGCTCTCCATTCACACCTGAGACCTTGTAACACTTACGAGTCACATGACACCGGGGAGGGAAAATGGCTAAGTGGGCCCAATTTGGACATTGTCACTTAGGGGTGTACTCACTTTTGTTGCCAGCGGTTTAGACATTAATGGCTGTGTGGTGAGTTATTTTGAGGGGACAGCAAATTTACACTGTTATACAAGCTGTACACTCACTACTTTACATTGTAGCAAAGTGTAATTTCTTCAGTGTTGTCACATGAAAAGATAGAATAAAATATTTCCACAAATGTGAGGGGTGTACTTACTTTTGTCAGATACTGTATATACACATAATATGGATTCTCTTTGTTACGCCCATTTCCTACCAGCTGGACATTTTATATCTGATGAAAAAATCTAATGAAAATGAAAATAAATTTCTTCCCCCAAATCTGTAGATAATAAGTGGGAAATAATAATCCAATCTGTGCGATATCACCGCGCCGTGTAACAATCAGACTTACAATTCTAAAATATGAAATGTATTAAACAGTGTCAGGAAATGAATAAATAGTAATGTGATTGTCCAATAAGAGGATAGAAATGTGTGTTATGTGACGCGTGTCATCAGTCTGGGCCAATATAAATGATAAAGTGCGAGTGCAGAAATTGCAGATGTAAAAGTTGCTGGTGGTCACTTCCACTCACCTTACCATCTGACTCCTGTGTTACCAGCGAGTCCCACAGATCCCTTCCCCCTCTAGGGATATCGCTCACTCCTCTCCTCCTTCCTCTTCCTCCATGGTATATATGGGGGGGGAAGAGTAGAAAATAACCCCCCCCCCCCTCTAGTGCTCTCCGTCTATCTGCTTTATTCAACATTAAAACCCAAGATGATAGAATTACAAAGCCGGGACTTGAGCAGTGCGGACTAAACAAGCTTCACAATGTGATCCTTCACTCAGATACCCCTTCCCTGGGATGTCCCTGCGCAGGCTCCGCCCATATTTTCTTTCCCCCCTCCCCTCCTATATATACCGTGGAGGAAGATGAAGGAGGAGAGGAGGGAAACTATTTCCCACTTATTGTCTACAGATTTGGGGGAAGACATTTATTTTTGATTTTGCGTTTTATTTGTTTTTGTGTTTTTAGTGAAAGAAACTTTCTGAATGTTAGCTGCCATTGGGTGAATGTTTCTGTGAATATTTATACACCATTCTTTACACTACATGATTGTACCCATTTATTATTTATTTTATATCTGATGATCTGATTGGAGGACAGACTTTTACATGGTGATAATAATGTGAGAACATCCTCCAACTTTGTGATTAAAAAAAAGGGGGGGGGGGGTCGTCAGTGAGGTTAATCCTTACCTGTTCCTCCTTATGGAGAAACAGAACATGATGAATGGAGGACGATGAGTGCTGATTACACAAATCTCCCCCACCACCCTGAACCGACAACTCGGGGTGTGTGTTATTCTGATACTAATCATTGGCGATCCTTTATTATTGTTAAGAAAAGATGAACTAATGCAATTACTTGACAGTCCTTTCCAAACCAAATAGGATTGTTCTTAATAGGAAAGTTTTAAATAGGATTGCAGTTAATGGTGATATCCTATATTGATTATAACAAAGAAAGAACAAATAGTTTGTTGACAAAAAAAAAAAAAAAAAAAAGGGGGGGGGGGGAGGTGACCAGCGCTATGAAATATGTGAGAAATATATATACAGGTGTAAAGCCTCGTACACATGCTACGAATTTCCGCCAACCGGTCGTCCGTCTTTTGTCCAGAGTGGTGTCTGTTGGTTGGAATGTGCTCTAGACTGCACACGAATTTTCCAGCACGACAGAATTCTACTTCAGAAGTGATGTCATGTGTTGGATTGCTTTCTCTGTGTTCTTTCTTCTCTGAGTATGCCTAGTCTTGCTCATAAGATTTTCCCCATCGAAATCTGTACTAATGAGACGAAAATTGGACGTGTTTTGGCGGAGGACAAAAATTTTAATGCTTGCACAGCAGGATTTTTTCGTCCGAAAAGTCGGAGTCGGCTGTCGAAAGCACCATACTAACAAGCCGAAAATCGGCAGATCGGTCGTCGGACGAAATTTCCCGACCGAATTTCTTATCGTGTGTACAAGGCTTAAAGCTGCCACCAACAAACCCCTGGGTAAGAGGGGTGAAGTATAAATTAAGGGTTGGAAAAGGTTGGTGCCGGCACTACCTGTTATAAAATGTATATTGGCCAAGATCCTATAGGTATATACTCATCATAAGATCCTATAGGTATATACTCATCATAAGATCCTATAGGTATATACTCATCATAAGATCCTATAGGTATATACTCATCATAAAAAGGTCAAACATATAAAGTGTTGGAAACCTTAAATAAAACAAGGTGCAAATGTAATAGAATTTATTTATAGAGTGCTGGTAGTGCCGTATCCAGTGCGGGAATGTGGATAAATCAATATAATAAGTAAACCTGGTAAAACAACCACAAAAACATGTATAAATCAAATAAAATAAATAACTGAATGAATAAAGGGAGAAGACTCCTTTAATATAGTGCCTGTAAAAAAAAGAGAGGTCAGTGAGATGAATGAGGTCAGTGAGATGAATGAGGTCAGTGAGATGAATGAGGTCAGTGAGATGAATGAGGTCAGTGAATGAAGTGCCTATACCTCATAAGTGTTTCCAACACTTATTTTCCCAGCACTGAGCACTTTATAAGGGTGTAGATATTTCAGCCCAAACATAGATCCTATTGTTTGCACTTAATCATCGCCTGTGGATTATTTATCTTTATTTATATCTTTGATCTTTTTATGATGAATATATACCTATAGGATCTTTTGATGAGTATAAACCTATAGGATCTTATGATGAGTATATACCTATAGGATCCTATGATGAGTATATACCTATAGGATCTTATGATGAGTATAAACCTATAGGATCTTATGATGAGTATAAACCTATAGGATCTTATGATGAGTAAATACCTATAGGATCTTGGCCAATATACATTTTAACAGGTAGCGCCGGCACCAACCTTTTCCAACCCTTCATTTATCCTCTAACTTTGGAACCTTAAACAGAAAGTGATAATGAGGGAGGAGTCAGTAACCCAATGATGGTGTTCTTCAGGATCAGTCCAGTCTTCATCTTGGTTGTTCTCCCCCCATCCTCACTCTCTGACCTCTGGTGGGGCTCAGCCCCGCTGTTATTCATGTTTAAATCATGGACTAAATAAGGAAGTGCGGGACTTCTTGTGTTGGGAAGATGGCAATGAGTGATAGAGGGGGAGGGGACACTCGTCCTATAATCCCCTCATCACTATCACTCCTATAAAAGACAGTTCTCGTTGTTTCCTCACTCTCTGACTAAGGTCCATGAATAAAGAAATGAACTGGTAGGAGATCAGAGGACCCATTTACTATTTACCTCGAGGGGAGAATTGTAAGATCCTTAGAGACAAAGCTGCCTGATGTGGGTGGAGTCCTGGTTTAGGGGAACCAATCTGCTGATGTCTAGTAATAATCTTTGTATTTCTATTTTAGTAGATGGACGGGAGATGAGGAAACCCTCAGAGGATTGTCTCACTTTGTCTCCAGACTGTAAAGTAGAAGATGAGGACATCACACAGTATAGTCCAGGAGAAAACCCGGCTACCTCAAATGTCCATCCGGCACCACACAGTGTAGATGGACCATCGTATTCCTCTTATCCTGAGAAACCTCAGACTGTGAGGGACGGTGCCGGACCATCATATTCCTCTTATCCTGAGGAACCTCAGACTGTGAGGGACGGTGCCGGACCATCGTATTCCTCTTATCCTGAGGAACCCCAGACTGTGAGGGACAGTGCCGGACCATCGTATTCCTCTTATCCTGAGGAACCTCAGACTGTGAGGGACGGTGCCGGACCATCGTATTCCTCTTATCCTGAGGAACCTCAGACTGTGAGGGACGTTGCCGTACTTACAAGAGATAAGAGGTTCTCCTGTTCTGAGTGCGGGAAGAGTTTCCGTTTGAAAGGCACTCTTAATGTGCATAAAAGATCTCACTCCGGTGAGAAGCCGTATTCCTGTCCTGAGTGTGGGAAATGCTTTTCATTGCAGTCCCATCTTCCCACACATCAGAGATTGCACACTGGTGAGAAACCGTATTCCTGTCCTGAGTGCGGGAAATGTTTTTCAGATAAGTCCACTCTTTCCGTGCATCAGAGATCGCACACTGGTGAGAAGCCGTATTCATGTCCTGAGTGCGGGAAATGTTTTTCACAGACGTCCGCTCTTTCCACACATCAGAGATTGCACACTGGTGAGAAGCCGTATTCCTGTCCTGAGTACATTTTGTGCGGGAAGATTTCACAAACTCTTACAGATCTGGTTGTTATAAATGTGTTGATGAAATGTGACCCGCATTCCCCCAGTCATGGTGAATTGGGATTTCCTATAATGGTCAGTTCCATCTAGTGGCCATAATGTGCTTTCCTGTTTGGGTAGCTCCGTCCTAGTTCCTCCCCCCATAAGACCCCATCCCCATAAATATTCAGTATAAGCCAATTGGCTGAGTTCCTTTTTTGTCCTCCTCACTTATAGGACCATTTTTGTATGAAGTTTTCCTACCTATTGGAAGTATTGGTGGGCGGGTCTGGTTCTGGGCAGCTGTGCGGGATTTCAGGAGCTTCCTTTGGTATCCAGAAGTCTTCCAGGATGTCCCGAGTGGTCATTGAGTCCCCAGCTATCAGCAGGATGGTGTTATGGCACACATATGTAGAGGATCCATGCCTGGAGAGTGGGCCCTGCCATCGGCGGCCATTTGCATTGGCTGGGAGCCCAGCTGTTAGCGGGTGGCCATTAAGTGTTAGACACGTGAAATTCGTTTCGGTGCGAATACAAATTCCGACAAATTTTTGATTATTCCTAGATTCTGATGTATCCAAATCTCCAAATTAAATTGTAATGAATTTTGTTGAAATCTGTTAAAATTTGTTTTGTTTCTTCGTTTTGATTTCCAACTTTTCAGAACGATTCGAATTCGGATCAGTCAAAAAAAACAATCGACCGATGCAAATTCTGTGTGAAGAAATAGCTGGTTGTTAAGTAGCAAGCCGGGAAGCCGGCTGCCCGAATCCTTACCAACCATGACTCATCAGCTGTCAGCGGGCTTCCCCACTGACAGATGAATTGAAAGAAAAGAATGCCGGCATTGCCCGGCAATAGAACAAAAGGTGTGCTCCCCTCCCCCTTTCCATACCAGACCCTTCGGTTAGGGATAGACCGATATGGTTTTTTCAGGGCCGATGCCGATATTTTGGTCACAACGTATCGGTATCGGCCGATATTTTGTACATTTAAAGTTTTGAAAAATTAAGACAATTTTCGACAGAAATCTGGTACTGAATATGTTACTATTTGTATAATGCTTAATGGCTGGCTGGCTCCCTGTGGTGGGTGGGTGGCTGGCTTTCACCCTGTGGTGGGTGGCTGGCTGGCACTCTGTGGTGAGTCGGCGGCTGTCTGGCACCCTGTGGTGGGTTGGTGGCTGGCTGGCACCCTGTGGTGGATGGCTGGCTGGCACAGGGGCAGTGGGTGGCTGGCTGGAAGAGAGCTGCCCCAAAGCACCCCCCCCATGTTGAGGGCATATGGCCTGGTATGGGTTAGGCAGGGGGGCACCTGTTGTCCCCCCTTTCCTGACCTGCAGAACTGCATGCTCAGGTAAAGGTCTGGTATGGATTTTGGGGGGACCCACGCCATTTATTTATTTTTTTACATTTTGGCGTGGGCCTGGTATAGACTGGGGGGGGGGACCCCACCGCATTTATTTAAAAAACATTTCTTTCCATTCATCCGTCAGTGGGGAAGCCCGCTGACAGCTGATGAGTCATGGTTGGTAAGGATGTGGGCGGCCGGCTTCCCAGCTTGCTGCTTAACAACCAGCTATTTCTTCACACACAATTCGAATCAGTCGATCATTTCTCGACCGATCAGAATTTCAATTGTTCTCAAAGCGTGAAATGAAACTAATTCTAGAAAGCGAAATAAATAACTAAACAGATTTATCTGAAATAAAACAAATGTTTCCATTCTGCACATGTCTATGATGATCAGCTTAAATATTAATTAATATGGTAATTGATGTTGTATGTTTAAATAGAGAGAAAGCAGTATGGCGGGTTTGCTATGACTAAATGCTTGTAGTGTGAAACGCGTTGACAGTCTCATCTCTCCTGCCATGTTGTCACTTCTGGATATATTCTAATAAAGGAGTATTTTGTTAGAGCATGGTTGTCCATTCAAGTTTCTTTTGATGCCTCAGTGACCAGCTGGACTTGCACTGATTGTGTGAGCAGAATAGTGTGCACCAACCTAGAATGGGATATATTTGCGGGTTATCTTCACTAGTTTATTATTTTCCTCTTTTTTTTTTTTTTTTATCTTCTGATTCCTCAATCAGCCCTCGCTGTCTTCTACTGTCTACACAGAAGCGATGTACCCGGATCGGTGCAACCTTGGGAGCTGTACTCAGACCCCCACGCTCTGGAAATGCCCTGTAATGTTGTTTCAGGCATTGGATCCAGCATGAGGTGCTCCCTATGGCACTTAGTGCAATGTGTTGAGTTAGCCACAGGGTGCTATACAGGTCCAGGGTTGTAGTTCATCACTATGGAACCTCATACCTATGGAACCCAGTCCCTGAGGACCTCTTTGGTGGTATGCCCACCATGATGAGTAAAGCATAGACCTTATATACAGTCCAGCATTCAGGACAAATAAGACCGGGTCACCCTGTAACTTTGACCATTACTCTATAAAACATTACTAAGTCTGGAATGTATTCCCCTTACGGCGTAAGCTTTTCAAACTTGGCGCTAAAATTCAGAGCTCAGTCTCAGGTGATCACACCACTGGTCACACCCTTAAATTCCACTTCCCCCTAGAGTCCTGATAAGATACTCCGATGCCCTTTCACCACTTGTTGCAGGACAGTCAACACCTGGGTTACCGCATATTCCTTTCAGACACACTGCACCCTATCACCTGCACCCTATTCCATGAGTACCCCACAGGGGGGATACCCTCACTTGTAGCTATGGTGGAGACCAGGAGAAAGGGAGCCAATTCTAAATCACAGGAGATTGGCTCTGCCAAAGGTCCACTCAATACTCAGCCTTGGAGTGACAATGTGTCTCTTGTACCAGAGTAGGACCCAGTTTTACCACCAATGTCTGTATCCGGTTCTAGCTCTATCTCAGGCACACAACATGTGGCCTACCTGACAAAAGCAGAATTGTCTGTCACCTTTTATGGTGGTTAAGCTAGAAGCTCATTCTAGAAGGGGTGCAAAGTGAACAGAAGGACAGAGCAGCAGAATGTCTTAGTGGTCAACACCTTGTCCCAACCGGGACACTTCTTCCTGCATTGCAGGATGTCAGATTAGGCATTTATGAAGAGGAAGAGGTTTTCTAGCATAATAAGGAGGGATTTTTTTTCAGCGACAACGTGGGGGACCGCAAATTGGGCACCTGTAGCACTGACTGTATGTAATGGCAAGGGGTGCTGGAGTGTGCTGCAGGGTCTATTGATGCTCGCTGCTGGGGGGTCTATTTTAGATGGAGGGGATCTATTTTGGCAGGGGGGTCTTTTGTTGCTGAGGAGATCTATTATTGCTGGTGGAGGACCTACTATTGCTGGGGGGGTCTTAAACTTCTGGGGGTCAGTTGTTGCTGGGAGGGGTCTATTGATGCTGGCTGTGGGGAGACCTGTTGTTGCAGCCAGTAGTTTATTATTTGCCAGGGGGGCATTCTGTTATGGGTGGTCCATTGTTGTTAGGGGATCTTTCGTTACCGGCTGCAGGGAATCTAGGAATCTATTTTACTGTTTTTCTTGTTATCTTTACCAAATTCCATACAAATTACTCAGCACCACAAAATGATACCTGGTTCTGTATTGTCTAAAAGGGCAGCACTGGGAGGTGGGTAGAGGTCGGAACCAAGGAATGGTGCTTGGAGGTGGGTAGGGGTAGAACCAAGAAATGGTGGTTGGAGGGTGGAACCAAGGAATGGTGCTCGGAGGTGGGTAGGGGTTGGAACCAAGAAATGGTGGGTGGAGGGTGGAACCCAGGAATGGTGCTCGGAGGTGGGTAGGGGTGGAACCCAGGAATGGTGCTCGGAGGTGGGTAGGGGTTGGAACCCAGGAATGGTGCTCGGAGGTGGGTAGGGGGATGGGACCAAGGAATGATACTCAGAGGTGGGAAGGGACAGAGAAAGGGGTAGTACCTGCACCTATTCTCTGGGAAAACTAGCCCTGATGATGAGTCACCTATTTGCTTGATGTGGCCTTCGTGAGCTTAGCCATAAGAGTTGTCATTGGAGGATGCTGTGTCCTTCAAGGGTATACTCAGTCATGATGATTGGATGTGTCCTTGGAGGGGTTGCAGCATCTTCTGGTGGTAACTTCATGTGTTGGTCTTGTTCTTCGGGGGTATATCTTTCTGCAGTTGCAGCCTGTGAACCTGCCTTAACCCTTGCCTCTCTTCCAATGCAATGGAAGATGGAATGAGAAATATTGATTCTATCCTAAAGAATAATAGAGTAATGGTCGGAGGTACAGGGTGACCCTGTCTTATCTGTCCAAAATGCTGGACTGTATATAAAGTCCATGCTTTACCCCCAATGTCTCTTTCTGGTTCTAGCTCTTTCTCAGACACACAACATGTGGGCTACCTGACCAAAGCAGAATTTTCTGTCGCCATTCCTTGGACAGTTTACGTCTTAATACGGCCATCTTTGTCCAGAGCTCTAAAACTCCCCGCCTCTTCTCCTTCTCCAGTTTCCCAACCGGAGTCAGATCCTGATATGCTGTTCCTAGAGGATGCAGAGACAAGAGGCAATGGAGAGGATATGGATGCCGTACTGGAGGAAGGTGCAGAGGATTTCTCTCCCCCACATTGTTATTATAACGAAGAAGGACCTTCACACAACATGCTTGCTAACGTAGAAAAGCTCATTTTCTCTGTCTGCAATATCCTTGACATTATACCAATGAGAAGAAGATTGGTATTCTGGCACTCCAAATGGTTTATGTCTCTACAAATAAGCGTATGCTTAGGGGGGCGTGGACATTATTCTCCTGTATTAAACCACTTCCTGCCCAACGACCTCAGATGACATCATGGACTTTGAGTGAAGATATCTGGATGATGGGTGGAGCTACAGGCATCATTCACATATCCTCTTTTTCTGCCGGTGATTCCCTGCACCATAAAACCAATCATATGGGCTGTTCAGCCACTTGATTGTTTTTACAGGCGCCGCCCTCCAGAAAGTAAAAAATATTTATTTTATTTTTTTCAAAGTTTTCGGTCATTTTTTGTTTATAGCGCAAAAAAAAAAGGCGCAGAGGTGATCAAATATCCCTAAAAGAAATCTCTATTTGTGGGAAAAAAAGGACATTGATTTTATTTGGGTACAGAGGTGATCAAATACCCCTAAAAGAAATCTCTATTTGTGGGAAAAAAAGGACATCGATTTTATTTGGGTACAGCGTTGCACGACCGCGCAATTTTCAGTTAAATTAACGCAGTGCCACATCACAAAAAAATGGCCTGGTCATGAAGGGGGGTAAATCTTCCAGGGCTGAAGTCGTTAACTGACAATTGCGCAGTCATGCGTCACTGTACCCAAATAAAATTGATGTCCTTTTTTCCCACAAATAGAGATTTCTTTTGGGGGCATTTGACGACCTCTGCGGTTTTAAATTTTTGCGCTATAAAGAAAAAATTTCCGACAAAAAAAAAAAAAAAAATCTGTTATAAAACATCCAATAAAAAATTAAAAAAAAATCAAATTTCTTCATCAATTTATGCCAACATGTATTCTGCTACATGTTTTTGTTTAAAATAAATCTCAATAAGCAAATATTAATTGGTTTGTGCAAAAGTTATCTCATCTATAAACTATGGGATATATTTATGGAATTTTTATTTTTTTACTAGTAATAGCGGTGATTGGTGACTTACAGCGGGACTTTATTGTGGCGGACAAATCAGACACTAACTGACACTTTGTGGGAACCAGTGACACCAATACAGTGATCTGTGCTAAAAATATGCACTGTACTAATGACACTGGCTGGGAAGGGGTTAACATCAGGGGCGATCAAAGGGTTAAATGTGTGCCTAGCCAGTGTTTGAGTATTGGGGAGGTGCTTTTACTAGGGGAAGGCACGGATCAGTACCTCTGATTTGCAGGAACACAGGATTTATGCCTTCCCTACTGACAGAACGGCAATCTGCCTTGTTTACATAGACGGATTGCCATTCTGTCTGTGTACCGAACGATCAGTGGGTGCCAGCGGACATCGTGTCTGCGGGACCTGCTGTGTAGAATCACAGTGGTAGTGAGCCGCTGGCAGCGCGCACTTGTGCACACTACCTGGAAGTGCAGGATCACGTTTATATACGTGGTTCTGAGCAGCACGGCCGCCCTGTAGCAATAAAACTGCTATAGGGAGGTCGGAAAGTGGTAAAGACTTTTTTCTTTCACACACCCAAATTTTGAGTCCCCCAAAATTACATTCCAGACTCTGAATCTAGTAGGTTTTTAAAAGTGTCCTTAAAGCAAAGAAACAAAAAAAAAAAACTGTGTGAGGTCAGCCAGGAAATAAATACCAAACTGTTAATCCGAGCATGCAGCCTGCCTGGCCAGGAAAGGGGGGGGGGGGTGAGCATGTGATGGTAATAGACAGTAATATATTTCTCTCCCCCTTGGTGGGAGAGGAGATGACCCATCTATAAGGATATACAGTACATACACACACAGCACAAGGCCGTGTTCACACTACGAGATGTTTCTCGGGGCGGCAGTTCCTCTGAGCTCCACAAGGTGGTGATCT
>NC_138770.1:20681906-20762906 GCF_965119305.1 Pelophylax lessonae
TGATCAGCAGTCTATGGAGGAGGATGGTATAACGGGGACATTTATAGAGGAGGACACTCCTACAGAGATCAGCACAGGTTGGTCATTAACACTAAATACATACATGACATAAATACATGTAATCCACCACTGATTACTGAATACCAATATTATGAGTCCTGACCCCTGCACTATATACTCTATGTTGTACATTATAGACGTCTGCTCTCTCCCCTCTACCCACTGCTACAGTATCTCACAAAAGTAAGTACAATCCTCACATTTCTGTAAATATTTTATTCTATCTTTTCATGTGACAACACTGAAGAAATGACACTTTGCTACAATGTAAAGTAGTGAGTGTACAGCTTGTATAACAGTGTAAATTTGCTGTCCCCTCAAAATAACTCAACACTCAGCCATTAATGTCTAAACCGCTGGCAACAAAAGTGAGTACACCCCTAAGTGGAAATGTCCAAATTGGGCCCAAAGTGTCAATATTTTGTGTGGTCACCATTATTTTCCAGCACTGCCTTAACCCTCTTGGGCATGGAGTTCACCAGAGCTTCACAGGTTGTCAGTGGAGTCCTCTTCCACTAATTCATGATGAAATCACGGTGCTGGTGGATGTTAGAGACCTTGCGCTCCTCCCCCTTCCTTTTGAGGATGTCCCACAGATGCTCAATAGGGTTTAGGTCTGGAGACATGCTTGGCCAGTCCATCACCTTTAACCTCAGCTTTTTTAGCAAGGTAGCGGTCATCTTGGAGGTGTGTTTGGGGTCGTTATCATGCTGGAATACTGCCCTGCAGCCCAGTCTCCGAAGGAAGGGGATCATACTCTGCTTCAGTATGTGGAGTACATGTTGGCATTCATGGTTCCCTCAATGAACTGTAGCTCCCCAGTGCCGGAAGCACTCATGCAGCCCCAGACCATGACACTCCCACCACCATGCTTGACTGTAGGCAAGACACACTTGTCTTTGTACTCCTCACCTGGTTGCTGCCACACATGCTTGACACCATCTGAACCAAATAAGTTTATCTTGGTCTCATCAGATTACAGGACATGGTTCCAGTAATCCATGTCCTTAGTCTGCTTGTCTTCAGCAAACTGCTTGCGGGCTTTCTTGTGCATCATCTTTAGAAGAGGCTTCCTTCTGGGATGACAGCCATGCAGACCAATTTGATGCAGTGTGCGGCGTATGGTCTGAGCACTGACAGGCTAACCCCCCACCCCTTCAACCTCTGCAGCAATGCTGGCAGCACTCATACGTCTATTTCCCAAAGACAACCTCTGGATATGACGCTGAGCACATGCATTCAACTTCTTTGGCCGACCATGGTGAGGCCTGTTCTGAGTGGAACCTGTCCTGTTAAACCGCTGTATGGTCTTGGCCACCGTGCTGCAGCTCAGTTTCAGGGTCTTGGCAATCTTCCTATAGCCTAGGCCATCTTTATGTAGAGCAACAATTCATTTTTTTTCAGATCCTCAGAGAGTTCTTTGCCATGAGGTGCCATGTTGAACTTCCAGTGACCAGTATGAGAGAGTGAGAGCGATAACACCAAATTTAACACACCTGCTCCTCATTCACACCTGAGACCTTGTAACACTAACGAGTCACATGACACCGGGGAGGGAAAATGGCTAATTGGGCCTAATTTGGACATTGTCACTTAGGGGTGAAATCACTTTTGTTTGCAGCGGTTTAGACATTAATGGCTGTGTGTTGAGTTATTTTGAGGGGACAGCAAATTTACACTGTTATACAAGCTATACACTCACTACTTTACATTGTAGCAAAGTGTCATTTCTTCAGTGTTGTCACATGAAAAGATAGAATAAAATATTTACAAAAATGTGAGGGGTGTACATACTTTTGTGAGATACTGTATACACATAATATGGATTCTCTTTGTTACGCCCATTTCCTACCAGCTGGACATTTTATATCTGAAAAAAAAATCAAATGAAAATAAATTTCTTCCCCCAAATCTGTAGACAATAAGTGTGAAATAATAATCCAATCTGTGCGATATCACCGCGCCGTGTAACAATCAGACTTACAATTCAAAAATATGAAATCTATTAAACAGTGTCAGGAAATGAATAAATAGTAATGTGATCGTCCAATAAGAGGATAGAAATGTGTGTCATGTGACACGTGTCATCAGTCAGGTTGCACCGTGCAGTGCCAATATAAATGATAAAGTGCGTGTGCAGAAATTGCAGATGAGAAAGGTGCTGGTGGTCACTTCCACTCACCTTCCCATCTGACTCCTGTGTTACCAGTGAGTCCCACAGATCCCTTCCCCCTCTAGGGATATCGCTCACTCCTCTCCTCCTTCCTCTTCCCCCACGGTATATATGGGGGGGGGGTAGAAAATAACACCCCCTCTAGTGCTCTCCGTCTATCTGCTTTATTCAACATTAAAATCCAAGATGATAGAATTACAAAGCCGGAACTTGAGCAGTGCGGACTAAACAAGCTTCACAATGTGATCCTTCACTCCGATACCCCTTCCCTGGGATGGCCAAGATGGGACATCCCTGCGCAGGCTCCACCAATATTTTCTATCCCCCCCCATATATACCGTGGAGGAAGAGGAAGGAGGAGAGGAGGGAAATTATTTCCCACTTCTTGGCTACAGATTTGGGGGAAGAAATTTATTTTAGATTTTTTTTGGCGCGGCATTTTATTTGATTTTGTGTTTGGAGAAAGAAACTTTCTGAATGTAAGCTGCCATTGACTGAATGTTTCTGTGAGTTTACACTACATGATTGTACTGATTTATTATTTATTTTATATCACATTTTATATCTGATGATCTGATTGGAGGACAGACTTTTACATGTTGATAATAATTTGATAACATCCTCCAACTTTATCACTTTCTGTTTAAGATTCCAATGGGGAAGGAGTCCGTAACCCAATGATGGTGGTCTTCATGATCAGTCCAGTCTTTATCTTGGTTGTTCACCCCCATCCTCACTCTCTAACCTCTGGTGGGGCTCAGCCCCGCTGTTATTCATGACTAAATCATGGAGTAAATAAGGAAGTGCAGGACTTCTTGTGTTGGGAAGATGGCAATGAGTGATAGAGGGGGGGGGGGGACACTCGTCCTATAATCCCCTCATCACTGTCACTCCTATAAAAGACAGTTCTCGTTGTTTCCTCACTCTCTGACTAAGGTCCATGAATAAAGAAATGAACTGGTAGGAGATCAGAGGACCCATTTACTAGTTACCTCGAGGGGGGAATTGTAAGATCCTCAGAGACAAAGCTGCCTGATATGGGCGGAGTCCTGGTTTAGGGGAACCAATCTGCTGATGTCTAGTAAATAATCTTTTTATTTCTATTTTAGTAGATGGACGGGAGATGAGGAAAACCTCAGAGGATTGTCTCACTTTGTCTCCAGACTGTAAAGTAGAAGATGAGGACATCACACAGTATAGTCCAGGAGAAAACCCGGCTACCTCAAATGTCCATCCGTCACCACACAGTGTAGATGGACCATCGTATTCCTCTTATCCTGAGGAACCTCAGACTGTGAGGGACAGTGCCGGACCATCGTATTCCTCTTATCCTGAGGAACCTCAGACTGTGAGGGACGGTGCCGGACCATCGTATTCCTCTTATCCTGAGGAAACTCAGACTGTGAGGGAGGGTGCCGGACCATCGTATTCCTCTTATCCTGAGGAACCTCAGACTGTGAGGGACGGTGCTGTCCTTCCACCAGATAAGAGGTTCTCCTGTACTGAGTGTTGGAAGTGTTTCAGTTTTAAATCCAATCTTAATGTGCATAAAAGATCTCACACTGGTGAGAAGCCGCATTCCTGTCCTGAGTGTGGGAAATGTTTTTCACAAAAGTCATATCTTTCCACACATCAGAGATTGCACACTGGTGAGAAGCCGTATTCCTGTCCTGAGTGCGGGAAATGTTTTTCAGATAAGTCCGCTCTTTCCAGACATCAGAGATTGCGCACTGGTGAGAAGCTGTATTCCTGTCCTGAGTGTGGGAAATGCTTTTCACAGAAGTCTGATCTTTCCAAACATCAGAGATTGCACACTGGTGAGAAGGCGCATTCCTGTCCTGAGTGTGGGAAATGTTTTTCACAGAAGTCATATCTTTCCACACATCAGAGATTGCACACTGGGGAGAAGCCGTATTCCTGTCCTGAGTGTAGGAAATGTTTTTCAGATAAGTCCGCTCTTTCCAGACATCAGAGATTGCACACTGGTGAGAACTTGTATTCCTGTCCTGAGTGTGGGAAATGCTTTTCACAGAAGTCTGATCTTTCCAACCATCAGAGATTGCACACTGGTGAGAAGCCGTATTCCTGTCCTGAGTGTGGGAAATGTTTTTCATTTAAGTTTGCTCTTTCCAGACATCAGATATTGCACACTGGTGTGAAGCCGTATTCCTGTCCTGAGTGTGGGAAATGTTTTTCAGATAAGTCCACTCTTTCCAGACATCAGAGATTGCACACTGGTGAAAAACCGTATTCCTGTCCTGAGTGCGGGAAATGTTTTTCACAGAAGTCCTATCTTTCCATGCATCAGAGATCGCACACTGCTGAGAAGCCGTATTCCTGTCCTGATTGCTGGAAATGTTTTTCACGGAAGTCCCATCTTTACAGACATCGGAGATCTCACACGGGTGAGAAGCCATTTTCCTGTCCTGAGGGAAATGTTCCGCACTGAAGTCCTGTCTTCCTGTACATCAGGGGTCCCACACAACCCTGGGGGTGTATTAGTGCCTAGAGTGCGGGAAATGTCTTCAATATGAATGCTGGTGGACATATGGGGAAGAAGCACACCCTGATATACACCTCAGATATACTCCATGGCTGATCTTCATCATGTAAGAAACACTTCATAAGGAGATCAGAGATCACCAAAGACATGGATGAAGTGTTTTCCCGTGTTGGCCATTGATAGCAGGAGAAAAATAAAAATGGAGTCCTTACCTTTCATTGGCTAAGTACATTTTGTGCGGGAAGATTTCACAAACGCTTACAGATCTGGTTGTTATAAATGTGTTGATGAAATGTGACCCGCATTCCCCCAGTCATGGCGAATTGGGATTTCCTATAATGGTCAGTTCAATCTAGTGGCCATAATGTGCTTTCCTGACAGATGTCCATGGCCGAATACCTTTGGGTAGCCCCGCCCTCGCCCCCCCCTAAGACCCCACCCCTATAAATGTTCAAAATAAGCCAATGGCTGCATTCCTTTTTTGTCCTCCTCTCTTATAGGTCCATTTTTGTATGAAGTTTTCCTACCTATTGGAAGTATTGGTGGGCGGGTCTGGTGCTTGGCAGCTGTGCGGGATGTCAGGAGCTTCCTTTGGTATCCAGAAGTCTTCCAGGATGTCCCGAGTGGTCATTGAGTCCCCAGCTATCAGCGGGGTGGTGTTATGGCACACATATGTAGAGGATCCATGCCTGGAGAGTGGGCCCTGCCACCGGCGGCCATTTGCATTGGCTGGGAGCCCAGCTGCTAGCGGGTGGCCATTAAGTGTTAGACGCATGAAATTCGTTTCGGTGCGAATACAAATTCCGACATATTTTTGGTTATTCCTAGATTCGGATGTATCCAAATCTCCAAATGAAATTGTAATGAATTTTGTTGAAATTTGTTAAAATTTGTTTTGTTTATTGATTTTCTAATGAATTCCAACTTTTCAGAACGATTCGAATTCGGATCAGTCAAAAAAAAAACAATCGACCGATGCTAATTCTGTGTGAAGAAATAGCTAGTTGTTAATCAGCAAGCCGGGAAGCCGCCCACCCGCATCCTTACCAACCATGACTCATCAGCTGTCAGCGGGCTTCCCCACTGACAGATGAATGGAAAGAAAAGAATGCCGGCATTGCCCGGCAATAGAAAAAAATGACGTGCTCCCCAGACCCCCAGTCCATACCAGGCCCTTAGGGGCCAATATTGAAAAAAGGTGATGTAGACAGGTGGCCCCGCCTCTTACCAATGTAAATGCGGAACCTGCAGTAGGCAGAGGGCCTCCATGATGGCGAGAGCGTCTTTTTTTTATTTATTTTTTTGGGTGCGGCGGGCGTTGTGATTGATGACGGATCTACATTGGGGGAGGCTGGCTTTTATTTTTTAATAAAGAATTTTTTAAAAATTGTGTTTGTGTATTTATTGCTTTTTGACACTTTTTTTAGTGAATAGGTACAGGTACTATGGTCCCGATACTCATTCACATGGGGGGGGCAGGATCTGGGGTCCCCTTGGTAAAAGGGGCTTTCAGATTACGATGAGCCCCCTGTCTGCAGACCCCCACAACCCCAGGCCACAGTTGTGGGAAAGAGGCCCTTGTCCCCATCAGCATGGGGACAAGGTGCTTTGGGGTGGGGGGGGGGAAGAACTGCCACAAAACACCCACCCCCACCCCATGGTGAGGGCATGTGGCATTGTATGGGTTAGAAGGGGGGGGGCGCTCGCTTGTCCCCCTTTTCCTGACTTGCCGCTTGCATGCTCAGGTTAAGATCTGGTATGGATTTTGGGGGGACCCCACGCCATTTATTTTTTTTACATTTTGGGATGGGCCTGGTATAGACTGGGGGGGGGACCCCACGTCATTTTTTTAATGAGAGTCCCAACATCCTATCTGTTCAGAGAAATGGAAACTACAGATGTTCACAAGGAACCACTGTCATATGTGTGGACTTTAAGGGCACAGCATGAGACAGATGACAACTCCATGGATTTATCCTAAAATAACATTTATTGATTTATCTAAAACCAGATCTCAATAAAATGAGGAAACTGGCCCCAAACTGCCCGAATTGGCAGGCCGACTATCTGAGCCAGACCCTGGACCAGGGGGAATGGTCCCTGCACCCGGAGGTTTTCCAAATGCTGTGTGCGAAGTGGGGATCCCCGGACGTGGATCTGTTCGCGTCTCGGCTAAACCACAAGGTGGAAAGGTTTGTGGCAAGAATGCGCGATCCTCTGGCAGACGCCTCGGATGCGTTGGTGGCCCCTTGGCATCAGTATCGTCTGATGTATGCCTTTCCTTCGATTCAGTTGTTGTCCAGGTTCCTTCGCAGGTTAGCCTCGGAACCGCACCGGGTGATTCTGGTAGCGCTGGACTGGCCACGCGGGTCCTGGTACGCCGACATTGTTCACCTGGCAGTGGCGCCTCCTTGCGGGAAGATCTACTGTCTCAGGGACCGATCTTCCATCCTGCTTTACAGTCGCCGGCTTTAACGTCCTGGCTGTTGAGACCTATGTCCTGAGAGACAGGGTCTCTCCCCTGAGGTCATTCCTACTTGGCATCAGTATTGTCTGATGTATGCCTTTCCTTCGATTCAGTTGTTGTCCAGGTTCCTTCGCAGGTTAGCCTCAGAACCGCACCTGGTGATTCTGGTAGCGCCGGACTGGCCACGCCGGTCCTGGTATGCCGACGTTGTTCACCTGGCAGTGGCGCCTCCTTGCGGGAAGATCTACTGTCTCAGGGACCGATCTTCCATCCTGCTTTACAGTCGCTGGCTTTAACGGCCTGGCTGTTGAGACCCAGGTCCTGAGAGATAGGGTCTCTCCCCTGAGGTCATTCCTACTCTGATCAAGGCTAGGAAAACCTCATCCGGTAAAATCTATTACCGTACCTGGAAAGCTTACTTCGCCTGGTGGGAGTCCAGGGGGTTCTTCCCTCGCTCATACTCGGTGTCGAGATTGTTGGCTTTTCTCCATTCTGGGGTGGACCAGCGCCTGGCGCTGGCCACAATAAAGGGCCAGGTGTCTGTACTGGCTATTCATTTCCAACGCCCTGTGGCGTCTCATTCCTTAATTCGCACCTTCATTCAAGGTGTGCAACATTTGGCTCCTCCCAGGAGGGAGCCTTTACCTCCATGGGACTTGAACTTGGTTCTGTCCGTGTTACAGCGTGCTCCCTTTGAAAACATCCAGGAGATATAGTTGCCTCTGCTGTCTAAGAAGGTTGCCTTTTTAGTGGCGATCACTTCGGCTCGCAGAGTGTGGGAACTGGCGGCGTTGTCTTGCTGCTCTCCTTACTTGGTAATTCACAAGGATAAGTTGGTCTTGCGACCTTATTCGTCTTTTCTTCCTAAGGTGGTCTCTGAGTTCCACCTTAATGAGGACATTGTCCTGCCTTCGCTTTGTACAAAGCCTAAGCATCCTAAGGAGGTTGCTTTGCATTCCTTGGATGTTGTCAGGGCGACCAGGGTTTACCTGTCGTCTACGGAGTCCTTTCTGAAGACGCATTCCCTCTTTGTCCTTCCTGAGGGACCTCAGAAGGGCATGGCTGCATCTGCAGCGACCATTGCCAAATGGATCAGACAGACCATTGAACAGGCTTATGCTTTGAAGGAACGGGTTCCACCCTTCCCTGTTAAGGCGCACTCTACCAGATCTTTGAGTGCATCCTGGGCCTATTGGCATCATGCCTTGGTGGCCCAGGTGTGCAAAGCTGCGACTTGGTCGTCGGTGCACACCTTTTCCAAATTCTATAAGGTGGATGTTCTGGCATCAGCTGATGCCTCCTTTGGCTGCAAAGTTCTCAATGCGGCAGTGCCATAAGGACCCTTGTGTTTTTTTGTGGGTCCCTGTCTGTTGGGGTGTTATCCCCTGGGTTATTTGCTTTCCTGGGCAGTTGCTCCTGTTGAGCCTTGTTTTCTATTGCCCAGAAGGTTCTCTTACTGTGCGTGTAAGGTTCCTTTCTCTGATGTGGGTACTGCGTTGCCTTTTCTACTGTTTCCCACCCCTCATGTCTACACTGCTTTGGGACATCCCAATAGTGATGACTTAGAGGAGGCGGCGACTGTCGAAGGACGTAAGAGAAAACTGAATTTTTGTAAAATCTTACCTGTAAAATTCCTTTCTCTGAGACCTCCGACAGTCGCCGCCCCCGCCCCTCTTTTGGGGTTGTTTTCCTGTTTACCTACTGCTCTTCTACCAAACTGAGTTGGAAGTGTCACTGCAGGGGGGTATTGACCAGTGGGACAGCCCCCATGGGTGTGTCTATGCAAATGCTTTTGTTCTTTTGACTAAGTCTTATGCCTAGCTACTCCTGCGGAGCGGAAGTCAATACCCAATAGTGATGACTTAGAGGAGGTGGCAACTGTCGGAGGACTCAGAGAAAGGAATTTTACAGGTAAGATTTTACAAATATTCAGTTTTTTAGTTTAACTAGAACTTGGAGTAATTTCCAGTGGTCAGTGCAGTGGTCCCTTACATTGGTGACCAATGGGAGAAGGACCCCCTTATATCATCATCAGTGGGAAGACTGCCCCCCTTACAGATCATTGATGTCAGTTGTTACTGAGAGACAGAAATTGTTCACTGCTTAAGGAACCCCTAGAAACCTTTGGAGGAACCCTGGCTGAGAAAAGCTGGACTAGGCAGTAATATATTTCTCTCCCCCTTGGTGGGAGTGGAGATGACCCATCTATAAGGATATACAGTACATACACACACAACACAAGGCCGTGTTCTCACTACGAGACATTTCTCGGGGCTGCACAAGATTGTAATCTTTCTTTTTTTTTTTTTTTTCTTTTTTTTGGAATTTTAAATTAACAATTTCATCAATAACATTTACAATTATTTGTTAATTCTGACTCATTGCTTAGTACATGTAACAACAGTTAAGAAAATTAAGAAAATTATGAGAATTACAGGAGTACCAGGTAACAGTTAAGTGACAAAAAACAATTAAAAGATATATATATATATATATAAAAAAAAAAAAGAGATTAAATAAAACACAGCATACCCAAACCGCCTACCCCTAATGGGAACTATCTGTAAGCAGATTTGGTTACCGTGTACTAATGTTTATTAGGGATGGGACATTATTACCAATTGATCTGAACTATTATAGATGGTAATCTCTTTCTACCCAGACAGGAAGTCTCCATGGAAGACAGGAAGTGATGTCAGGTACAGACAGGAAGTGATGTTTGACAAAGACAGGAAGTGATGTTAGACAAAGACAGGAAATTCCATGAGGTAGGAAGAAGCGAGGAGACGTTGCTGGAAGGTAATAAGATTTTATCCCCCCCACGTCATGTCCGTCCTCTTCCTCCATAGTCACTGTGACCTCCAGCAGATGATAATACACACATATATAGTGTGTGTGTGTATATATATATATATATATATATATATATATATATATATATATATATATATATATACTGCTCAAACAAATAAGAGGAACACTTTGTAAACACATCAGATCTCAATGGTGAAAAATATCATGCTGGATATCTATACTGGTATAGACTGGGTAATGTGTTAGCATCTTTATTGGTATGGACTGGGTAATGTGTTAGGATCTATACTGGTATGGACTGGGTAATGGTTTAGGATCTATACTGGTATGGAATGGGTAATGTGTTAGGATCTATACTGGTATGGAATGGGTAATGTGTTAGGATCTATACTGGTATGGAATGGGTAATGTGTTAGGATCTATACTGGTATGGACTGGGTAATGTGTTAGGATCTATACTGGTATGGACTGGGTAATGTGTTTAGGATCTATACTGGCATGGACTGGGTAGTGTGTTAGGATCTATACTGGTATGGACTGGGTAATGTATTAGGAAGGAAAGGATGTCACATCATTTGATGGAAATGAAAATGATCACCCTACAGAGGGCTGAACTTCCCGAAAATCAAAGTGAAAACATGATGCAGCAGGTGAGTCCATTTTGCTGAAATTTCATTGCAGGACCTCAGAATGGTCCTCAATAGTTTGTATGGCCCCCACATGCTTGTATGCATGTCTGACAACGTTGGGCATGCTCCTAATGAGACGGATGGAGTCCTGGGGTATTTCCTCCCAGATCTGGACCAGGACATTACTGAGCTCCTCAACCAACTTAGGGGCAACCTGGCGGTGTCGGATGGACTGAAACATAATGTCCCAGAGGTGTTCTATTGGATTTAGGTCAGGCGAGCGTGGGGGCCATTCAATGGTATTAATTCCTTTTTCCTCCAGGAAATGGCTGCATACTCTCGCCACATGAGGCCGGGTATTGTTGTGCACCAGGAGGAACCCAGGACCCACTGCACCAGCGTAGGGTCTGACAATGGGTCCAGTGTTGGGGGTAACGAGTTACAAGTAACTGATTACAGTAACTACATTACTTTTTTTGGTAACAAAGTAATGTAACTAGTTACAATACTAATATTGGTAACTACACTACTTTACTAGGCTATAGGAGGTAACTACACTACTTTACTACGCTATAGGAACGCGCTTTCCTGTGTTACCCAAGCTGTGCGATACAATCGTTATTTCGAAGAATAGAGAAGGATGAAGTTTATGACTTTGTGTTGCACTTTATGTTTTATTCTGTTTTTTCAGGTTTTGTTCTCATGTTTCCCAAAGCCTGTGTTTATACAATAAACTCTAAGCAGAAAGAGTGTCATGTATCTTCTTCTACACGGTCAATTAAGAAAGAGGAAGGTAAAGTAATAAGTAGTGAAGTTACTTTTCAAATGCAGTAACTAGTAAAGTAATCTCGTTACAATTTACAGAAGTAACTAGTTACTAGTTACATTTTTTGAGTAACTACCCCAACACTGAATGGGTCTAAGGGTTTTATCCCAATACCTAATGGCAGTGAGGGTGCCATTGTCAAGCCTTTAGAGGTCTGTGCATCTCTTCATGGATATTCCTCCCCAGACCATCACTGACCCACTACCAAACCGGTCATGCTGAACGATGTTACAGGCAGCATAACGTTCTCCACGGCTTCTCCAGACCCTTTCACGTCTGTCACATGTGCTCAGGGTGAACCTGCTCTCATCTGTGAAAAGCACAGGGTGCCAGCGGTGGACCTTCCATATCTGGTGTTCAATGGCAAATGCCAATTGAACTCCACGGTGCCAGGCAGTGAGCACAGGGCCCACCAGAGGACGCCGGGCCCTCAGGCCACCCTCATGAAGTCTGCTTCTGATTGTTTAGTCAGAGACATTCACACCAGTGGCCTGCTGGAGGGCATTTTGTAGGGCTCTGGCAGTGCTCATCCTGTTCCTCCTTGCACAAAGGAGCAGATACCGGTCCTGCTGATGGGTTAAGGACCTTCTACGGCCCTGTCGAGCTCTCCTAGAGTAACTGCCGGTCTCCTGGAATCTCCTCCATGCTCCTGAGACTGTGCTGGGAGACACAGCAAACCTTTTGGCAATGGCATGTATTGATGTGCCATCCTGGAGGAGTTGGACTGCCTGTGCAACCTCTATAGGGTCCAGGTATGGCCTCATGCTACCAATAGTGACACTGACCCTAGCCAAAAGCAAAAAAACTAGTGACAGTCAGAAAAGATGAGTAGGGAAAAAAATGTTATTGACCTCCACCTGTAAAAACCATTCCTGTTGTCGGGGTCGTCTCATTGTTGCCCATATAGTGCACCTGGTAATTTTAATTAAAACCAAAGCAGCGGAATCTGATAAACAACCCCCACTGCTACTTAACTGACCAGATCAGTATTTTAGGAGTTTACTTGATTTGATGCTATACTCTGATTAAAAAGTGTTCCTTTCATTTTTTTTGAGCAGTGTATAATGTTTCATTATCAGTTATCTTTCTTACCTGTCTAGACAGAAATCCACATAGATCAAATGGAGCCACCAATGAGGATGGAGGAGGACCGGAGTCACATGACTGAGAAGATACTAAACCTCACCCTGGAGATCATCTACCTGCTGACCGGAGAGGTGAGGAGGATTCTGGGAGGTCACATGACATCACTCTTATCTCTATTAATAAAACACAGACCTGACCGGAGAGGTGAGGAGTAGTGTTGATCGAACACGGACTGTATTATTTGGGTCCGTACCGGATAATTGGATTTTTGTTACCAGGACAAGGACCCGAAAACTTTACTGTATGTTCAGGTTTAAAATCCGTGTTCGGTAATTTTATTTCCTGTTTTGTATGTAATGGCGCGCTTTTAATGGCGGGCTTTCAACAGCCAATCAACAAGCGTTTAACTGGTGTGCCAAAGAAGCCATCACAGCCATGCCTACTAATGGCATGGCTGTGATTGGCCAGCTGAAGCATGTGACCCAGGTCTTTATAAGCTTGAGACACAGCGCGCAGTGCGTCAGTCTGCTGTAGTGTAGGGAGAGAGCACACATAACGGTGCTGGCTGCTGCTGATTAGGGACAGACAGGGTAAAACAACATTGTGCCTGAAAATAATGCAGGGACAGGTCGGAGTGTAGGCAGCGAAAGATATTTGAGCATTTTAGGGACAGGCTGGAGAGATTAGGCAGGGAGAGATTAGGAGACACAGGACAGAACAATCGTCCGTTAGCGATCTACATCGATTTTGCTGTGTGGGGGCTGGTGCAGTGAACGATCTTTTTGCCCTCACTTGAGCCCACTGAGAAGGAGGAAGAGGAGGGAGAAAAAAATATATTTTTATCAGTCTGTTGTGTGCAGCGTTCAGCTATATTTTACTACAGATTGCTGTTCTAATCTGCTATTTAAAAATTCCAAAGTTAAAGGGGAATTTTTTTTTCCCTTCATAGCCTGCTGCTGACCGTGACATAAAACATAAGACACTGCTGTGTTCACATGTGCTATTGAAAAATCACCAAATTTATATACTTTTCTATTCCGCTATTCAATATACACCCTTTTGGGGTAAAAAAAATTAAATTGCGGCATAGTCTGTATCGGTACGTGTGAGATACACCTTTCAAATTTTTTGGGCGCATCTTCCACCGCCGAGGATTGCAGGGCGCTTCAGTTTGCCTCCTGTTCCGAACTCCTCCTCATCCTGCCTTTAGGGTAAAAAAAATTGTAATCGGGGCCTGGTCTGTGTTTGTACGTGTGAGATACACCGTTTTATAAAAAAAATTATATTCCGCTATTCAATATACACCCTTTTGGGGTAAAAAAATTAAATTGCGGCATAGTCTGTATCGGTACGTGTGAGATACACCTTTCAAATTTTTTGGGCGCAACTTCCACCGCCGAGGATTGCAGGGCGCTTCAGTTTGCCTCCTGTTCCGAACTCCTCCTACTCCTCTTCCTAATCCTCATCCTGCCTTTAGGGTACAAAAAATTGTAATCGGGGCCTAGTCTGTGTTTGTACGTGTGAGATACAGTTTTATACATTTTTTTCTATTCCGCTATTCAATATACACCCTTTTGGGGTGAAAAAATTTAATTACGGCATAGTCTGTATCGGTACGTGTGAGATACACCTTTTTATATATACTTTTTTCTATTCCGCTATTCAATATACACCCTTTTGGGGTGAAAAAAATAAAATTGCGGCATAGTCTGTATCGGTACGTGTGAGATACACCTTTCAAATTTTTTGGGCGCATTTTCCACCGCCGAGGATTGCAGGGCGCTTCAGTTTGCCTCCTGTTCTGAACTCCTCCTACTCCTCTTCCTCATCCTGCCTTTAGGGTACAAAAAATTGTAATCGGGCCTAGTCTGTGTTTGTAAGTGTGAGATACACCGTTTTTAAAAAAAATTTTATTCCGCTATTCAATATACACCCTTTTGGGGTGAAAAAAAATTAAATTGCGGCATAGTCTGTATCGGTACGTGTGAGATACACCTTTTTATATACTTTTTTCTATTCCGCTATTCAATATACACCCTTTTGGGGTAAAAAAATTAAATTGCGGCATAGTCTGTATCGGTACGTGTGAGATACACCTTTTTTTATACTTTTTTCTATTCCGCTATTCAATATACACCCTTTTGGGGTAAAAAAATTAAATTGCGGCATAGTCTGTATCGGTACGTGTGAGATACACCTTTTTATATACTTTTTTCTATTCCGCTATTCAATATACACCCTTTTGGGGTAAAAAAAATTAAATTGCGGCATAGTTTGCATATTTGACTGTGAGATACACCCGTGCGATACTGTTGTTGTTTTGTTCCGCTATTCAATAAACACCTTTCTAGGGCAAGATCATAAATCACAGAAATATGAGGAGACCGTCAAATAGGGGCCGTGGCCTGGGTCGTGGTGCTGCTGGTAGAGCTCCTGTTGCAAGGAGAGGACGTGGTCGATCTGTGCCAGCTACACGCATAAGTGAAACACCTTCCTCAAGTGTGAGTAGGCGACAGAACCTGCAGCAGTATTTGGTAGGGCATCATGCGCCTCTACAAGTGTTGAGGCAAGAACAAGTACAGGCGATAGTAGATTGGTTTGCTGACAGTGCCTCCAGTTCCTTCACATTGTCTCCCACCCAGTCTACTGCAGAAAGGTCAGAGTTGGCACCTGCAGCCGATGTCCAACCGTCTTTTCACCTCACCCCCTTGCAAATCAGGCAAGCAGTCTGAACCCCAAGTCATGCAGCAGTCTCTTCTTCTTTTTGATGACTCTGTCAGCAGGGTTTCCCAGGGCCATCCACCTAGCCCTGCCCCAGAAGTGGAAGAGATTGAGTGCAGTGATGCCCAACCACTTATTTCTCAAGATGAGTACATGGATGGACCATCGCAGCACGTCTCCGATGATGACGAAACGCAGGTGCCAACTGCTGCGGCACTCAGAATTGTGGAGACCGACAAGGAGGGCAGGGGTGAAGACTGGGTGGAAGATGATGTGGAGGACGATGAGGTCCTCGATAGGGATGCACCGAATAATCGGCGGCCGAAAATAGAAAAAATAGCACTTTCGGTGTTCGGCCGAATAAGTCAAAAGGCCGAATAATTTTGTGCCAAACAATAGGGCAGAACGATAGTCGATATGATATCGACTATCGTTCTGTGGCCGTAGGCGATATTCATATCGCCGAGGTCACGATATTTACATAGGCAGGGGGAAGGGACTCGGAGGAGGACAGGAGGACTCCCGTGAAGCTGGGACACTTCAGCGGTGAGCATACATACATTACTCACTCGTGCACTGCAGCCCGCCCCACACATTCAGTGAGTCTTACTCTCCTCCCTAGTTTTTTCAATGGCACATTCAGGGAGCTAATCACGCCGTGATTAGCTGCACAGCGAACCAATCACGTGTGCCTGCACACCTGATTGGTTCCGCTGTGCCGCTACTCACGGCGTGATTGGCTTCCTGAATGTGCCATTGAAAAAACTAGGGAGGAGAGTAAGACTCACTGAATGTGTGGGGCGGGCTGCAGTGCACGAGTGAGTAATGTATGTATGCGGCTGTGCTCCTTTCCAGGCTCCTACTAGTCCACCTCCAGCCTCCTACTACCACCACTATGAGAGACTGTCTGTCACTGTATAATCTGATCACTGACTGACTGTCACTGAGTAATTGATGTTACCACATTAACCCTGACCTGCCCAGTGCCCTGTATCTGCAATTAAAATTTACAAGGCTGCATGCATGCTTCCTGATTCCCAATCCCTACAGTGTCACTAACATTAACCCTATGGTACAAGGCTGCAGTGTGCACTGAATCCCATTCCCTACAGTAACATTTAGGGAGAGAGAGAGACATGAGAGGACAAGAGAGAGAGAGAGAGAGACATGAGAGGACGAGAGAGAGAGTGAGAGGACAAGAGAGAGAGAGACATGAGAGGACAAGAGAGAGGACAAAAAATTGGCAAAATAAATGGAAAAAATGCGAAACACCGCGTTCGGTATTCGGCCTTCGGCCAAACATTTCATTATTATTCGGCTTTGGCCAAGAATTTCATTTCGGTGCATCCCTAGTCCTCGACCCCACATGGAATGAAGGTCATGCAGGTGACCTGAGTAGTTTGGAGGAAGAGGCTGTGGTCGCACAGAGCCACCAGCACAGCAGAAGAGGGAGCAGGGTGCAGAAGCGGAGCGGCCGTGCCCTAGACACTACGCCTGCTACTGCCCAACGCAGTAAGGGACCGAGCGCACCAAAGCCAGCTCAAAGGAGTTCTCTAGCGTGAAAGTTCTTCATACAATGTGCTGATGACAGGACAAGAGTGGTTTGCACCCTGTGCAATCAGAGCCTGAAGCGAGGCATAAACCTTCTCAACCTGAGCACAACCTGCATGATCAGACATCTAAGTGCAAAGCACGAGCTGCAGTGGAGTAGACACCTTCAAAACCAAGAAAGGTCTCTGGCTCCTCCTGCTTCCTCTTCTGCTGCAGTCTCGGCCTCCACCTCTGTAGTGATACCGGCACCTGCCACACCGCAAACAGACGATCTGTCAGCAACACCACCACCTGGGTCACCAACCATCTCCACAATGTCCCGTGGAAGCGTTCAGCTTTCCATCTCCCAAACACTTGAGAGGAAGAGGAAGTACCCCCCTACCCACCCGCGATCCCTGGCCCTGAATGCCAGCATTTCAAAATTCTTGGCCTTTGAAATGCTGTCATTCCGTCTGGTGGAGACGCACAGTTTTAAAAGCCTTATGTCGGTGGCTGTCCCACAGTACGTCGTGCCCAGCCGCCACTACGTTTCCAGGCAAGCCATCCCTTCCCTGCACAACCAAGTGGGGGAAAAAATCAGGTGTGCACTGCGCAACGCCATCTGTGGCAAGGTCCACCTAACTACCGATACGTGGACCAGTAAGCACGGTCAGGGACATTATATCTCCCTAACGGCACACTGGGTAAATGCAGTGGCGGCTGGGCCTGAGACGGATAGCAATTTGGCGCATGTCCTTCCACCATCGAGGATTGCAGGGCGCTTCAGTTTGCCTCCTGTTCCTAACTCCTCCTACTCTGCTTCCTCATCCTCTACCGCCTCCTCATCCAGTCAGCGTAACACCTTCACCACCAACTTCAGCACAGCCAGGGGTAAACGACAGCAGGCAGTTTTAAAACTTGCCTGTTTGGGGGAAAAACCACACACCGCGCAGGAGTTGTGGAGGAGCATGGAACAGCAGACCGATGAGTGGTTGCTGCCAGCGAGCCTCAAGCCCGGCCTGGTGGTGTGCGATAACGAGCGAAATCTCATAGCAGCTCTGGGCCTAGCCGGTTTGACGCACATCCCTTGCCTGGCGCATGTGCTGAATTTGGTGGTGCAGAGGTTCCTTAAAAATGACCCCGATATGTCAGAGCTGCTGCAGAAAGTGCGGGCCGTCTGTGCGCACTTTCGACGTTCTCACCCTGCTGCTGCTCGCCTGTCAGCGCTGCAGCGTAACTTCGGCCTTCCCACTAACCGCCTCATATGTGACGTGCCCACAAGGTGGCACTCCACCTTGAACATGCTGGAAAGACTGTGCGAGCAGCAGCAGTCCATAGTGGAGTTACAGCTGCAGCACGCACGCGTGAGTCGCTCTGCGGAACAGCACCACTTCACCACCAATAACTGGGCCTCCATGCGAGACCTGTGTGCCTCGTTGCGCTGTTTTGAGTACTCCACCAACATGGCCAGTGCCGATGACACCGTTGTCAGCTTAACTATCCCACTTCTATGCCTCCTTCAAAAAACGATTCGGGCGATGATGGAAGAGGATGTGGCACAGGAGGAGGAGGAGGAAGAGGGATCATTTCCAAGGCTTTCAGGGCAGTCATTCACAAGTGGCTCCGAGGGTGGGTTCCTGCACCCACAAATGCCAGGTACACAATTGTCCAGCAGGGGCACAGTTCTGGAGGATGAGGAGATGGAACCATGTTCACAGCAGGGTGGCACCCAGGCCAGCTCATGGCCATCACTGGTGCGTGGCTGGGGGGATACAGAGGACACAGACGATACACCTCCCACAGAGGTCAGCCTTTTGTTGCCTCTGGGCAGCCTGGCACACATGAGCGATTACATGCTGCAGTGTCTCCACAATGACCGCCGAGTTGCCCACATTCTAACTTGTGCTGATTACTGGGTGGCCACGCTGCTGGATCCCCGTTACAAGGACAACGTACCATCCTTAATTCACTCACTGGAGCGTGATCGCAAGATGCGCGAGTACAAGCGCACGCTGGTAGACGCGATGCTGCTGGCATTCCCACCTGACGGCGGGGCCACAGTGGAAGCACAAGGCAGAGGAGGAGGAGGAAGAGGTCACCAATGCAACCAGGGCACCGCCAGCACCTCAGAAGGCAGGGTTAGCATGGCCAAAATGTGGAAAAGCTTTGTCAGCACGCCACAACAAACAGCAGCACCAGCAGCTCATATGGAACGTCTTAGCAGGAGGCAGCATTTCACCAACACGGTGGAGCAGTATGTGTGCACACGCCTACATGTAGTGAATGACGGGTCTGCCCCCTTCAACTTCTGGGTCTCCAAATTGGGCACATGGCCTGAGCTTGCCCTTTACGCCTTGGAGGTGCTGGCGTGCCCTGCAGCCAGTGTATTATCTGAACGTGTATTTAGCACGGCTGGGGGCGTTATCACAGACAAGCGCAGCCGCCTGTCCAGAGACAATGTGGACAAGCTCAGGTTCATTAAAATAAACCAGGCATGGATCCCACAGGACTTTTCTGTACCTTGTGCAGAATAGAGATGGATACTGACCTTACCCAGCCATTGTTATATTTTTGATCTTTCTCACTCTTTTGGGGTGTACCCTAATTTAAAATGACTGAAAAAAAGCAGTGTTGGCTACCTTGTCCCCCTCCACCGCCGCTTCCACCTACACTGCCACATCCACCGCCACCTCAACCTCCCTCCTACTCCATATGGGCCTTGTTATTCACAGATGAAGAAAATTGTTTCATTTTTCTGTTTTTTTTTGTTGTTTTAAGTTATTTCCCTATCCACATTTGTTTGCAGAGCACTTGTCATGCTCTTAACTACGTTTTGCTGCCATTTGCAGCACTCTAGCCCTTTCCATTGGTGTTTTAGAGCCATTTTAGTGCCTGAAAGTTTGGGTCCCCATTGACTTCAATGGGGTTCGGTGTCCGGGTAAAGTTCGGAAAAAGTCCGGGTCGCGGACCCGGACTTTTTCTTCAAGTTCGGCTGCACCTGCCGAACACTGACATCCAGGTGTCCGCTCAACTCTAGTGAGGAGGATTCTGGGAGGTCACATGACATCACTCTTATCTCTATTAATAAAACACAGACCTGACCGGAGAGGTGAGGAGGATTCTGGGAGGTCACATGACATCACTCTTATCTCTATTAATAAAACACAGACCTGAGCGGAGAGGTGAGGAGGATTCTGGGATTCTAACATGATATTCCTATTGGTTCTCCAATACAGAGATTTCCTCTTCTGAAGTCAGGTGATCCTATGACCATCACAGTGCCTCCATGTGACTCCCTAAAACCTGAAAGACACAACATGCAGAAGATTCTAGAAGTCACCAAGAAGATGATGGAGCTGCTGACAGGAGAGGTGAGCGGTGCTGGGAATTCTGGGACATTATCCAGTAACAGACAAGGGATGTGTCTGGATGGTGACTGTATCATTGTGTGTGTCAGGTTCCTATAAGGTGTCAGGATGTCACTGTCTATTTCTCCATTTAGTATTTAGAAGGACACAAGGATCTCTACAAGGACATCATGATGGAGAATAAGCCGCCCCTCACATCACCGGGTAAGAGGAGACTTTATTATAAAGAAGAGAGCAGTAGGGAGGCCCCACCTAGATCTGATAAACACATAGAAACAATGTATTCAGTCAGTGTGTGTCAGGGCTGGGCTCCTGCTACTTAACGAGCAGCTCTTTTCTTTCAGAGTTCAGAAGTTTCTTAGCTGTCGGTTAATTGCCAGTTGCTCGTTACCACAGTGACTCACCTGGTTACCATTACCTGCCTCATTAGTCCAGCCTACAGCTAGCCCCATTTTGCTATTTAAGTAGCTTTGCTCATTTCATCCTTGCCCTTGCGTGGTCTATGCTCTCCAGTGTGTTCCTGTGTATGACTTGCCGTGGCTGACTTCCGATACCTGTTCCTGATTTGTTTTGCCTGACTATGCTGACTTATGGTTTTCTGATCCTTGCTCCTCTGATTACCTGTTCTGGCATCCAAACCCCGGCTTCTGGTTTTGACTACGTTCCTGAACTGTTATTTTTGCTATTTAATTAAAGGTGTGATTTTAACTGCACTTTCTGGTGAAGCACCCGATACCACTGCAGCCTCATGCCTCCCCACTTACCATTGAGGCTTTTGATGGGAGATCTCTACAGCCTGCCCATGTGACCCATGAAACCACTCCGTTGACCATGGCTGTAGGGGCTCTTCACCATGAGATAATTCAAATTCCTAGTAATTTCCTTACCTCATTACCCAGTTGTCATTGGTTGTCCTTGGTTACAGAGGCCTAATTCCTTTTTTAATTTCCGTAATGCTGAGGTTTTGTCATGGTCCCCACAATGCACTGATACATCTTTTTTAGAAAGTGATTAAAATCATGTGCGCGTCTTCAGTCTCTTTATTGCCAGAAGAGTACAATGAAGTCTGTGATGTCTTTGACAAAGGTCAGGCCGCTATTTTGGCACATCGGCCTTTTGAGTGCACAGTTGACCTTCAAACCTGGTGCCAATCCTCCTCGTGGCCGGGTTTACCCTCTGTCTCAGAGGAGAAGGCAATGAAGAAGTATGTTGCGATTTAACTATCCCAGGGGTTCACCCACAAATCCTCTTCTGCCGGTGCTGGCTTTTTATTTGTGAAAAAATAAGTGGTCAACAGAGTCTCTGTATCGATTATAGGGGTCTCATTCGCAATACTGTTAATAATACTTATCCGATCCCATTGATAACGGAATTATTTGACTGCCTCAAGGGAACAACGGTCTTCACTAAGCTTGATTTGCGAGGGGCATACAATCTTGTGAGGATTAATGAGGGCCACAAATGGAAATTTAATACTAGGACCGGACACTACGAATACCTTGTAATGCCCTTTTGGTCTCTGCAACACTCCTGCAGTTTTCCAGGACTTTATTAACGATGTCCTTTTGAGATATGCTGCCATAATGTGTGTTAATTTACCTGGATGATATTCTCATATATTCTAAGTCCCTAGAGAACCCCCACACAGATGTCTCTCCCGTGTGCTACAGAGGTTGAGAGAAAGCAACCTCTATTGCAAGTTGGAAAAATGCGAGTTTCATGAACAGGTTCAATTTTTGGGTTATGTCATTTGTGCTGCCAGGTTTTCGATGGACCCAGAAAAGCCATCTGCAGTCTTAAAGTAGCTTTGGCCTATAGGTCTATGTGCTCTACAACATTTTCTTAGCTTTGGCAATTATGATCAGTAATTTATGAGTAACTTCTCTTTTCTGGTCAAACCCCTGACTGATACTGTATGACCAGAACAGAGGGCAACCCACAGAATTGGTCCCCGGAATCCATTAAAGCCTTTGAATCCCTCAAGGCCACTTTTTCTGCAGCTCCAGTGCTGGAACATCCTGATCCCATGTTACCCTTCATTCTTGAAGTTGATGTGTCTGAGACTGGAGTAGGCATTTTCCTGTCTCAACCTCCTACCCCTGAGAGTTCTATCCATCCTTGTGGCTACTCTTCTAAAAAATTGTCTCTAGCAGAATGAAATTCTGAAACTGGGGATAGAGAATTATTAGCCATAATTTTAACTCTTAAAGAAGGGAGGCATCTCATCAAGGGTACTACTGTGCTGGTCCTCATTTTGACTGACCATAAGAATCTTTCATTCTTGTCTGAGGCTACACGTTTATCTCCTGGAAGGGCTCAGTGGGACCTTTTTCTGTTAAGCTTCAATTACATAGTCTCAATCTTACTTGATACAAGAATAAAAGAGCAGATGCCTTATTGCCGCAGTTTTCCTCCTCTTCCAAAATGGAGTCTGTTCCCACTCCTGTGATACCTTCGGACTGCATTTTGGCTATTTTTTTCTAGTCTCACTTCGCCTTTGGGTGAGAGAATGATGCCCTCTCAGATCCATTCTCCTCCTGGAAAACCTCATGACCGCTGCTTTGTCCCCGAGAATCTCCGCACCATTTTCCTCCAGACCTACCATTCACCTAAGACAGCTGGGCACCCAGGAAAAAATCAACGGCGTATGGACATATTGTTAAAACATATGGCCTATGTCTCAACAATGCTGGTGGCCTAGTCTCCGTGCTCATGAAACCAGCTTTGTAGCCGCTTGTCCCGTATGTGCTCAGAATAAAACATCTCAACACCTTTTCAATGGGCCTCCTTCAACCCATACGCAGTGAAGAGAGGCCTTGGATCCACTTGTCTATTGATTTTATTATGGATTTACGCAACTCCCTCAGCAACACAGTTATCCTTATGGTGGTTGACCGTTTTTAAAAATGTCACATTGCATTCCGCTAAAAAAGTTGCCTGTGTCCAAGGAACTGGCATCCATTTTCACTGGAGAGATCTTTCAGTTACATGGGTTACCTAAAGTTATCATCTCGGACAGGGGTAGCCAGATGGTGTCGTGCAAGTTTTGGTTAGCCTTTTGTGCACAGTTGGGAGTTCAGCTTTTCTTCTCCTCTGCATATCACCCACAGTCCAATGGGGCCGCAGAATGGGCCGACCAAGCCTGGGAGCAGTTCTTACGTTGCTATATTTCTGACCACCATAACACTGGTAGGACCTGTTACCTTGGGTGGAGTTTGCTCACAGTAGCACCATCAATGCTGCCTCCTGATTATCTCAGTTTATGGTGAACTATGAGTTCCAGCCATCCATGTTGCCTGATACATCTGTTCTGCAAGGCATTTCTGCGTTAGAGCAACATCTTCAGGAACTCTGTTCCACTTAGGTGCAGGTCCAAGAATCCTTGGATCACTCCAGAGAGAGGTACAAACCATGCTGACCGCCGATGCCTACCTTCACCCTCCTAACAAGTTGGGAAGAGAGTCTGGCTGTTTTCCCATTACCTCTGATTCTGTGTTCCTCATTAAAACTGGCACCTCAGTATATATGGCCTTTCCGCATACTCTACAAGGTTAACATGGTAGCTCTTCCTTCCAACGTTCGTATTTACAACGTATTCCATGTTTCCTTAGGTGTTATTGCTATACCACCTCAGTACCACGCCTTCGCCCGCTTAAGATTGACAACCATGTGGAATATGAGATACAATCTATCATTGACTCCCGTAGGTTTAGTGGACACATAGGATATCCAGTTCACAGAGGGGTTGCGGCCCAGGGGAACGCTCTTGGGTCTCATCCTCGGACGTAAATGCTCCTGTCCTGCTCCAGGCTTTCCATATACGTTTTTCCCTCAAGTCTGGTGCTCCCCCAAGGGGGAGGGATTGTTGGGGAAGAGGCTACTGTCAGGGCTGGGCTCCTGATAGTTAGCGAGCTGCTCCTTTCTTTCAATGTTAAGAAGTTGCTTACCTGTCTGGTAACTACCAGGCGCTTGTTACCACAGTGACTCACCTGGTTACCATTTCCTGCCTCATTAGTCCAGCCTACAGCCAGCCCCTTTTTTGCTTTTGAAGCAGCTGAGCTCATTCCCTCCTTGCCCTTGCTTGGTCTATGATCTTCAGTGTGTTTCTGTGTGTTACTTGCCCGGGCTGACTTCTCTTCCTATTTGTGTTCCTGATTTTTGCTTCCGACTATGCTGACTTCTGGTTTCTTGACCCCCGACTCCTCTGATTACCTGCTCTGGCATCCAAATCCCGGCTTCTGTTTTTTGACTACATTCCTGAACTGTGTTATTTTTTTTTTCTATTTCATTAAAGGTGTGATTTTTTACCTGTACTTTGTCTTCCCCTGGTTTATGGTCCACGACAGTGTGTGTGTGTGTGTTCCCTACAGATGGATCCAGTAATGGGAACCCACCAGAGAGATGTCCCCGTCCTCTGTATTCCCGGGATTCCACACAGGAAGGTCACACCATCCCTCAACATCATCAGGTAGATGAGGAACAATCACTGATAGTATCATTAGGATCTGTACATTATCTGCATTGTTACCATTGATGTTATTTTTATTATATATTCAGAGTGGAAACCTGAGAGATTCTAAAGTTGAGCTTAAAGACAAAATAAAAGAGGAGAATAATGAGGATGGGGTCATAGAGGAAGTACACAAAGATCTGTACCAGGACACCATGATGGAGTCACCCAGCTACAGAAACCTACCAGAGAGATGTCCCCGTCCTCTGTATTCCCAGGATTCCACACAGGAAGGTCACACCATCCCTCACCATCATCAGGTAGATGTCTGATAATTATTGGTAGTTATGGTTTATAAGCAATCTGTGTTTTTTTACAATGAATATTTTATTATATTTTTTCAGAATGAAAACTCCAAGGATTATATTGTTGTAAAAGAAGAGTATAAAGAGGAGGATGAGGAGTATGGAGTGATGGAGGAGGTTTCAGAAGGACACAAGAATATGATGGAGCCACCTAATACCAGGAACCCACCAGAGAGATGTCCCCGTCCTCTGTATTCCCAGGATTCCACACAGGAAGGTCACACCATCCCTCAATGTTACAAGGTTGGTGGAATGGAGTATCTAGAACATGGACTTGTGGAGGGGATGTGTGTGTTTTTTATGTAAGCTTATATCTTCAGATGATATTTTCTCTTATTTTCTTGGTTTAGAGTGGAGATCCAATCGATATAGAATTTGAGGTTAAAGCAGAAGAAGAAGAGACGTATGTGAGGGATGATCAGAAGTCTATGGAGGAGGATGGAATAACGGGGGCATTTATAGAGGACACTCCTACAGAGATCAGCACTGGTGGGTCATTAACACTAAATACATTCCTCCACCCATACTGCTCACTGATTGGTCCCGAGTAGGGGGGGGGGGGGGAACTGGGTGATTTTAGCCTGTAATCCCCTGGTCACTTTCCTGAGCTGTGTTTCCTGTCCTGTATTCCTCTCGGATAATCTTCCTTCTCTGTACTGCAGACACAATTTATGTCTCTAGAATGGATTTATGGAGATTCTGGGATTCAGCTGGTAGCAAAACATTGATGTTCACCATAGATGTTGCTTGACCTAGACACCTGGGGTACGTACCTTGGGTCTTCTGTCCCATGCCCGTGTCTAGCAAGATCTCTGACAGAACAATTCTCCCGGGGTTACTTGATCTGTTATTTGCTTTCTTCAGGATCAGTCCAGTCTTCATCTTGGTTGTTCTCCCCCATCCACACGCTCTGATCTCTGGTGGGGCTCAATCCCGCTGTTTTTCATAACTAAATCATGGACTAAATAAGGAAGTGCGGGACTTTTTGTGTTGGGAAGATGGCAATGAGTGACAGAGGGGGAGGGGACACTTGTCCTATAATCCCCTCATCACTGTCACTCCTATAAAAGACAGTTCTCGTTGTTTCCTCACTCTCTGACTAAGGTCCATGAATAAAGAAATTAATTGGTAGGAGATCAGAGGACCCATTTACTAGTTACCTTGAGGGGGGAATTGTAAGATCCTCAGAGACAAAGCTGTCTGATGTGGGCGGAGTCCTGGTTTAGGGGAACCAATCTTCTCATGTATAGTAATAATCTTTGTATTTCTATTTTAGTAGATGGACAGGAGATGAGGAAAACCTCAGAGGATTGTCTCACTTTGTCTCCAGAATGTAAAGTAGAAGATGAGGACATCACACAGTATAGTCCAGGAGAAAACCCGGCTACCTCAAATGTCCATCCGGCACCACACAGTGTAGATGGACCATCGTATTCCTCTTATCCTGAGGAACCTCAGCCTGTGAGGGACGGTGCCGTCCTTACAGCAGATAAGAGGTTCTCCTGTGCTGAGTGCGGGAAGAGTTTCAGTTTTAAATCCAATCTTAATGTGCATAAAAGATCTCACACTGGTGAGAAGCCATATTCCTGTCCTGAGTGCGGGAAATGTTTTGCACAGAAGTGTATTCTTTACAAGCATCAGAGATTTCACACGGGGGAGAAGCCGTATTCCTGTCTTGAGTGCGGGAAATGTTTTGCACAGAAGTCTAGTCTTCACAATCATCAGAGCTCGCACACTGGTGAGAAGCTTTATTCTTGTCCTGAGTGCGGAAAATGTTTTTCACACAAGTCATATGTTTCCACACATCAGAGATTGCACACGGGGGAAAAGCCATATTCCTGTCCTGAGTGTGGGAAATGTTTTTCACGCAAGTCACATCTTTCCACACATCAGAGATCGCACACTGGTGAGAAGCCGTATTCCTGTCCTGAGTGCGGGAAATGTTTTTCACAGAAGTCCCATCTTTCCGGACATCGGAGATCTCACACAGGTGAGAAGCCGTATTCCTGTCCTGAGTGCGGGAAATATTTTTCACAGAAGTCCGCTCTTTCCACACATCAGAGATCTCACACACGGGAGAAGTCGTATTCCTGTCCTGAGTGAGGGAATTGTTCCTCACTGAAGTCCTGTCTTCCTGTACATCAGGGGTCCCACACAACCCTGGAGGTGTATTAGTCCCCTGAGTGCAGGAAATGTCTTCTATATGAATGTTGGTGGACATGTGTGGAAGAAGCACACCCTGATATACACCTCAGATATACTCAATGGCTGATCTCCATCATGTAAGAAACACTTCATAAGGAGATCAGAGATCACCAAAGACATGGATGAAGTGTTGTCCCGTGTCGGCCATTGATAGCAGGAGAAAAATAAAAATGGAGTCCTTACCTTTCATTGGCTGAGTACATTTTGTGCGGGAAGAATTCACAAACACTTACAGATCTTGTTGTTATAAATGTGTTGATGAAATGTGACCCGCATTCCCCCAGTCATGGCGAATTGGGATTTCCTATAAGGGACAGTTCAATCTAGTGGCCATAATGTGCTCTCCTGACAGTTGTCCATGGCAGCATACGTTTGGGTAGCCCCACCCTCGTTCCTCCCTCCATTAGACCCCACCCTCATAAATGTTCAGGATGAGCCAATGGCTGCGTTACTTTTTTATCCTCACTTATAAGACCATTTTTGTATGAAGCTTTCCTACCTATTGGAAGTATTGGTGGGTGGGTCTGGTCAGCTGTGCAGATATCAGGAGCTTCCTTTGGTATCCAGAAGTCTTCCAGGATGTCCCGAGTGGTCATTGAGTCCCCAGCTATCAGTGGGGTGGTGTTATGGCACACATATGTAGAGGATCAATGCATGGAGAGTGGGCCCTGCCATCGGCGGCCATTTGCATTGGCTGGGAGCCCAGCTGTTAGCGGGTGGCCATTAAGTGTTAGACACGTGAAATTCATTTCGGTGCGAATACAAATTCCCACAAATTTTTGGTTATTCCTAGATTCGGATGTATCCAAATCTCCAAATGAAATTGTAATGAATGTAGATGAAATCTGTTAAAATTTGTTTTGTTTATTCGTTTTCTAATGAATTCCAACTTTCTCTATCGCTCATTGACAGACGTAGTCTTCTTGATTCTCAAGAGCTGGGTTATGTTGTCTCCGCAGGAGTAGGACTAGGCAGAATGACAAAACGTTCTGGCTCCACCCTAGGGGCAGTCCCTGAGGGTATATCCTCCCTCTCTCTGCTACAGGGAATCAGTTTTTTTCTGTCTAGTCAGGAGTAAGGACCTAAGCTCCTTGCTGGGATCTCTTGGTCCTGGCAAGACTTTTTTTCTTTAAGAAAAAGACATTTTTTAGGTAGTTTTCTCCAGTGTTTTTTTCCTGTGAGATCTTCAAGCAAAAATGCCGGACTGGGCGACACTTGTGGTCACCCCAGCCGGCCTACGAGCGCGTGCAGACCATGGCATTGCGCTTGGTCGGCCGCGACATATTCAAGTAAGTATGCGGGGCCGGGCGACGGGCTGGATGTTGAAATCCAGTGGTCACCCCGGTTTCTGCCTAAAAGCGCGTGCAGACCGGTGCGCTGAGTCGGCCGCGACGGAGTCCCAGTAAAGGGACTGACTTTGCGAGTTAAAAGTCTCGCTTGGACGCCAGGTACCAGAGAGTCGAGGCGTCCACAAACCCCCACCCCGGTGGAGAGGGTATTGTGAAGAGAGGGTGCCTGTCGGTTCGGTATGGTGAGTAAACGTTCCCTTTTTTCCTCATTATGAGGCAGTATATATTATGGGCCCCTCCATATATGGTCAGTATATATCTGATACTTACAAGTCCCCCTTATAATACAGCATGTGTTTGTGGGAAGTGGACTTGGTTCAAGAGCTAACACTCTACCCAGCAGACTGTAACATTACAGCAGACATAGGAGGTATAATCCTACCTTATGTGCAGTGTATCTCTGTAGATCCATATGTCACCTCTTAGCAGAGTGCAGGTGGATGTGCTGGGAAGACGATATCGGCGGTCCGCCGCCATTTTGCCGTAGACCGTATGCATGTATGTCCTCAGGTCACGCCGGCCGCCATGTTTTTGGAGTCTTATGTCTCTTCTATGGGGGCGGCCATGTTTTGTGAGCCCAGCTTCCTCGTGGAGGGCTGGGAACGCCGGAAGGCGTACACAGGGGGCGGAGCCACGCCTTCTGCCCGGGAAAAAGCAAACAGCTCCTTCCAGTCTGTGTAAGACAGACGCTGGCTGCAGTTTGTTGGAAACTGCACTGCATCGGTTGGTGAGCCTTGGGGGTCCCTCTCTCTCTCTCTGGGATCGAGAAGCAGGTACTCTGAGGGGCGCTATTGCGCTAGGGGGAGACACACAAAAAAAAAGAAAAAGTTTTTTTGTTTTTGCTGGCAAAGGTGTCCTGTATTAACATGGACCCTGCCACTCATGTATCTCCTCCGGATCCCCTCGAGGGGTCTGCGGGATCCTCCAGCACCCCATTGACAATTGAATCTTTGTCAGCTATTATGGAAACTTTTGTGTCCCGGGTGGAAGTGGCTTGTCAGGGACAGGGCGCAAGAAAGCGACCCCCGCCTAACCCCTTATTATCTGAAACCTCGGATTCAGACTCTGAGCCTATTTCTGCAGTTGCAGGTACTTCATCTGGTATTGGTGTCTCGGGTCCTGTCTCTTCAGACAGTGAGGAGGATGTTTCGGCATCCGCCATAGCCCGAGAGGAAGCGTTGGTAAACGCACTCATTGTATCTGTTCAAGAGACTTTAAGGTTACAGGGTATTCCATCAGAAATAGCTGAAACTGAGATCCCTTTTGGGACTAAAAAGCGCATCAAAGTGGCAAAGGTTTTTCCATTGCCCAAATGTTTTGGCAATCCAATCGATGAAGAATGGCGTCTGCCAAAACGCACTTTTAATATTTCTAAACGCATTGACAGGCGTTATCCGTTTGAGGAAACCCTTATTAAGAAATGGACAGAACCACCTGTGGTGGATTCACCTATTGCTAGATTGAATAAAGCCACGGTTATTCCTTTAGAAGACGCTCCGTCTTTTAAAGATCCAGTGGATCGCAAGATAGAAGCTATGTCTCGCACCATGTTTTCCTTGATTGGATCAGCTTTCAGGCCAATAATTGCTATTGGTCTGGTTTCGCAGGCTGTAACTGAATGGACCAAGTGGTTACGCCGGGACTTAGAAGAAGTCCCTCAGGCGGTATCAGATTTGTTGGAACAAATGATACAGGGGTTACAGTTTGTATGTGATGCGGCGTTAGACGCCACTCCATTAATGGCGCGAGCATCAGTCTCAGCAGTGGTTCTCAGGCGTACACTGTGGCTAAAAGGTTGGTTTGCCGACCAAGGTTCCAAAAAAGCATTGGCTAATATCCCCTTTTCAGGAGAGCGTCTATTTGGAGCCAACTTAGATGAGATCATTAAGGATCTCACCGGTGGAAAAAGCACCTTTTTACCGCAAAATTTTAAAGGTAGAGGAACTCGTCAAAGACGAGGGCCTTCTTTTTCTGCTCACAAGAGGTTTTTTCGTCCAGCGGGTGAAAAAACTAAGTCCTCCAAAGCTCCTACAGGAGGCGTCAGGGGTCGTTGGTCGGGCAAGCAAAAGCCCGCCCCCTCCAGACCTGAAGATAAACCATCCAAAGCCTGAAGGTGCGCCCCCACCCATAACTGGGGTGGGGGGACGTCTTCGCCGGTTCCCGGATCCATGGCTTTCCAGAATCCCGGACAAATGGGTTTGCGAAGTCATAAAGTCAGGGTACAAGATCGAGTTTCGATCTCTCCCACCGGCGCGATTCTTCCCTTCCAATATCCGACTATCTCCGGATCTTCTAGAAGATCTGCGGAGAGCAGTCACAGATCTACTACAACAAGGAGTGGTAGTCCACGTTCCTTGGACAGAACGGTTTCAAGGGTTTTATTCAAACCTGTTTACAATACCCAGGAAAGAGGGCAAAGTGCGTCCAATTCTGGACTTAAGAGCACTCAATTCTTTCGTCAACATAAGAAGATTCAGAATGGAGTCCATTCGCACGGTAGCAGCCTTCCTGCATCCAGGGGATGTCCTAGCGTCCATAGACATCAAGGACGCCTATCTTCACATTCCCATTTTCGCAGGACATCAGCGTTTTCTACGCTTTTCCGTAGAGGAGAACCACTATCAGTTTGTGGCGTTACCTTTCGGTCTCGCCGCGGCTCCGCGGGTCTTCACAAAGGTGTTGGCCCCAATGTTGGCACTTCTGCGCCAAAGAGGTATATCGATCCTTGGTTACCTAGACGATCTTCTGCTTCATGCAGAGTCTCCTCAGACCTTGCTACAAAACATAGAAATTACTATGATTTCTTTACAGGAATTCGGGTGGCTGGTGAACCAGCAAAAGTCATTTCTGGTTCCCACACAGAGGCTCGAATATCTGGGTCTAATTCTAGACACAGTCAGGACGAGAGTTTTCCTTCCGGTAGGGAAACTCCGAAAGATTCAATCAGCAGTCCAGTTGTTACTGTCCAACAGCTGGTCTTCCCTTCGGACTTGCATGAGGGTTCTGGGGTTGATGGTGGCTTCATTCAAAGCAGTCCCATTTGCCCAGTCCCATACCCGAATTCTTCAGCAAGAGATTCTTCTCAGATGGAATCGGAATCCGGAATCCCTGGACAATCAGATACGATTGAGCAAACAGACCAGAGAGTCTCTGGTTTGGTGGCTTCGGTCTCCAATGCTCAGCCAGGGAAAGTCATTTCTGCCAATATATTGGACGATAGTGACCACGGATGCCAGTCTATCCGGATGGGGAGGAATTCTTGGTCAGTTATCTGTCCAGGGACTTTGGTCCCCGGAAGAATCCAGATTACCGATAAATGTATTGGAACTGAGAGCGATCAGACTTTGTCTGATTCACTGGACCGAGCAGCTCCAGGGCAGCCCGGTTCGGATCCAGTCGGACAATGCCACGGCCGTGGCTTATGTCAATCATCAGGGGGGCACCAAGAGTGTCCGAGCGGCCAAAGAAGTGGCTTGCATTCTTCGCTGGGCGGAACGATTTGTTCCAGCAATCTCTGCGGTGTTCATTCCGGGGGTGGAGAATTGGCAGGCAGATTATCTCAGCCGTCAGACCCTGGATCAGGGGGAATGGTCCCTCCATCCAGACGTTTTCCACCAGTTGTGCCTACGGTGGGGCACCCCGGATGTGGATCTGTTGGCATCACGATTCAACAGGAAAGTTCAGAGATTCGTGGCTCGCTCCCGCGATCCTCTAGCAGAAACCGCAGACGCACTGATCGCCCCGTGGGGGCAATACCAGCTAATATATGCCTTCCCTCCTCTCGCGTTACTGCCAAGACTTCTTCGCAGGGTAGAGGAGGAAGGAATCCCAGTAATCCTGGTAGCTCCGGACTGGCCTCGTCGAGCTTGGTACGCCGACATGGTCAGACTGGTGGCGGACGTCCCATGGAGACTTTCTCTCAGGGAAGATCTACTGTCTCAGGGACCGATCTTCCATCCTGCTTTACGATCGCTGGCTTTAACGGCCTGGCTATTGAGACCCAGGTGCTGAAGGACAAAGGTTTGTCAGCTTCAGTTATTCCTACTCTAGTTGAAGCAAGGAAAGCAACTTCCAGAAAGATTTATCATCGCACATGGAAGTCCTACATTGCATGGTGTGAACCTTTGGGGTTCCGTCCTCGGTCTTATTCGATTAGTCGAATATTGGCTTTTCTGCAACAAGGGGTTGAGCAGAAACTGGCCTTGAGTACTATCAAGGGTCAGGTCTCAGCATTAGCCATCTTCTTTCAGAAGCCTTTGGCTACTCATTCCTTGGTGCGGAATTTCATCCAGGGGGTGCGACATCTGGCTCCGCCAGTACACGCGCCGTTACCCCCCTGGGATCTTAATTTAGTGTTGTCGGTTCTTCAGAAACCTCCCTTTGAAGATATTAGGGAGATTCCTCTACCCACGTTGTCCCAGAAGGTGGCCTTCTTGGTGGCTATTACTTCTGCACGCAGGGTGTCAGAACTGGCCGCATTATCTTGTCGTTCACCATATCTGGTGGTTCATAGAGATAAGGTGGTTCTTCGTCTGAATCCATCCTTCCTACCAAAAGTGGTTTCAGAATTTCATCTGAATGAAGAAATTGTATTACCTTCCCTGTGTCCTAAGCCCAGTCATCCTCGGGAATTTGCTTTGCACTCCTTGGATGTGGTCCGGGCGATCAGGGTATACTTGAAAACGACAGACTCGTTTCGCAAGACGGATTCACTTTTTGTGATCCCAGATGGACCCAAAAAGGGGTTGCCTGCATCTGCCGCGACCATTTCCAGATGGATCAGACAGACGGTAGTGCAGGCTTATTCTATTAAAGGTCGGGAGCCCCCGTTCCCTGTTAAGGCGCACTCCACTCGGGCACTTAGTGCGTCATGGGCCTTTCGCCATCAGGCGTCAGTGGTCCAGGTGTGCAAGGCGGCTACCTGGTCGTCGGTGCATACCTTCTCTAAACATTATAAAGTTGATGTAATGGCATCGTCTGATGTCTCATTTGGCCGCAAGGTTTTGCAGGCCGCAATTTGAGGAGACCAGTGGTCTACCTCGAGGGTTTTTTTCCGTTGGAAAATTTTTTCTTTAGCCTCATTCTTTGTTTATAATGAGCCTTTAAAACTTCTAGTTTGGCACCGGTTGGGCCTTCTAGATTGGATTTGATTTTGTCAATCCCACCCCTCATTTGTGGCACTGCTTCTGGATGTCCCAGCTCTTGAGAATCAAGAAGACTACGTCTGTCAATGAGCGATAGAGAAAAATGGATTTTTGTAAGAACTTACCGTAAAATCCTTTTCTCTTAAGCTCATTGACAGACGTAGTACCCGCCCCTCTATCATTGAGTTGGGTTGGGTTAAATTCTCTGTACTGCTTTAAACAGAACTGATTCCCTGTAGCAGAGAGAGGGAGGATATACCCTCAGGGACTGCCCCTAGGGTGGAGCCAGAACGTTTTGTCATTCTGCCTAGTCCTACTCCTGCGGAGACAACATAACCCAGCTCTTGAGAATCAAGAAGACTACGTCTGTCAATGAGCTTAAGAGAAAAGGATTTTACGGTAAGTTCTTACAAAAATCCATTTTTTCAGAACGATTCGGATAAGGCAAAAAAAACAATCGACCGATGCAAATTCTGTGTGAAGAAATAGCTGGTTGTTAAGCAGCAAGCTGGGAAGCTGGCCGCCCGCATCCTTGCCAACCATAATTAATCAGCTGTCAGCGGGCTTCCCCACTGACAGATGAATGGAAAGAAAAGAATGCTGGCAATCAAGGGTGCAGGAACCCACACAAATCTGGGGGGGACAGCATTTTTACTCGCCAGGTATATGCTTTTTCAGTAAACTGCAAGAGAGAGAGAGTGTGTGTGTGTGCGTGCAATACAATTAATTCATCAAATTTGTTTATTATATCCCACATAGCATTAATAAAAATTAACCCACATAGCATTAATAAAAATTAACCCACCTGGCATTAATAAAAATGAACCCCCAAATTAATCCCATGGCATTAATAAAAATTAGTGCTGGTGCTGCTGCTTGGCTTGCTGGATGGGCCAGTGCCTTGCCTTGCGCTGCCGCCGGGACCTCCTCACTGTCCGGTCCCGGTCCCCGACACACAGTGGACAGACTGCTAGGTAGTCAGTCCTGTCCATGTGACGCCACTCCCGCATGCGCTTTAGGCCTGGCCGCCTAGGCTGAGTGCTTGGTGCGCGCCGCGCACTCTCCCTATGCTGGTGAGACGTCTTGCGTGATGCCACTCCGCTGTGCATGCCCCCCTCCACCCGCCTACCAGCCTGTGTTTGTAGGACAGAACAGGACCCCCCAGGGCAAGACAGGACCCCCCAAAGACAGGAAAGGACCCCTCAGGATAAGACAGGACCCCCAAGGACAGGACAGGACCCCCCAAGGAACAGGAAAGGACCCCCAAGGACAGGACCCCCAATGATTGCAGAGTGCCAGCCACAGCATTGCCCCTAATGATTGCAGAGTGCCAGCCACAGCATTGCCCCCAATGATTTCAGAGTGCCAGCCACAGCATTGCCCCCAATGATTTCAGAGTGCCAGCCACAGCATTGCCCCCAATGATTGCAGAGTGCCAGCCACAGCATTGCCCCCAATGATTGCAGAATGCCAGCCACAGCATTGCCCCCAATGATTGCAGAGTGCCAGCCACAGCATTGCCCCCCAATGATTGCAGAGTGCCAGCCACAGCATTGCCCCCAATGATTGCAGAGTGCTAGCCACAGCATTGCCCCCAATGATTGCAGAGTGCCAGCCACAGCATTGCCCCCAATGATTGCAGAGTGCCAGCCACAGCATTGCCCCCAATGATTGCAGAGTGCCAGCCACAGCATTGCCCCCAATGATTGCAGAGTGCCAGCCACAGCATTGCCCCCAATGCCCAATGATTGCAGAGTGCCAGCCACAGCATTGCCCCTAACAATTGCAGAGTGCCAGCCACAGCATTGCCCCTAACAATTGCAGAGTGCCAGCCACAGCAGTGCCCCCAATGATTGCAGAGTGCCAGCCACAGCAGTGCCCCCAATGATTGCAGAGTGCCAGCCACAGCATTGCCCCCAATGATTGCAGAGTGCTCGCCACAGCATTGCCCCTAATGATTGCAGAGTGCCAGCCACAGCATTGCCCCCAATGATTGCAGAGTGCCAGCCACAGCATTGCCCTCAATGATTGCAGAGTGCCAGCCACAGCATTGCCCCCAATGCCCAATGATTGCAGAGTGCCAGCCACAGCATTGCCCCTAACGATTGCAGAGTGCCAGCCACAGCATTGCCCCCAATGATTGCAGAGTGCCAGCCACAGCATTGCCCTCAATGATTGCAGAGTGCCAGCCACAGCATTGCCCCCAATGATTGCAGAGTGCCATCGACCCCCCCCGCACTTACCTCACGGACGGTCTTGCAGCTTCTCTGCAGTCCCCGGCTCTCCGAGTCTTCAGTCCTCCCGCTGCGCCTCCTCCTCGTCCAATGGCACTGTGTTTGCCTTTCGGCCAATCAGGAAGCGGGAGGACCCGCTCCCTGATTGGCTGGGAGAAGGATCCGTGTGACAATAGTGAATTCTCATTCGCTATTGTCACAGAATGGGCGGGTCGGGCGCACTGCTGCTCCCTGGCCGCCACGTCTGCGGCTGCACGGTCCGAGCGCGGGATATTCAATTGTACTGCACTCGGACGCGCCACTGCTAAACTGGGGGGATTTCACCATACCCGTCCCCCCCGCATTATTTCCTGGGGGGGATGTGTCCCCCCCGGTTCCTACGCCCATGCCGGCAACAAAACTGCGGGGTCCCCCTCCCCCTCAGTCCATACCAGACACTTCAGGGCCAAGATGTTAAAAACAAAAACCAGCATGGGTTCTCCCCTAAAATCCATACCAGACCCTTTATCCCGGCATGCAGCCCAGCAGGTCAGGAAAGTGGGAGGGACGAGTGAGGGCCCCCCTCCTTAACCATACCAGGCCACATGTCCTCAACATGGGGGGTGGGTGCTTTGGGGAAGCTCTGCCCCCCACCCCACCCCAAAGCACTTTGTCCCCATGTTAATGGGGACAAGGGCCTCTTCCCCACAACCTTGGCCTGTGGTTGTGGGGGTCTTCTGTCAGGGGGCTTGTCGTAATTTAAAAGACCCTTTTACCAAGGCGCCACCCCCCCCCATGTGAGTATCGGGACCATAGTACCTGTACCTATTCACCAAAAAAGTGTAAAATATTATTAAAAACACACAATTTTTGAAAAATTATCCTACTACTGCAGGCTCCTCCTCCATTTTGCCTTTCTTACGTAGGTAAGGGGCGGGGTTACCTGTTTACTTCACCTGGTGGCACTGCCCCCTTCCGACCTCATGGACCGGTGCATCCTAGGTCCCTGACATCAGAAGGGGCATGGTCACCAGGTTATGTAGACAGGTGACCCCCACCTCTTACCTATATTAAAGATGTAAATGAGAAGCCTGCAGTAGGCAGAGGGCCTCCATGACGGCGAGAGTGTCTGTTTTTAATTTATTTTTTTGGGTGCGGCGGGCGTTGTGATTGATGACGGATCTACATCGGGGGAGGCTGGATTTTATTTTTTAATAAAGGTCTTTTCAAAAATTGTGTGTGTGTTTTTATTACTTTTTGCCACTTTTTTGGTGAGTTGGTACAGGTACTATGGTCCCGATACTCATTCACATGGGGGGGGGGGGGCGGGATTTGGGGGTCCCTTTGGTAAAAGGGGCTTTCAGATTACGAGGAGCCCCCTGCCTGCAGACCCCCACAAGCACAGGCCATGGTTGTTGGAAAAAGGCCCTTGTCCTCATCAACATGGGGAGAAGGTGCTTTGGGGTGGGGAGGGGGGAAGAGCTGCCACAAAACACCCACCCCCACCCCATGGTGAGGGCATGTGGCCTTGTATGCGTTGGAAGGGGGGCGCTCGCTTGTCCCTCTTTTCCTGACTTGCCGAACTGCATGCTCAGGTTAAGATTCTGGTATGGATTTTGGGGGACCCCACGGCATTTATTTTTTTACATTTTGGCGTGGGCCTGGTATAGACTGGGGGGGGGGGGGGGGATCCCACGTCATTTTTTTCATGAGAGTCCCAACATCCTATCTGCTCATACATTCAGACAGATAACTACATGGATTTATCCTAAAATAACATTTATTGATTTATCTAAAACCAGATCTCAATAAAATGAGGAAACTGGCCCCAAACTGAGCTCAGCTCATACACAGGAGATAAATGTCTCCTACTAATTTCACTCATGTACATCATACATATATAAGGATAAGTTGGCATATATCATAAGGTTGGTGTAGGTATAGATATTTCCTCTCTTCACTTAGATGTAACATTTAGTGTCGGCCATGTACTTTATTACTGAATATATCTTATTACTATTATAAAAATCTCCTTACTATATGGATTTTTTTGTCTCAGCTTTTTCTGTATATATGTCTGCATCATATTTGTTACTGATGTCAACATTTGTATCAATTACTGTATGTATAATAAATGGCTACGTTCAGATTCTATTTTTGTATATCTTGGTTGGTGACCTGAAGTCCCACGACCTCTGTTTTCTGTTTGCATTAACCATTAGGGATGTAGGCACGTCACTGTGTTTGCTTCGGATCATATTCCTCTATCTTCATCTGTTCACTGGTCAACGTGTTTCACACAAGGCTTCTTCAGGACTATGAAGACGTACAGACAGTTTTCTCTTAAAATAAACAGACTCGATATTAGTGTTTCATAATCATTGAACATAATCTGTATTTATGTACATCATAATAAATACAGACTAACTAGCACATGGCCTTCCTTTGACCCCCAACAAATTAACCCAACCTGGGGCGGACATAGGGGGGAGAAATCGGACCAAAATCTGTTGTGTGTGTATATATATATATATATATATAGATATCTGTCCTGATGATCCTAGGTGCAAGATAAAATATATAGTATCTCACAAAAGTAAGTACACCCCTCACATTTTTGTAAATATTTTATTCTATCTTTTCATGTGACAACTCAGAAGAAATGACACTTTGCTACAATGTAAAGTAGTGAATGTACAGCTTGCATAACAGTGTAAATTTGCTGTCCCCTCAAAATAACTCAACACACAGCCATTAATGTTTAAACCGCTTGCAACAAAAGTGAGTACACCCCTAAGTGACAATGTCCAAATTGGGCCCAATTATCCATTTTCCCTCCCCGGTGTCATGTGACTCGTTAGGGTTACAAGGTCTCAGGTGTGAATGGGGAGCAGGTGTGTTAAATTTGGTGTTATCGCTCTCACTCTCTCATACTGGTCACTGGAAGTTCAACATGGCACCTCATGACAAAGAACTCTCTGAGGATCTGAAAAAAAGAATTGTTGCTCTACATAAAGATGGCCTAGGCTATAAGAAGATTGCCAAGACATTGAAACTTAACTGCAGCACGGTAGCCAAGACCATACAGCGGTTTAAAAGGACAGGTTCCACTAAGACCAGGCCTCGCCAAAGGAGTTGAGTGCACATGCTCAGCGTCACATCCAGAGGTTGTCTTTGGGAAATAGACGTATGAGTGCTGCCAACCATTGGTGCAGAGTTTGAAGGGGTTGGGGGGTCAGCCTGTCAGTGCTCAGACCATACGCCGCAGACTGCATCACATTTGTCTGCATGGCTGTCATCCCAGAAGGAAGCCTCTTCTAAAGATGATGCACAAGAAAGTGCGCAAACAGTTTGCTGAAACTGGAACCGTGTCCTGTGGTCTGATGAGACCAAGATAAACTTATTTGGTACAGATGGTGTCAAGAGTGTGTGGCAGCAACCAGGTGAGAACTACAAAGACAAGTGTGTCTTACCTACAGTCAAGCATGGTGGTGGTCTGGGGCTTCATGTGTGCTGCCAGCACTGAAGAGCTACAGTTCATTGAGGGAACCATGAATGCCAACATGTACTGTGACATACTGAAGCAGAGCATGATCCCCTCCCTTCGGAGACTGGGCCGCAGGGCAATATTCTAACAGGATAACGACACTAAACACACCTCTAAGACGACCACTGCCTTGCTAAAGAAGCTGAGGGTAAATGTGATGGACTGGCCAAGCATGTCTCCAGACCTAAACCCTATTGAGCATCTGACTGTGAGGTATCCTCAAATGGAAGATGGAGGAGCGCAAGATCTCTAACATTCACCAGCTCTGTGATGTCGTCATGGAGGAGTGGAAGAGGACTCCAGTGGCAACCTATGAAGCTCTGGTAAACTCCATGCCCAAGACGGGAAAATAATGGTGGCCACACAAAATTTTGACACTTTGGGCCCAAGATGGACATTTTTACTTAGGGGTGTACTCACTTTTGTTGCCTGCGGGTTAGACATTACTGGCCGTGTGTTGAGTTATTTTGAGGGGACAGCAAATTTACACTGTTATACAAGCTGTACACTCACTACTTTTACATTGTAGCAAAGTGTCATTTCTTCAGTGTTGTCACATGAAAAGATAGAATAAAATATTTACAAAAATGTGAGAGGTGTATTCACTTTTGTGAGATACTGTATATGTGTAGTAGTGGGATGTTAGACATACAAATTCTTTTACAAGAAGAAGGCGGGATAGAAACTACACTTTATAGAAAACCGACAGCCAGCAACACGGTATTACATGGCAATAGCTTTCATCCAACCCCCCGGCACATAGTATACCCTACTCCCAGTATCTTAGATTGCATCGAATCTGTTCAAACTACGAAGATTTTAAACGGGAGGCGGACTCCCTTCGAAAGAGATTGCTTATTAGAGGCTATTCGCGGACTACACTGCAAAAAGCTTATAATAGGACTTAGAAGCACAAAAGAGAGGAAGTTATGTTCCGAGGCCTGAAACAACCAAAAACAGAAATAGTCCGTTTAATAATATCTTATACTAGACAACATACACAAATTAGAAAAATACTTCAACAACATTGGTACAGACATCCATGTTCTCATCTGCCAGGTTTCCACCCATGGTCCAATATACTCCATGGCTATTGGATCAGTGTGAATCATCAAGACAGCATGAGCTGTGTACCTGTTAGGCAGAGAAACCAAAAACTATATCCACTCATTCTAGCCCCTACCTAGGAGGGCTCTACATCTGCATGGCAGGGTCTGTTTGATTATTCACCTGCTGGGATGGTGCTCTGATGTGAGAAGCTGCAGTGTCAGTGTTCCTTTAGCAGTAATTAACCCCTTACAGGTTTTTCTCACCCAGCAATCAAACAACTGTTACACTGTCTTTTTTGACAGCTTAGGAGACTTTAGCAGCCGTAGTTTAAATTACGAAAAAAAAATACTTAATAGCTTGAGTAGCAATTATATATGTTATAATATTTATTTTATCAATAATATGGAGTTCTCCCTTGCAGCGTGTCTGTTTATCATGGATTTATTTCTTACTGTGAAAAGTCCTTGTTCCGCTGCAGCCTAATCCCTCTATGCTGTGGCCGCTCTATGCAGGTTATAGCTGGAGGAGAGCAGCGTCTTCCTTACTGATACTGTTCCTGGATTGTCAGCCCTTCTGCAGGCCTCATAAAGCTGGTGTATGGGAAGCTGACTAATGGACACTTTCTATTAAATCTCTCCAGATCTGCATGTATTATGCACACCGTAGACTGGGCCTTTGGTGCTTGACAGGCAAAACCCTGTATAAATTTCCTGCTTTGTTCAGGCATCCAGGGAGGAAGATGACCCCTACCAACAGGTTGCCACAGGTAGTCAAGACACTGTAAAGGAGTCTGTTACATCTCTCCCTGTGCAAGGAGTCTCAACTCTGACCATGTCAAGCTTTTTCCTTGTAGGACCAGTCAACTGACCAATTTAACCCTTGTCAAACAATTCCTAAAAGGAAGATGAGGATGGTCTATAAGCAGGTTTTTGTACCTTCCTTCCTGCAGAGTTACCTGCAATGCAAGTATGTTTAGCTCTTCCAAAGGAGTGCATTGCCTTTTTTCCCTATGATGTTTAAGCTAGAAGCTCATGCTAGAAGAGTGGTGCAAATTGAACAGAAGGACAGAGCAGCGGAATGTCTTAGTGGTCATCACCTTGCAGCACTAGGTTGTTCAGTTCAAACCCCAACCAGAACACTTCTACCTGCACTGCAGGATATCAGATTAGGCACTTGTGAAGAGGGAGAGGTCTTCCAGTATAATGAGTCACCTATTTGGTTGACGTGGCCTTCAGGAGCTTAGTTTTATACATGGAGAAGCCATTGGGGGATGCTGTGTCCTTCAGGGGTATACTCAATAATAATGATTAGGTGGGTCCTTGGGGGGTTTAGGGTCTTCTGGTGCTAACTTTGTGTTGGACTTGTCCCTAAGGGGTATATCTGTCTGCAGTTGTAGCCTGTGAACCTGCCCTAACCTTTGCCTCTCTTCCAATGTATTGGAAGTTGGGATGAAGAATATTGATTCTATCCTAAAGAATAATTCTACAAGTTGGACAATCTTGTCTGTATTGCAAGAGTTTAAACTGTATCCTTTAAGGGCTAGCTTCATTTGATAGCAATGAGCTGCATTTAGTCCGGCCTCCTGCTTTAGGGCTCTTTCACATGGGCGTTCCGTATGTCCGTTTTTCATCCCATCCGTTTGCGGATGAAAAACGGACATAATGTATCTCTATGTAAATACGGATGTCATCGGATGATCATCCTCTGACATCTGTTTTTTGTCAGTTCAGTTCAGTTCAGTTTTTTTGAACGGAGGAGAACCCTATTTTTTCTTCCTTTCAAAAAACGGAACTGAAGCAAAAACGGATGTCAGTGGTGTCATCCGCAGACATCCGTATTTACATAGACATGCATTATGTCAGTTTTTCATCCGCAAACAGATGGGATGAAAAACGGACATACGGACCGGATGACACAAGTGTCATCCGTGTCCGTTACAAAAAAAAAAAAAAGGACCTGATCGGGCAAAAAAAAAAGGAACGCCCGTGTGAAAGAGCCCTTACTCTAAGGGCTCTTTCACACGGGCGTTCCTTTTTTTTTGCCCGATCAGGTCCTTTTTTTTTTTTTTGTAACGGACACGGATGACACTTGTGTCATCCGGTCCGTATGTCCGTTTTTCATCCCATCCGTTTGCGGATGAAAAACTGACATGATGCATGTCTATGTAAATACGGATGTCTGCGGATGACACCACTGACATCCGTTTTTGCTTCAGTTCCGTTTTTTGAAAGGAAGAAAAAATAGGGTTCTCCTCCGTTCAAAAAAACTGAACTGAACTGAACTGACAAAAAACGGATGTCAGAGGATGATCATCCGATGACATCCGTATTTACATAGAGATACATTATGTCCGTTTTTCATCCGCAAACGGATGGGATGAAAAACGGACATACGGAACGCCCGTGTGAAAGAGCCCTAAATGTCTGCCGAATGAAAGAAAACTGCAGTTCTAGAGTCATGTCTAAAGCCTCGTACACACGCATCGATTATTGGCCGGGAATTTTCGGCCAACGTCCGATCGGCCGATTTTTGGCTTGTTAGTATGATGCTTCCGACAACCGACTCCGACTTTTCGGCCGAAAAAAATCTGGAGTGCAGGCTATAAATTTTTTGTTGGCCGTCAACGCAACGGCCGATTTTCCGTCAGTCAGTACAGATTTCGGCAGACAAAAATCTGATGAGCAAGTCTGGGCATGCTCAGAGAAGAAAAAACACACGAAAAGTAAACCAGCGCATGACATCACTTCTGAAGTAGATTTTTGTTGGCCGAGAAAATTCGTGTGCAGTTTAGGCACATTCCAACCAACAAAACACAACTTGGACAAAAGTTGGACGATCGGTCGGCCGATAATCGTTAGGTGTGTACGAGGCATTACTCCAAAGAGCAGAGGCGGCTCTAGGCTTTGTGAGGTGTTAGGCAAAATTTAGACACGAGGCCCCACTCACCCCCTTTGCATTTGGTTAAGGAAGAACCCCGAGGCTGAGCATCTTATTACTGCTGCTGCTTGTGTGGGTGGGATGTGTACTGTGGCTATCACATGGGATGAATAGCAGAGGGATGGGACTGGGAACCATGGGGTAGGGGAGAAGGAGGAGGGGGTAAAAGGGGGGAGGGTAGAGGAGATCTGGAGTGAAACTGGGGGACCCTGGTCTGTATAGTAATAAAAAAGGAGAAGGATTTGTGCTCGCATGAGGGAAAGAGGGGGGGAGCAGAAGAAAGGTATAGTGAGAGAAAGAGAGAAAATAAATGAAAAGAGAAAGGAATGGACAAAGAAAGAGAAAAGAAAGGAAGGAATGGAGAGAGAAAGAAAGAGGGGAGGGAGAAAGAAAAAGAAAGAAAGAAAAGAGGGGAGAAAGAAAGAAGGGAGAGGAAAAAAGAAAGAGAGAAAGAAAGAGAGAAAGAGAGAAAGAAAGAAAGAAAGAAAGAAAGAGAGAAAGAAAGAGAAAGAAAGAAAGAAAGAAAGAAAGAAAGAAAGAAAGAAAGAAAGAAAGAAAGAAAGAAAGAAAGAAAGAAAGAAAGAAAGAAAGAAAGAGGGAATGAATGGACAGAGAAAGAGAGAAATAAAGAAGAAAGAAAGAAAGAAAGAGGGGAAGGAGAAAGAAAAGAGGAGAGAAGGTAAAAAAGAAAGAGGGGAGAACAAAAAAAGAAAGAGGGGAGGAAGAAAAGAAAGAAAGAAAAAGGGAAAGGAATGGACAGAGAAAGAGAGAAAGAACAAGACAAATAAAGAAATCAAGAAGAAAGAAAGAGGGGAAGGAGAAAGAAAGAAAAGAAGGGAGGGAGAAAAAAAAGAAGACAGGGAGAAAAAAAAGAAAGAAAAGGGGAAAGGAATGGACAGAGAAAGAGAGAAATAAAGAAGAAAGAAAGAGAAAAGAATGAAAGAAAGGAATAGAGGAAGGAAGGAAAAGTACCCCTTACATCATAATAGTCACTGGAAGGAGAAGGGAGAGGATGGATGGATGGCTGGATCAGGCGCCATCTTTTCTCTTCTGGTTGTTGGTGTTCAATCTTCCCGCCCACACATCATCTTCTCTGAGGAGAAAACTGTCAGGGAGTGTGGGGGCTGGGCAAGCACAGGAGGAGAGGGCGGGAGGAGGAGGAGCAGAAGCAGCTCTCTCTCCTCCCCCATCTCTGACAGCGGCTCTAGTATCTGGCTGTGATCTGGAGATGTCGGTGAGCTCCTATCCCCGGTGAGTTGCTCCTGATCACAGCCCTGAATCGTAGCAGATTGTACTGCTTACAGACCGGCCGGAACTTGGGACTGTGCTAATGGCAGGGAGATCCCTGCTGCCAGCCCCAGAGGCGGATCTTTAACTCGGCAAATAAGGCAGCCGCCAGGCCCCTGTGAGCGCAAGACCTTAGGCGACCTCCTAATTTGCCTAATTAAAGAGCAGCCTCTGCTAAAGAGGTTTGCTCCTGCAGTTCCAACTTGAAGTCCAGAAAGAATTGAAGAGAGAAAGAGAGTCCTCAACCAAATAGTCAGCAAAGAGCTCCACTTCTGGGGGAGAGGTTGCTTACTGGTCTTTTTTAGATTGTGCCACCCATACATATCTTATGGGGTCCTGGTTACTCCTCTTCTGATTGGAGGGTACAGCTTTGGTCTCAGACATTTGGACCTACAGGACAAGCCCTTCAGGCCACGCTTGAACATTCAGTCACCTTTAAGCCACTGACTGCACTGTAAAACCAATCATATGGGCTGTTCAGCCGCTTGATTGTTCTAACAGGCGCCGCCCTCCAGAAAGTAAAAAAATATTGTTTTTTTTTCAAAATTGTTGGTAATTTTTTGATTATAGCGCAAAAAATAAAAACCGCAGAGGTGATCAAATAACCCCCAAAAGAAATCTCTATTTGTGGGGAAAAAAAGGATATTGATTTTATTTGGGTACAGCGTCGCACGACCGCGCAATTTTCAGTTAAAATAACACAGTGCCGTATTGCATGGTCATGAAGGGGGGGTAAATCTTCCGGGGCTGAACAGACAATTGCGCTGTCGTGCGGCGCTGTAACCAAATACAATTGATGTCCTTTTTCCCCACAAATAGAGATTTCTTTTGGGGGTATTTGATCTCCTCTGCGGTTTTAAATTTTTGCGCTATAAACAAAAAATATATATATTTTTACTTTCTGCTATAAAACATCCAATAAATAAATTTAAAATGATCACATTTCTTTATCAATTTATGCCAATATGTATTCTGCTACATGTTTTTGTTTAAAATAAATCTCAATAAGCATATATTAATTGGTTTGCGCAAAAGTTATCTCATCTATAAACTATGGGATATATTTATGGAATTTTTATTTTTTTACTAGTAATAGCGGCGATCGGTGACTTACAGCGGGACTTTATTGCGGCGGACAAATCAGACACTAACTGACACTTTGTGGGAACCAGTGACACCAATACAGTGATCAGTGCTAAAAATATGCACTGTCACTGTACTAATGACACTGGCTGGGAAGGGGTTAACATCAGGGGCAATCAAAGGGTTAAATGTGTGCCTAGCCAGTGTTTGTGTATTGGGGAGGTGCTTTTACTAGGGGAAGGCATGGATCAGTGCCTCTGCTTTGCAGGAACACAGGATCCATGCTTTCACTACTGACAGAACGGCAATCTGCCTTGTTTACATAGACGGATTGCCATTCTGCCTGTGTACCGAACGATCAGCGGGTGCTGGCGGACATCACTTCTGCGGGACCTGCTGTGTAGAATCACAGTAGTAGGGAGCCGCCGGCAGAGCACACTTGCACACGCTACCTGGAAGTGCAGGATCACGTTTATATACGGGGTTCTGACTGAACAACTGCTATAGGGCGGTCGGAAAGTGGTAAAGACTTTTTTCTTTCACACCCCCAAATTTTGAGTCCCCCAAAATTACATTCCAGGGGTAGGAGAAGAAAAGCAGCGCCACCTCAGTGTAGATTAAAAGGTTATTTATTACATAAAAACAACGTAGTAACTCACACAGAGGAAATCGTTGATCAGCAAATGGTAATAGTTCTTCTGCAACACTGCAGGGATGTTCGGGAAGTACACTGTGGCGGCCGTGGTCCTGGCTGTGCCAGTGGAGTCCGACACTTCCTGTGGTTCTGGCAGCGTTCAGTATCCAGGCTTACATCCAATAGTGGCAGGGGGGTGCTCGCGTTCGGAGCATGCGTGCTCCTTCCTCAGGCAATGCTGATTTGTGTGACAGACTGGGAGTTTTATAGCTGAGGGACTCAGGGGGCGGGAGCTTGTTGCTGTTGAGATGCGATATATACAATGAGTCATCAGGTCAGAACAGGAAGTCATATGACAGAAAGTCTCCGGGGGTGGGGGCCTGTTGCTGTGGAGATGCGGTATATACAATGAGTAATCTGGCCAAAAAAGGAAGTCATGTGACAGAGAGTCTCCGGGGGCGGGGGCCTGTTGCTGTGGAGATGTGGTGTATACAACCAGTTGTAAAAAAAAAAAAAAAAAAAGTATGAAATAAATAAAAATTAAAAAAAAAAATAAAAAAAAAATATAATAATAAAAATGAAAATAAAAATAGAAATAATAAAAATAAAATTAGAGGTAAAGAAAAAAAAATATTATGAAAAAACTGATAATATTTAACCTAGAAAAAATAATAAGAAATAATGCATATGCACTATGTATAGGCACGTAAAGATGGGAATGAGATAAGTCCATGACGGAGAGGGGCTTCTCATAGTTAATTGAGATGAGGGTGGTAGTATTTAAAGGTAGAGGAAAAAGCAGAATATTAAGTATTCTGGAGAAATAATGCAGGATGTGAAGTATTGCTATATTTAGGATAATCAGTAGTAGTTTTAAAGTAGTGGGTTCACCTCAATTTCTCCGTTTAAGCCCCCCAGTGTCTCCTACCCCTTTTTGTCTGTTGCAGAGTCCCTCTAGCTCTGTATGAAGCCTGCAGCCACCTCCACCATCCATCTCCACTAACCCCAGGGATTGAACTATCCTGCATACTTCCTAAAAAGACTAACTACAGCCACAGTTGAAACTTTTTTCATAAGATCGAATGTACTTGACTCTTTCACTGGCGCAGGTCGAACGTTGTGTATATGTACCTGTCTTGTTTTTTCCAAAATTACATTCCAGATTCTGAATCTAGTAGGTGTTTAAAAGGGTCCTTAAAGCAAAGAAACCAAAAACAACTGTGTGAGGTCAACTAGGAAATTAACACCAAACTGTTAATCCGAGCATGCAGCCTGGAAAGGGGGGGGGGGGTGAGTGTGTGATGGTAATGGGCAGTAGTATATTTCTCTCCCCCTTAGTGGGAGTGGAGATGACCCCATCTATAAGGATATACAGTACATACACACACAGCACAAGGCCGTGTTCACACTACGAGACGTTTCTCTGGGCTGCAGTTCCTCTGAGCTCCACAAGGTGGTTATCTCACTTCTACCCAGACAGGAAGTCTCTAAGGAAGACAGGAAGTGATGTCACAGGAAGTGATGTCAATTATAAAAGAGACGTTTTCGGGTGAAAGGTGAGTTGGGAGGAAGTAGAGAGTAGACATTGCTGGACGTAGCAGCAGAGGAGGTAATACGATCTTAAATTCTATTTACACCCAGTAACCCCCCCCGTCATATCTGTTCTCTTCCTCCATATTCACTGTGACCTCTTTTATCTCCAACAGATGATGATACACACATATATAGTGTGGAAGCCTAGATTAACCCCTTCAGGGTCAGAACATTCCTCCACTTACGGGTTCGGGAAATTCTCTTCATTCTGGAGATTTGTCACCTTTCCCACCAATCATCTTCTCACCTTAGCAGTCTCTTGTAACGAGGGATGAGATTTGGATTTGGTGTGTGCTGAAATTCGCACTTTCACACCCTTCCTCTGAAGATACAAATATCCCCATGCCTCACTACATTAACCATGTGCCTGTCCCTCCTGTAGGCCCAGGATCGGCATGGTGGATGGAGTGGAGGGTGATCAGTTCTCAGATCTCCTCTCTGGGGAATGAATCCAGAAGAGACGAGCATTTCATCACTTCCAGGTTCAGTGCCATAATTCCCTGGTCACTGTGGTCAGTGACGAAGCTGGTTGATCCCGATCTGTATTTCATCAGCTTCACTGGGGGTCCATAGGTTACGTTGGAGGTCTAATGGACTCCTAATGTCTCCTTAAAGAGGACCTGTCATTTATATTAAGTTGTCACAAAGGGGGGTATTGGCCGCACACTAGAGTGAGAGATTCTGGGGCCGGTATTACCGGGTTTCTCGAAACGAATGACCTGTAGGAGCTTATACAGCGTTATCTTCGCACCATGTTGGGTAGTGAATTTAGACACTTTTTCATGGGGACACACAGTTGTAAGAGTTGACATAATTGTGTGTGTGTGTGTGTGTGTGGGGGGGGGGGGGGGTGCTTTGTTTTTACAAGCATAACATGCAGATTTTATCATGTGTGAAAATTTAATTTTGTTTAAGGCCCATCTCTGGGGAAACAAAAAATGACCAAAACCCAAATAAGCATTTAACCCTCGTATAATGGGGGCAGCCCCACTTCAAGGGTTACATGGTCATTTTTTGTGTAGGGAACCAGTAAAAGCACTTTTACTTATCCGATCCTCTGATCCCTCAATACCGGCACTCTCCTCTACTCCCCTACACTCTGGCAGTAGACTGTCCCTCCTCCTTTCCAATCAAGGGCTTTGGGCTCTGCATTGGTCTTGATGGTCTCAGAGAACCTGTGACCACTCTTTATAAAAAGATCCTCCTAAGTAACCCAATCTACATGTTCCAATTGCCACTACGGGCAACCTGCCTATAACCCCTTATATCCCCATCCCAATATTGTCCAACCAATGCAATCCAGATAATTTCTTCCTTATCCGTCTACAGAGAAACCCGTATAGATCACATGACCACACTAATGAGGATGGAGGAGGATCAGAGTCACATGACTGAGAGGTTATTAAGCCTCACCCTGGAGATCATCTACCTGCTGATTGGAGAGGTGAGGAGGATTCTGGGAGGTCACATGACATCACTCTTATCTCTATTAATAAAACACAGACCGGACCGGAGAGGTGGGGAGGATTCTGGGAGGTCACACAACATCTCACTTGTCTAGTCTGATCAATAGACCATGTTCTTATTGTAGACCTGTAGATTATGTCAGATGATTGATATCGGTTTATCTTTCTTCTGATCTGTAGGATTGTGTTGTAGTGAAGAAGTCTAGTGGAGAGCCAATCTCAGGGGGATGGAGCAGGACTCAAATCCCCACCATGGTGCCTCCACCTCGTTCTCCTATACATGAAAGTAACAAAGAGCAGAAGATCCTGGAACTGACCACCATGATGGTCCATCTGCTGACAGGAGAGGTGAGGGGTGCTGGGAATTCTGGGACATTATCCAGTAACAGACAAGGGATGTGTCTTGATGGTGACTGTATCATTGTGTGTGTCAGGTTCCTATAAGGTGTCAGGATGTCACTGTCTATTTCTCCATGGAGGAGTGGGAGTATTTAGAAGGACACAAGGATCGCTACAAGGACGTCATGATAGAGAATCAGCCATCCCTCACATCACCGGGTAAGAGGAGACTTTATTGTAAAGGAGAGAGCAGTACGGAGGCTCCACCTAGATCCCCCATCATCTGATAAACATATAGAAACAATGTATTCAGTCTATGGAGGAGGATGGAATAACGGGGACATTTATAGAGGAGGACACTCCTACAGAGATCAGCACAGGTGAGTCATTAACACTAAATACATGTAATGCACTGGTTACTGAATACCAATATTATGAGTCCTGACCCCTGCACTATACAGTAAACCCCCCTCCATTGCGGGGTTTACGTTCCGGACCCAGCCGCGAAATAGAAAAACCCTATTAAAATGCATTGTAGTGTAGGCATGGTTTTTTTTACTATCACTGTACGTGTAAAAGCATTTTAAGGTCTTTAAACACACTTTTAAAACAATAGAAACTCATTTAAACACATAAAAGATACTGAGAGACATAGCAAGAGCTATGGAAAACACAAAAATATTTCATTTTTAAGGATTTATATAGTAAAATAACATTACAAAAAAAACGCGATATACCGGGACCGCAAAAACTGAACCGCGATGGAGCGGGGGTTTACTGTATACTCTTATGTTGTGCATTACATGCTCCTGACCCCTGCTCTGTAAACTCTATATTGCACATTACATACTCCTGACCCCTGTACTATATACTCCATGTTGTACATTACATACTCCCGACTCTGCACTATATACTCTATGTTGTACATTACATAGTCCTGACTTCTGCTCTCTACCCTCTACCCACTGCTATATACACACATATGATGGATTCTCTGTTGTTACACCCATTTTCTACCAGCTGGACATTTAATATCCGTAGATAGTGACTAGATGTCCCGCACATCAAGGTGTGGCCTACCGTAGGTTCCAGACTGAGACTGCCATTTATTATCATACAGCAGGTCTTGACTTGTTGTGTGGCTCCTGGGACACCTAGTCACCCTCTACCATTTACTAGTTACCTTGAGGGGGGGAATTGTAAGATCCTCAGAGACAAAGCTGCCTGATGTGGGCGGAGTCCTGGTTTAGGGGAACCAATCTGCTGATGTCTATTAATAATCTTTGTATTTCTATTTTAGTAGATGGACGGGAGATGAGGAAAACCTCAGAGGATTGTCTCACTTTGTCTCCAGACTGTAAAGTAGAAGATGAGGACATCACACAGTATAGTCCAGGAGAAAACTCGGCTACCTCAAATGTCCATCCGGCACCACACAGTGTAGATGGACCATCGTATTCCTCTTATCCTGAGGAACCTCAGACTGTGAGGGACAGTGCCGGACCATCGTATTCCTCTTATCCTGAGGAACCTCAGACTGTGAGGGACAGTGCCGGACCATCGTATTCCTCTTATCCTAAGGAACCTCAGACTGTGAGGGACAGTGCCGGACCATCGTATTCCTCTTATCCTGAGGAACCTCAGACTGTGAGGGACAGTGCCGGACTATCGTATTCCTCTTATCCTGAGGAACCTCAGATTGTGAGGGACAGTGCCGGACCATCGTATTCCTCTTATTTTGAGGAACCTCAGACTGTGAGGGACGGTGCCAGCTTTCCAACAGATAAGAGGTTTTCCTGTACTGAGTGCGGGAAGTGTTTCCATAATAAAGCCCGTCTTAATGAGCATAAAAGATCTAACATGGTAGAGAAGCCATATTCCTGTGCTGAGTGCAGGAAATGTTTCTGTTCTAAATATGGTCTCAATTTGCATAAACGATCTCACACAGGGGAGAAACCTTTTCCCTGTCCTGAGTGGGGGAAATCTTTTTCACAGAAGTCTGATCTTTACATACATCAGAGATCTCACACAGGGGAGAAGCCGTTTTCCTGTCCTGAGTGCGGGAAATGTTTTTCACAGAAGTCCAATCTTTACAAACATCAGAGGTCTCACACGGGGGAAAAGCCGTTTTCCTGCCCTGAGTGTGGGGAATGTTTTTCACGGAAGTCTCATCTTCTCACACATCAGAGATCTCACACAGGGGAGAAGCCATATTCCTGTCCTGAGTGCGGGAAATGTTTTTCACGGGAATCTCTTCTTCACACACATCAGAGATCTCACACGGGGAGAAGCCATATTCCTGTCCTGAGTGCGGGAAATGTTTTTCAGATAAGTCCAATCTTTACACACATCAAAGATCTCACACGGGGGAGAAGCCGCATTCCTGTCCTGAGTGCGGGAAATGTTTTTCAGTAAAGTCTCATCTTAACAGCCATCAGAGATCTCACACGGGGGAGAAGCCGTATTCCTGTCCTGAGTGCGGGAAATGTTTTTCAGAGACATCCCATCTTTACACACATCAGAGATCTCACACTGGGGAGAAGCCGTATTCTTGTCCTGAATGTGGGAAATGTTTTTCAGATAAGTCCTCTCTTTCCAAACATCAGCGATCTCACATGGGGGAGAAGCCGCTTTCCTGTCCTGAGTGAGGGAATTGTTCCTCACTGAAGTCCTGTCCTTCTGTACATCAGGGATCCCACACAACCCTCGAGGTGTATTTGTGCCTTGAGTGTGGGAAATGTCTTCTATATGAATGTTGGTGGACATGTGTGGAAGAAGCACACCCTGATATACACCTCAGATATACTCCATGGCTGATCTTCCTCATGTAAGAAACAGTTGATAAGGAGATGAGAGATGATCAGAGACATGGATGAAGTGTTGTACCGTGTTGGCTTTTCATTGGCTGAGTAAATTTTGGGGTGTAGAGTGGTAAGTAGAGCCGTGAAATGAAGGAATCACCTTCAGAATGTCTTGCTTGTCTGTGTGACGGTTACTGATAATGATATAGCGGGTAACAGAGCTAGAAGCTGTGAGATCCCATATATCTTTATCAGTAAACTTTACACAGACAAGACAGAAATTCTGAAGTTGATGTCCTTCATTTCAAGGCTCTACTTACCAGTGGTGACCCCGAAGCGTGTCTCTCTGTCTTCAGTCCATCCTTCCCCCATCCCCCAACAGGAGGGAAGGAGAACTCAGAGATAAACTAGGTGAGAACTTCTTTCCTTTGCTCCTGTGTGGGTTTGGGTGGCTTGGCGGAGTGCGGCACGAGAGGTAACACCGCTTGTCTTTATATTTCTACATATCTTGTCTGGGTGGAGGTTATTGGTTGGAAAATATTTATAGTGTTTGATTTTCTGTAAATAATTTCTGTTCCATTTGAAGGGAGATATTATGTGTGGTTTGATGAAGTGATTGGCTCAATAGTTACCACTTCACTTACATGTTTAGTTTTAATAAAATAGATGAACAAATATGACAAGCATTCATTCATCCATGACAAATGTTGGTCTTATTTTATTTCATTCAGTGATTTCCTATGATCATTGGGTCCATCTAGTGGTCATAATGCGATATTGAACCATTTTTCTGATTGAGGTATTTTGAGATCCTAGTTATGCATTTATGAGTACAGAAGACAATGAAGGACATAAATAAAACCACAGGATTAAACCAACCATTGATATACAACTAAAAACTACCACATTTGGCCTTTAGATGGCGCCAAGAATCATAGCAATTAGTGCCATCTAGTGTCCAAATGCAACATTTTTCATTTTAAATCAATGGAACTATTCAACCAGCTCAGCAAATCCCCTAATAACATTCATTGTTCCCCTAATCACACAGAAGGAATGTACATGCATTGTCACTGAGAGAATTGCTATGCAAATGTTCTAATATTTACCCCTAAATATCAGGAGAGGTTTATATAAAGATGGGAAGTATGGAGCAGATAAGTGAATAGACCTCCTAGCAAGGTTATTACCAGGCTGCAGCTAGGGGGAGCTCTAATGTGACCACAGCAGAGTGATCCCATCTAGCTCACATTAACCCTTTCACTGCCAGAGCTGTGTTTGCATTATTTTTGCACACATGGTAAAATGCAGATTTTGGGCCTGAAGATTAGATAAAACCCCCAAACATATATTTTCTGAAAGCAGAGGCCCTGGAGAATAAAATGGTGGTAATTGTTAAGGTGTTCCTCATACACAAATGTCACCTTCATATCCGGGTTTATTTTCTCCTTTCCCCCATTTTCTATGGTGCGATCTTTTCTACAATACTTTGTTATAATAATGTAACACATTGTGTATTATATTGTACACAAATTATTACCGACTCCGCCTCCACATTCCAGACAAGTCATTTTCCTGACCAATTGAATTTCCTCCTTTACCTTTTTATTAATTTTTTTGCACTCTTGTTAAAATTAAAGTTAGAATAAAAAATATATTAAACGAAAAAAAAATTGTGTGTGTCGTGCAATGATGACAGACTTCAGTATCCAGAAACAGCTGGTAGGTGACACTTCCATATACAGCCCAAGGAAGTGACAAGGAGCCCCTAGGAACCTTTGGAGGAACCCTGGCTGAGAGAGGCTGGACTATGCACTCATATATTATTATTATTATACAGGATTTATAAAGCGCCAGCAGTTTGCGCAGGCTCTACAATGTTAGGGCAAACAGTACAATTATAATAAAATTCAATACAGGAGGAATCGGAGGGTCCTGCTCTTTAGAGCTTACAATCTAGGAGGGAGGGTCAAGTGATACAAAAGGTAATAACTGAGGGGGATGGGCTGATGGAGAAAATAAAAGTACAGTAGTTAGATGGGGGGGGGGGGGCTGGCAGAATAGGTTTCTCTGAAGAGATGAGTTTTCAGGGAACACCTAAAGGTGCATAGAGTAAGAGATAGTGAGGCAGATTGGGGTAGGGAGTTCCACAGGATAGGAGAGGCTTCGGAGAAGTCCTGGAGGTGGGAGGAGGTGACAAGGGAACTAGAAAGTAGAAGATATTGGGAGGATCAAAGACGATGATTTGGTTGGAATATTGAGACCAGGTTAGTGGTGTAGCTGGGTGCCGAGTTGTGTGGATGGCTTTGGAAGTTACCGTTTGTATTGTGAATTAAATTTGTTGGGTAAGTGGCAGCCAATGAAGGGATTGGCAGAGAGTGGAAGCAGATGCTGAGCGGTTTGTAAGGTGGAGGAGTCTGGCAGCAGCATTCATGAGGGACTGAAGGAGGGATAGCCTATGTAAGCCAATGAGGAAGGAGTTGCAGTAGTCCGGTTGAGGGATAACCAGGGAGTAGGGATTGGCAAATGGTTTGGGACGGGCATAAGTTCGGTAGAGATGTACCGAACGGTTCCCGGCGAACTTCGAACGTTCGCGTTCGCCGCTGCGGGCGAACATATGCGATGTTCGGTCCGCCTCCTATACATCATCATTGAGGCAAACTTTGACCCTGAACATCACAGTCAGCAGACACATTCCAGGCCAATCAGCATACCTCCCTCCCACACCCTCCCACCTCCTATAAATAAGCAAGGGAAGCATCCATTTTAGATCATTTCTGTGTTACTGAGAGCAGGGAAAGTGCTGGTGCTGCTGCTGCTGTTATAGCTGGGGACAGTTCCCGGTCTTGTTAGCCAGTGTTCTTGGTACACTCCTGCTGTAAGGACAGCACCCCAAAAAGCCCTTCCTAGGGCTGGTATTTGAGGTTTTTTTTGGATATATATATATCTATTGTCCCCAAAAGCCCTTTTGAGGGCTGGTATTTGTGTATTTTTTTTTGTTCTGTGATATATATATATATATATATATATATATATTGTCCCCAAAAGCCCCTTTGAGGGCTGGTATTTGAGTATTTTTTTAATATATATATATATATATATATATATATATATATATATATATATATATATATGTAGCATGTCCAGAACCAGAAAAAAAAGATCATATAGGTGTAAAGGGGGTTCCCACCATCCCTGCTCTACTGAAAAATTATCTTTTTTTCTGGTTCTGGACATGCTACAGAGCTGAAACTTCACAGGTACACTTTTTAGACCCCCTAGACACTAAATCACACAAAAAAAGTTCTTAAAAATTGTCATTTTTGATAGAGAGCCAATTATTGGAAAAAAAAAAACTTAACAATAAAAAAATTCTTTGGATTTATTGTCTGGGGGGTCTAAAAAGTGTACCTGTGAAGTTTCAGCTCTGTAGCATGTCCAGAACCAGAAAAAAAATAGAATTAGGGTTAGGGCTAGGGTTAGGGTTAGGGTTAGGGCTAAGGTTAGGGTTATTTTTAGTGCTTAGGGTTAGAGTTAGAGGGGTAGGGGTAGGGCTACTAACTCTAACCCTAAGTATCTCACCGTAACCCTAACCCTAGCCCCTAACACTAAACCTAACCCTAACCCTCTAACCATAACCCTGACCCTCTAACCTTAACCCCAACCCTCTAAGCCTAGCCATAAAAATAACCCTAACCCTAACCCTAGCCCTAACCCTAATTCATATTTTTTTCTGGTTCCGGACATGCTACAGAGCTGAAACTTCACAGGTACACTTTTTAGACCCCCCAGACACTAAATCCAAAGAAATTTTTTATTTTTATTTTTTTTTAATTTTTCCAATAATTGGCTCTCTATCAAAAAATTACAATTTTTAAGAACTTTTTTTTGTGTGATCCCTCTCCGGCATGCCACAGTCCAGGTGTTTGTCCCCTTGAAACAACTTTTCCATTACTATTGTGGCCAGAAAGAGTCCCTGTGGGTTTTAAAATTCACCTGCCTATTAAAGTCTATGGCGGTTCGCAATGTTCGCCGGTTCGCGAACATTCGCCGATGTTCGCATTCGCCGTTCGCGAACAGCGAATTTTATGTTCGCGACATCACTAAAGTTCGGCTTGAACATCGTCTGTTTGGGTGTTCACCAAACACCCGAAATTTCTGTGTGCGTGTTTTTCTTTTCTTTTTTCATGTTTGCAATTTTTTTTTTTTTTTACAAAATATTTTTAAAGGAGCAGTGATTTTAATTAATGCTCAAAATGGAAAAAAAAAATTCCTTTAAATATAGTGCATGTGACTACTTGAAAAATTTGCAAAGATATCGGGCTTGAAAACGAACCATGCTAAGTCACAAGCTATGAATATATCTCTTGAGGAGGCAACGGTCTCTACTCTGAATCAATCCTACAATTTCATTTGGCAATCAGAGGCATTACTTTACCTCGGCATACACTTGTCAGCATCCTTACCCACGCTATATTCCAGAAACTACCCACCCCTTTTTACTCGTCTACTGACTGACATGGATAGTTGGTTGCTTCATCCTCCCTTGTGGTTTGGCAGACTACACCCGGTAAAGATGAATATCCTCCCAAAGGTGTTGTATTTGTTTTGTACACTACCAATAGCACTGTGTAGATCTGAAGTGAAGACGTTTCAAGGTAAAATGCTATCTTTTATTTGGGGGAAAAAGAGGCCTAGGGTGAATAGACATACGCTGTATGCACCTAGAAGACGGGGCGGCCTGGGAATACCAGATCTGTTGAAATATTACTACGCTGCATAATTGGCCCAATTGGCAAAATTTCACTCTACCCAATCCCGTACTATTTGGATGCAGTTGGAGGCACGCTCAGTCCCTGACAAACTGGTCTCTCATATTCTATGGATTCCATCAAGGGAACGTCCCCCGATTCTATGCCCGGCCTTATCTCATTCACTGGACATCTGAGATAGACTGTCAAAATTTCACAACTTCAAATCACCTCACACCCCCTTGGCTCCTATACTCAATAACAGAGCATTTTCATGGTGGACCAACAAAGGTCTCATACGCATAGCGGATTTTTGCGATCACAGGGGTATCTTAACAAGACAGAAGTTAATTGAGAAATATGCCATGCCTTTGTCTGAATCCTTCCGCTTTACTCAAATCACGAATTTCTTGCGCACCCTGTCATAGCACTCTGATATAGTCACGGTGTCCCCCATGGAACTTTTATGTCAGAAGTTTGATAAGTCAAACAGCCATATATCTGAGCTATATAATATATTGAGAGACTTTTCTACTAAGTTGACCTATATGGTGCAGTGGGAAGCAGATATACACGACAGCAGTGAGCCGGACGACTGGTAACTTATGGCCCAGGATGCTTCGAGATCGTTAATCAACACTTCCATCATAGAGGCAAACTATAAAGTGCTTCTCCGGTGGTATATGGTGCCGTTGCTGCTAGCTACTTATGTACCCTAGGCGTCCCCATTGTGCTTTTGTGGCTGTGGTCAGCAAGAACCGATGTACCATATCTGGTGGCAATGCCACAAGGTACAGCGTACTATCAGTGCCCATCAGTGCCGCCCGTCAGTGCCACCTCTCAGTGCCCAGCAGTGCCACCTCTCAGTGCCCAGCTGTGCCGCCTATCAGTGCTCATCAGTGCCGCCTATCAGTGCTCATCAGTGCGGCATATTAGTACCTCCTCATCAGTGCCACCTCATCAGTGCCCATAAGTGCCACCTCATTAGGGCCCATCAGTGCAGCCTATCAGTGCCGCCTCATCAGCGCACATCAGTGAAGGAGAGAAATTTATTTATTTTCAAAATTTACTTGCAGAAAATAAGAAAAACTTTTTTTTTTTCAAAATTTTCAGTCTTTATTTTTTTTTTTTTGTAAAAAATAAAAAACTCAGAGATGATTAAATACCACCAAAAGAAAGCTCTATTTGTGTGAAAAAATGATAACAATTTCATATGGGTACAGTGTAGCATGACCGCGCAATTGTCATTCAAAGTGTGAGAGCTCTGAAAGTTAAAAATTGGTCTGTATGGGAAGGGGGTTTAAGTGCACAGTAGGCAAGTGGTTAACAGGGAAGTCTCTGAGAATGATTGTGGAGATTTCAGAAGAGAGAAAGTAGGGCAGCCAGGCAGAGAAGTCATCAAGGAAAGTTAATACCGGTCCAGCGGGCCGATAGATCACAGCAATTCTTGAGGAGATTGGAGAAAATAGACGTATACAGTGAGCTTCAAATGATGAGAGGGAGGAGAGTGGAGAACCTGGAAGGTGCTCTGTGAGGATAGGAGGATTCCACACTCCACCTCCCTTGTGTTCCCTAGGTCTAGATTTACACCTACTTCATTCATCTTATGGTGTTTATCAATAAATGAAGTAAACTGATCCATGTGCAAATTCATTTACAACATAAAGTGCTTTGTGCTCAAGATGCTGTTCCCTGCAGATCCACTGCTTGCACTTTACACCTACTTCATTATATTATAATATTTTCTATAGTAAAAACCTGTGCAGATTCATGAAATCATACAATATTTTGTGCTCAATATAGTGTTCTCTGCAAGTCCACTGCTTCCACTTTGCATCTACTTCAACAAAGTTCTGTTGCTCCATAAAAGTCCACAAATGAATGAAAAGTTGATAAGGTGTGAAAGTTCTCCGTGCTCCAAACTGTGCCAGCTGTAGTGGCCACGCCTTCTTCCACCTCTTACACACGTGATGGTGAGGGCGCCCCCTTAGTAGTGCTTCCCCATTCACCAGAGCAATATGACTCCCAGCTTTTCATCTACCAGAGTCACAAACATCCTTCACACTCTCCTCACCTCTGATGGCAAAGGAACTGGATCCTCCTCGCTCACTCCTGCTGCGCTTTCTGTCAGTCTCCCTCCTAGACTCGGCTTCCTCCTCCGACCGCTGTTCCAGCAGGAGCTCCGCCTCTTCATACACACTCAGGGAGGAGAGAAAGGGGAAGGATATACAGTACATACACACACAGCACAAGGCCGTGTTCACACTACCAGACGGTTCTCAGGGCTGCAGTTCCTCTGAGCTCCACAAGGTGGTGATCTCTCTTCTACCCAGACAGGAAGTCTCTATGGAATACAGACAGGAAGTCTCTATGGAATACAGACAGGAAGTGATGTTAGGTAAAGAGGATGTTCCATAGAATGTAGAGGGAGACACAGCAGGATTTGGTGGCAGAGGAGGTAATAAGTAGATTAACCCCTTCAAGGGGATCAGTTGATTATTAATATATCTTGCTTCCAAAGCTGACCACACATGGATGGAAATGTGACCGATCCCTGCTGAACCATCTGAATTTCCATGTATCTATGGTCACCTCCCCTCCCCCTCATCTCCTTCATTATGTAAGTCATGCTGAGATAATCTCCCATTGGCTGAGCAATATTCTCATTTGTCTCTGAGCTCCTTCTTGCTATTCCTCGTCCTGCCTGTTGTTTCCTTGCATTGATTTTCTGTGTAGTGACCCCGGCTTCATCTCTTGGATGCGCTCGTCTGTTGCTTGTCCTGACCTTTATCCTGATTCCTGGATCTCCTCCCCATCTCTCCTCCATATCCTCTTACACAGCTTTTATCCACACCTGCAGTGACCCTGGGGGGGGGGGGGGGGGGAAAGTTGGTACCAGCATGCAGCAAAATCCATCCCCACCATTAGGGACTCTGGAGAAAATTGTCTGCTATTTACACTCCGTTCCTCCGCACGTCACCTGCTCACATGAAAGCTTACTTTCACACATTCCTAACAGATTTCTGTATGGTAAAGGTCAAAGTTCACTCTTTATTTTAGGAGAAGTGGGAGGCACCCAGGAACAATGATTTGGTTTGCACAGGAGACTCATATAGAGGGCCCCTCACATCTCCCCTTCCAAATGTTCCTCCAGAGTCTATATGTCCTATGATATCACTCTGACCTCACAGCTCCTCCCCCCCCCCCCCCCCCCCATGTCCCTCCATCTGTCTTTTTTTTCTCATGCTCTTAGGATGTGGGCGGACCCTTGGCATCCTCACTAGCAAAGTGGGTCTGTTGGTCCTGCGTTGTATGTAATGATGTCCGAATGTCTGCAACAAGCTTTTACCCTGCGCAGTGTGGGGGTCCTGTGTGGGTAAATTGTACCTCAGTCTGAGGTGGGGCTTTAATCAAATGGAAACCTGAATGGTGAGGTGAGGAGGATTCTGGGAATTTCATTTGATTTTACTATTTGTGTTCAGATCTAGAGTTTTCCTCCTGTGAAGTCTGGAGATCATATGACCATCACATTGCCTCCACCTCCCTCCCTGATAGAATAGAGAAATAAAAAGAAGATTCTAGAAGTCACCAGAGAGATCATTGAGGAGAGGTGAGCGGTGCTGGGAATTCTGGGACATTATCCAGTAACAGACAAGGGATGTGTCTGGATGGTGACTGTTATCATTGTGTGTCAGGTTCCTATAAGGTGTCAGGATGTCACTGTCTATTTCTCCATGGAGGAGTGGGAGTATTTAGAAGGACACAAGGATCTCTACAAGGACATCATGATGGAGAATCAGCCGCCCCTCACATCACCGGGTAAGAGGAGACTTTATTGTAAAGGAGAGAGCAGTACGGAGGCTCCACCTAGATCCCCCATCATCTGATAAACACATAGAAACAATGTATTCAGTCAGTGTGTGTGTTTCCTACAGATGGATCCAGTAATGGGAACCCACCAGAGAGATGTCCCCGTCCTCTGTATTCCCGGGATTCCACACAGGAAGGTCACACCATCCCTCACCATCATCAGGTAGATGAGGAACAATCACTGATAGTATAATTAGGATCTGTACATTATCTGCATTGTTACCATTGATGTCATTTTTATTATATATTCAGAGTGGAAACCTGAGAGTGTCTAAAGTTAAGGTTAAAGAAGAGATAAAAGAGGAGGATGATGAGGATGGGGTGATGGAGGAGTCAGAGTTTCTAAAAGAATACAAAGATCTGTACCAGGACACCATGGAGGAGTCATCCAGCTACAGAAACCCACCAGAGAGATGTCCCCGTCCTCTGTATTCCCAGGATTCCACACAGGAAGGTCACACCGTCCCTCACCATCATCAGGTAGATGAGTGACAATTATTGGTAGTTCTGATTTATATACAGTATATTTGTTACAAGAAATGTTTTATTATTTATTCAGAGTGGAATCCTCGGGGATGATAATATTGATGTTAAAGAAGAGTATAAAGAGGAGGATGAGGAGTATGGAGTGATGGAGGAGTTTTCAGAAGGACACAAGGATATGATGGAGCCACCTAATACCAGGAACCCACCAGAGAGATGTCCCCGTCCTGTGTATTCCCGGGATTCCACACAGGAAGGTCACACCATCCCTCACTGTTACAAGGTTGGTGAGACAGAGATTCTAAAACACAAACTCATGAAGACAATGTGTGGATTGTTAATGTGATGTTGCAATAATAAAGCTTATATTTTACAGATGTTATTCTCTCTCATTTTCTTGGTTTAGAGTGGAGATCCAATCGATATAGAATTTGAGGTTAAAGCAGAAGAAGAGACGTATGTGAGGGATGATCAGCAGTCTATGGAGGAGGATGGAATAACGGGGACATTTATAGAGGAGGACACTCCTACAGAGATCAGCACAGGTGGGTCATTAACACTAAATGCATTCCTCCACCCATACTGCTCACTGATTGGTCCAGAGTAGGGCGGGGACTGGGTGATATCAGCCTGTAATCCCCTGGTCACTTTCTTGAGCTGTGTTCCCCGTCCTGTATTCCTGTATTTCTCTCGGATAATCTTCCTTCTCTATGCTGCAGACACAATTTATGTATCTAGACTGGATTTATGGAGATTCTGGGGTTTGGGGAGTGTTAGATGTATTATAAGATTTAAACACAGTAACAAATTGAAGCCAAACTCCATCTCACACTTTATAATTAGTTACAGCAAACTGTTTTTTCCTTTGGGATAAAGTTTACAAGAATAAATAAAAGCTGATCAATGTAAGCACCCCTGTCAGTGGTAAATGGTCTGCCCCATTCCAGTAACTGATACATTCTGCTTTAGAGTTGGAGCTTTTATAGAACAGATTTACTGGCCAGATCACCAGATGAAAATATAAGAAATCCTAAAAAGGAAAACTAACATCATATCTAAGAATCGATAAGCTGCAATATAATAAATATTTTCTTTGGGTTTAATGTCTTACATTAAGAATATTTATATTTTGGTTCAGCCATTCCAGTAGGAGGTTTATGTCACTGGTGCATGCTGGGGGAAGAAATAAATATTTGGGAAAGGCCATGTGCTCGCTCTCTTCCCCTGGGATGAGGTGTAGGGAGGGGCTGCTGGATGGAGCTCTGCTGTTGGGTCCATTTGCCTGTTTTGGGGCCTAACATGTGCTGAAGTGGTTGTGAAGCTGTCCTGCCTGGTCTGGAGGAAGCTGTGCCAAGGAGGAGACCCAGGGGAGGCCCCTTGCTGGAAGGAGCCATGAAGAAGACCGGTCTCTAAGGAGGGCCTGGTGACTCACTTGGAGGACGCACTGCAATTTGGGAATGTGCTTACAGTGTTACTCAGTCGGCTTATATCAGTGATGGTGAACCTTGGCACCCAGATGTTTTGGAACTACATTTCCCATGATGCTCAACTACACTGCAGAGTACATGAGCATCATGGGAAATGTAGTTCCAAAACATCTGGGGTGCCAAGGTTCACCATCACTGGCTTTTAGGGTCTGACACTGTGAGAGTAGACATTGATCTGCAGAGTCTGTAAGTGATCTGCCATGGTATCTGAGACCCCCATCCCCCCCCCCCAACCCTCACCTCCAACCCCTCACCTCCTAAACCATTCTGCAATAGCACCTTAAAAAGACAAAAGTGACTGGCACCCAATATCCCTTCTTGGTCCCGGTATTTATGCCATGGATTCAGCCCTGGGTGAAATTCTAGCCCTCCTCTGGCTTTTGGAGGTGTTATCCTGCCTTTTGGATGTGAGAGGGATTCTACATTCATATTACACATTACATACTCCTGACCCCTGCACTATATACTCTATGTTGTACATTACACACTCCTGACCTCTGCACTGTATACTCTATGTTGTACATTACATACTCCTGATCCCCACACTATATACTCTATGTTGTACATTACATACTCCTGACCCCATGCACTATATACTCTATGTTGTACATTACACACTCCTGACCCCTGCACTATATACTCTATGGTGTACATTACATACTCCTGATCCCTGCACTATATACTCTATGTTGTACATTACATACACCTGACCCTACACTATATACTCTATATTGTACATTACATGCACCTGACCCCTGCACTATATACTCTAGATTGTACATTACATACTCCTCACCCCTGCACTATAAACTCTATGTTATACATTACATATATATATATATATATGACCCTGCACTATATACTCTATGTTATACATTACATACTCCTGACCCCTGCACTATATGCTCTATGTTGTACATTACATACTCCTGACCCCTGCACTATATACTCTATGTTGTACATTACATCATTCTGATACTATATAGTCCTATCTGTTGTATCTTCTATAATATGTTGTACATTACATACTCCTGACTTCTGCTCTCTCCCCTCTACTCATTGCTATATATACACATAATATGGATTCTCTTTTGTTACGCCCATTTCCTACCAGCTGGACATTTTATACCGGTAGATAGTGAGTAGGTGTCCCGCACATCAAGGCGTGGCCTGGCGTAGGCCGAGACTGAGACTGCCATTTACTATCATACAGCAGGTCTTGACTTGGTGTGGCTCCTGGGACACCTAGTGACCCCCTACCATTTACTAGTTTCCTTGAGGGGGGAATTGTAAGATCCTCAGAGACAAAGCTGCCTGATGTGGGCGGAGTCCTGGTTTAGGGGAACCAATCTGCTGATGTCTAGAAATAATCTTTGTATTTCTATTTTAGTACATGGACGGGAGATGAGGAAAACCTCAGAGGATTGTCTCACTTTGTCTCCAGACTGTAAAGTAGAAGATAAGGACATCATACAGTATAGTCCAGGAGAAAACCCGGCTACCTCAAATGTCCACCCGGGACCACACAGTGTAGATGGACCATCATATTCCTCTTATCCTGAGGAACCTCAGACTGTGAGGGACAGTGCTGGACCATCGTATTCCTCTTATCCTGAGGAACCTCAGACTGTGAGGGACGGTGCCGGACCATCGTATTCCTCTTATCCTGAGGAAACTCAGACTGTGAGGGACACTGTGGGACCATCGTATTCCTCTTATCCTGAGGAACCTCAGACTGTGAGGGACAGTGCTGTCCTTCCAACAGATAAGAGGTTTTCCTGTACTGAGTGCAGGAAGTGTTTTTCAAAAAAATTAGAACTTGCAAGACATCAAAGATCTCACACGGGGAAGAAGCCATATTCCTGTCCTGAGTGCGGGAAATGTTTTCCAGACAAGTCAAATCTTAACACACATCAGAGATCTCACACGGGGGAGAAGCCGCATTCCTGTCCTGAGTGCGAGAAATGTTTTTCACAGACGTCCCATCTTTACACACATCAGAGATCTCACACCGGGGAAAAGCCGTATTCTTGTCCTGAGTGCGGGAAATGTTTTTCAAGGAAGTCCACTCTTTACACACATCAGAGATCTCACACGGGGGAGAAGCCATATTCTTGTCCTGAGTGCGGGAAATGTTTTTCACAGAAGTCCACTCTTTACACACATCAGAGATCTCACACGGGGGAGAAGCCGTATTCTTGTCCTGAGTGCGGGAAATGTTTTTCAAGGAAGTCTCATCTTCACACACATCAGAGATCTCACACGGGGGAAAAGCCGTATTCCTGTCCTGAGTGCAGAAAATGTTTTTCACAGAAGTCCGATCTTTACAGACATCAGAGATCTCACACGGGGGAGAAGCCATATTCTTGTCCTGAGTGTGGGAAATCTTTTTCAAAGAAGTCCACTCTTTACACACATCAGACATCTCACACGGGGGAGAAGCTGTATTCCTGTCCTGAGTACGGGAAATGTTTTTCAGACAAGTCAAGTTTTAACACACATCAGAGATCTCATACAGGAAAGAAGTGATTTTCCTGTCCTAAATAAGGGAATCTTCCTCACTGAAGTCCTGTCTTTCTGTACATCAGGGATCCCACACAACCCTCGAGGTGTATTAGTGCCTTGAGTGTGGGAAATGTCTTCTATATGAATGTTGGTGGACATGTGGGGAAGAAGCACACCCTGATATACACCTCAGATATACTCCATGGCTGATCTTCATCATGTAAGAAACAGTTGATAAGGAGATCATAGATTACCAGAGACATGGATGAAGTGTTGTACCGTGTTGGTTTTTCATTGGCTGAGTAAATTTTGGGGTGTGGAGTGGTAAGTAGAGCCGTGAAATGAAGGAATCACCTTCAGAATGTCATGCTTGTCTGTGTGACGGTTACTGATAATGATATAGTGGGTTACAGAGCTAGAAGCTGTGAGATCCCATATATCTTTATCAGTAAACTTTACACAGACAAGACAGAAATTCTGAAGTTGATGTCCTTCATTTCAAGGTTCTACTTACCAGTGGTGACCCCGAAGCGTGTCTCTCTGTCTTCAGTCCATCCTTCTCCCATCCCCCAACAGGAGGGAAGGAGAACTCGGAGATAAACTAGGTGAGAACTTCTTTCCTTTGCTCCTGTGTGGGTTTGGGTGGCTTGGCGGAGTGCGGCACGAGAGGGAAAACACCGCTTGTCTTTATATTTCTACATGTCTTGTCTGGGAGAAGGTTATTGGTTGGAAAATATTTATGCTGTTTGATTTTCTGTAAATAATTTCTGTTTTCCCTTTGAAAGGAGATATTATGTGTGGTTTGATGAAGTGATTGGCTCAATAGTTACCACTTTACTTACATGTTTAGTTTTATAAAATAGATGAACAACTTCCGCCGGAAGTGGTCATGGGAGGTCGTGCCCCGTGAGCCTCGTGTGAGACTCCCTCCCTTGCCAGCAACCCAGCCGAAAATGGTCCGAGAGAGCCGCATGTAAACCGCGGCGTGGGGTCGGCGTGCCGCACGGACATCCTCTCTCCTACCCCGGTCAGCCGTGAGCGGTGAGTGCGCAGGATAGCAGAGCCGCAACTCCGGCGCCCGCCACGGACAGCCCGCCAAGCAGAGGTACCGGAGCCCAGAACGCAGGACGAGCACGGCTTGGCCCCACGTACCTGAAGCCCTGTACAAAGAGAGGGGAGAGAGCGGGAGCGAGGCCAGCGCGGTGGCGGTAGCGGACGCCACAAGTCCATGTGGGGTGGCAGTCCCCGCGATCGAATCCCGAATCTCTGGGTACCATAATCGAGGGTCTGAAAAGCATCCAGTCCCAACAGATATATGCCACTGATTGCCTGAGTGAGCGCCAGGAGAGACCCCTACAATAGCCCCAGATGAAAGTGGTGGTATCATCCTACATTCCCCACTCAACTTACTGGGCTGCATGGTCTAACACAGGCAAATTTGGAGAAGAATACAGACCCAGAAGCACAGGATCCACCTGAAGACAGAGGACTGGAGAAGGGATTTCTCCTTCTTAAAACCGTGAGTGAAACCCCCTGATATCTATTAAGAATTTATGAACAAATTAAAACTGCCAGAGCTCTCTGCAGTGTAACATAAATATATGGCTACATGGGAGACAGGCCTAGAAGGGGATAGAAGAGGATGTGATCTGTAAAACTAGAAACAAAGCTAACTGCCTCCTATCACCAGTGGACTGATCGAAAGCAAAGGGGAAAGGCTAACACAGATCTGGATCACTTGGAGGAACCAGTAAATGCTGAAGTTGTGATGAGGGGTACATAAACCTGGAAACATATACGGCTTGATAAAGTACTCCAGAAAACGGAAGGGTGCCCCTGATTGTTACATCACTGACCTACTTCCCGTAAGATAAAGAACTAGTATGACCCTTACAAAAAAACGCAAGGTTAAAAAGAACACTGGGAAAACCCCAGGGAAGCCAGAAGGAGAGATAAGGAAATTCCTTTCTACTAGCCTAAAAACCACAACAGTAAGCAATATGGCGGAGATGGGGGACACACAGACAGATTGGGAATCTAGTGACATCACAGACTCTAGAGCCACGTCACCCCTAGAGGAAAGGGACCTGGGGTCAGACTCCAAATTCCAGAAAGAGCAATCCCTACCCTCCCCGAACGCTCAGTGGGCAGCGCAAATGGAGGAATTTAGAGCCATGATTAGCTTTCTTCTGACCAAAAAGGATATGGAACTGCTAGTGAATCGGGTAGAGGAGACACAAAAAAAGGAAATTCAGCTCATTAAAAAAGAGCTTCAAGTACTGTCCTCTAACCAAAGAAAGGAAGATGCAGAAATTGTTGCAATAAAAGAACGGCTAGCAGTACTGGAGAGGAAGGCAGATCACCAGAGTGAAAATGAGGCTAGGTTACAGCTTCAGATGGAAGATATGGAGAATCAAAGCCGTCGCAATAATTTAAGAATTCGAGGCCTAAGGGGCAGGCGTGGCCTGGAGCAGCATGGGATAGGACGTGAGTGAGAGCAGCTCCGCCGATACACATACTCCTTACCTTGTAAATCCTGCACTTGGAGATTCTTAATAGCCTCCCCGACATCCTCGCACCTGAACCGGACTGTCTGCAGTATGTCTCCGCCGAAGAAGCAGACAGATACAGCCGCCAAACTTGAGAAATATCGCCGCACGGACAAGGATCTCCCCGCTCCAGATGGCGCTCAGGCAGGACCGGAGACGAGCGCCATGGGCGCTGAGACAGCTAAGGTGCTGGAGGCTATTTCTCAATGTCAGGCTTCACTAACTAGTAAGATCGAGGAGGTGAAAGCCGATATCTCCCTGATCAGACAGGATCTCCAGAGGGTGAGGGAGAGAGTGACCGAGGCTGAGCAGCGGATCAGTGCTGTGGAGGATTCCCTCCCACCTCTGCAAAACTCCTTAGACCGTCTCCAGCTCCAAGTTACTCAGTTAATGATTAAACAGGATGATATGGAGAACCGACTGCGAAGATGTAATATTCGGATGATCGGATTGCCTGAGGGAGCAGAGGGGGCCCATCCATCAGATTTTCTTGAGCAACTCCTGATTAACACCTATGGCCGTGCGGCTTTTTCCTCGACCTTTGCAGTGGAGAGAGCCCACCGCCTATTCGGCAGACCACCGCCGCAGGGGGCCCCCCCTCGCACTTTCATAGCCAAACTATTAAATTTTAGAGATAGGGACGCTGTGCTGCGTCTCACCAGGGAGAAGGGCAATATCCCCTTTGGGAATAGCAGGCTTGCAATTTTCCCGGATTTCTCGGCGGATGTCCAGAAAAAACGCAAAACCTTTATAGAGGCAAAACGCAGGCTCCGCATAAAGAACATTAAGTATGCCATGTTATTCCCTGCCCGCCTCCGTGTGGAGGGCGAAGACAGAGTACACTTCTTCGATGATCCGGAGGCAGTTATTTCCTGGTTGGAACATCTCGAGGCGCGGGGTTAGGGCTGCCTCATGCCTCATCTCCCCTGTCGTGCTGGATCCTGGTTGGATCTTCTGAATCTCTGAGTTTCTAAACTATTGGATTGTTCTCTCCTCTCCTTGGCTGGAAGATACATTTGCTTATTTTTTTTTTCTCTCTTTTTTTTTTTTTTTTTTTTTCTCGAGACCACCCAGATTTTTATTTTTGTAGACATGATAGATAGAACCTGAGATGGTCAGGTATCACCCGGGTCCTTCGGTGGGGTGGCTGGTACCTCCCCCCCCCCCCCCCTATGGATGTTTCCCCTTTTTTTTTTCCTTCCTTTTTTTTTTTTTTGGGTATTTCGTCCATGGAGGGGGGGGGGGGTTAAAATAAGGAAAAAAGGAGGGGAGGAGGGGAAAAAAAGGAAAGGGAAAGGAGGGTAAAAAATTTTTTCCTTTTTTTTTTTTTTCTCACTTTCTCTCACTTTCTGTCCTAGGTACATGTTCTGTTAACCAGCGAAGTTTCGCCATATGATTGCCTATGTTAGGCACATGCACCAACCATCCCTCTGCTACCGCCCTGCGGGACAGAAGGGATATCTCTCACACGTTTTTGTATTTGATCCCTTCCATTTGTTTTTTTTTTCTGTGTGTGTGTTTTTTTTCTTTTTTCTCCTGGGTTTTTCACGGGTTGATAGGGTGGATGGAGTTTTCTTTCTTGGATCAAGAGCCCGCACTAGTTGGAGTAGGAGCGGGGCGGGGTGGGTGGTTGGGATGTCTTTATTGTCGCTATATGTTTTTTCTTTTTATGTATCAAGGAATGAGTACTGCAATATTTTTTTACTGTGTTATTTTTCCCCCTTCTTGCCGAGTGAAATTATATATTTTTTCATGTCTTTTACTGATATATATTCTGTTTTTTTCATTTTTAGTATGTATTTCCCTAGATATCAGAACCGAACGGAACCCACGGAGCTCCTGCATGATATTATGCTGATCCATCTCCATGGCGCACCTTAAACTCCTTACTTGGAATGTTCGGGGCATGAGGGACAGACTTAAGAGGTCAGCTGTTTTTGATGCCTTAAAACGCCATAGGGCAGACGTTATAGTTTTACTTGAGACCCATCTAGAAGGTACTCTTCAAAGGGCGCTGAAGCGCCCTTGGTTGGGATGGACGTTCCATTCCATGTACACTTCTCATTCCCGTGGTGTGGCAGTCTTGGTTGCCAAAGCAGTGCATTTTGAGCTCCGGGGGTCCTTAGTAGATTCGCAGGGCAGATATGTGTTTTTAGATGTACTGCTGTATGGTGAGCCTTATTTGTTATTAGCCTTTTATGTTCCTCCACCGTTTTCGGCTTCTATACTGCATGAGGGCCTGGACTTCATGGTGTTGCATCCACGGATACCAGCGATCTGGTTAGGGGATTTCAACAACACCTTGAACCCCAGTTTGGATAGGTTACTTGCTCCCGGAGCCACACAGCCCCAGACATTGACAACTAGGTTTGCACGGTTGATGGAGGAATTTAATTTGCTGGACACTTGGAGGGTTTGTAACCCGTCATTAAGGGCGTACTCCTATTTTTCTGCCTCTCATAATTCTATGTCTCGTATCGACTTTATTTTTATATCCCCCTTTTTACTCCCCAGACTTTTGGATGCAGGCTTTTCAGCCCGCTGTCTTTCAGATCATTGTCCCTATTGGGTTACGCTCCGGATTCATAGTGAACGAATTCGGCCAGCCTGGCGATTAAACCCGTTTTGGCTCCCCCTCATCCCTGAGGAGATAGACTTGGCCGCTAGGTGGCAACAATTTTTTGCCGATAATGTCGGCTCGGCCTCCCCCTTGGTAGTATGGGAGACCTTTAAGCTTCATGCTAGATCGACATTAATGACCACCATTAATTCTATTAAAGCAACTTCTGCTCAGGCGCATACCGAGGCGATTGGAACCTTGGCCTCTGCAGAAGCTGCGTATACAGCTGACCCGACACCCACTGGTGCGGATCAATTAAAATTAATGACAAGGGTAGTTGAGCAGCTGGAGTATGAAAAAGCCCGTAGGACACTTTTTTTTCAAAAACAAAAGTTGTATGAGCATGGAGAACGGGCGGGTAAACTTTTGGCCTATCTAGTACATTGCAACGATAGGCCTCCGGTAGTGATCACTCTTCATCCTCCAATGGGACCTCCTGTAACCGACCCTGGGTTAGTGGCTGACCGATTTCGGGATTTTTTCCGCGACCTTTACACTTCTACAGCCCCGGCCGATGACTCTCCGATTTCCCTGTATATGTCCCCGGATGTTCTTCCCCAATTGTCGGTCGAGCAGCTGGAGCTTCTCGAGGCCCCGCTGTCGCAGGAAGAGATTATTGAGGCTATGGCTAGAATTCCCAGGTCTAAGTCCCCGGGAACAGATGGAATGCCCATAGAATTTTATTCCACATACTCTGAGGTATTGGTGCCACACTTGTTGTCTATGTTTGAATGCGCATTTGAATCCTACACACTGCCCCCTACTATGCGGGAAGCTTTAATTGTTCTTATTCCTAAACCAGGTAAAGATCCCCATCAACCCACCTCTTATCGCCCAATTTCTTTGTTACAAGTTGACGTTAAGATTCTGGCTAAAATCCTGTCTATTCGCCTCAGTAAGGTCATTCTTTCTCTTGTTCATGCGGACCAGTCGGGTTTTATGCCAGGCAGGAACACCTCATTCAACTTGAGGCGTCTCTTTATGAATTTACAGGCTGCTCATGACAACATTGGCTCAAGAGTTGTGGTGTCCTTAGATACAGCAAGGGCATTTGACTCAGTAGAATGGGGTTTTCTCTGGAGATGCCTGGAGGGATATGGCTTTGGCCCCAATTTCATCCGGTGGGTACGGATTCTCTACCAGGCACCGGTGGCTAAAGTACTGGCTAATGGGAGGACATCGGAGGGGTTTTCTCTTACTAGGGGTACTAGGCAAGGTTGTCCCCTTTCGCCCCTTTTGTATGCGCTGGTAGCAGAGCCACTTGCGATAGCGATCCGGTCGCACTCTGATATACATGGTCTCCGGGTGGGAAGATTAGAAGAAAAAATTTGTATGTATGCAGATGATACCCTGTTGTACCTGGCTGACCCAGATTCATCCCTCTCGGTAGCCCTTTCTCTTATTAAACAGTTTGGCCGATTTTCTGGATTACAAATAAATTGGGACAAATCTCAAATTCTCCCCATAGATAATATTTCCCCCTTCCCTGTAAACCCACTTTTCCCTTTGCAGGTAGTGAATTGTATTAAATATTTAGGGATCCAGGTGACTAAATCTTCAGTGGATTATATACAGAACAACATACAACCCTTGTTTATATTGTTAAAAGCTAAGACACAGATATGGGCGCGTCTTCCGCTGGGGGTTTGCGGCCGGATTAACCTCGTAAAAATGGTGTTACTACCTAAGTTTTTGTATATTTTGTGGCATTCTCCAATTTACCTTCCCCTTAAGTTTTTTCTTCAGATAGAAGCTATACTTAAGCCCTTTATTTGGGGATCCAGTAGACATAAGTTGGCATGGCGGAAGCTTAAGAGTCCCGTTGACCTGGGTGGTATGGCTCTCCCAGATTTTAATTTATATTACCTGGCATCACAGTTATCCCACTTCTTTCATCTTCATAGTTTTGATAGGGAGAGATTCCTGGCCCTTCTAGCCCCTGCATGGGCCCATGCATTAGTTGAACCCCTATCCTTGATTCTGGTGGGCGTACGGGGGGCTGAAACCCGGGGGGATAAGACCTCTATGTTATATCAGTATAGGCGAATATGGGAGGTGGTGTCAACCAAATTGGATATACCCTCGCTACATGCATATACGCCGCTGTGGCATAATACCAGTCTTCGTGAGTGTGCCTCTATTCTGGATGCACATGTGTGGGCCCACTATGGAATTTCCTATTTGGTTGATATACTTACCAATGGTGAACTCCAATCTTTTGATGAGTTAAAAGGGCAACACGATCTCCCTAACCATATGTATTTTAGGTACCTGCAGCTTAGGCTTGCTTTCGCAGTTCAATTTCCCCGTCCTATTCAAGAATTGACCGTAATCCCAGTCTTGGAGGTGGTAATGGGCTTTGAATCTAAACAACTTATTTCATATATGTATAATGCACTCCTTTTGCCAGAATCAACGGTCTTGGCGTATGCCATCAAGACTAAATGGGAGGGAGATATCGGGACGCTTGAGGATAAGGAATGGGGGGAAGCCTTAGATAACTGCAAATTGGTTTCTCCGAAACTCTCGGATCGCCTGACTCAATTATATATTTTACATAGAGCCTACCTGACACCGGCTGTGGTGGCTACCTATAGTAGCGAGGCTACTGGTCAGTGTCCCATGTGCAGGGTGGAGCGTGGCACCTTTTACCATTTGCTCTGGACATGTACCGAGGTCCAGGGCTTTTGGGAGCAGGTGGTTAGATTTCTACATGATACCATGGGGTCTCCTTTGACCCTGGTTCCGAAATTCTGTTTACTAGGAATACCCCCTGATATTAATATAGATAAATATACCACACTGTTTTTGCATGAGACACTGTTTCTCGCTAGGAAGTGTTTGGCCCGCCGCTGGATGAGAGATTCACCTCCATCTATACAGGACTGGCTCCGGGAGATCAATGTAACCTTGCCCTATAAAAAACTGATCTACTCCCATAGAGGAAGTGTATCCAAGTATAATAAGATATGGGATAGGTGGGTTCAGGCCCCAGAGACGTGCATGCCATCTGAATAAAGCCACATAAGAGATCGTTCTAATTTCAGGGAGTGGTACAGCTGTTTGTTTTCATTCTTTGTGTTTCCTCTGTTTCCTTTCCTTCCCTAGGGAGGGGACGTATTAGTAATGCATATTATTAGTAGTATGTACAAAATGACAGATATCAGTCTACTTGTATTGTGTTCCTCGGCTTCCTTTAATTGCAGTACAGGTTCCTCTATATGAACCCTTGTTTGATATATGTAAATTAGTTTGGTTTACTCATTCCTTAAAATTTCAAGATGTGTATTGTACAAAGTTGTATAGTTTTTGCTTTGATTTATTACAATAAAGAACTTGTTGAAAATAAAAAAAAAAAAAAGCTGGGAGGTATTATGTCTCGTTTTGGGTGGGGTGGGGGTGTTAAAAAAAAAAAAAAAAGAATTCGAGGCCTGGCAGAGTCATTGAAAGATACACAGTTGGAAGATACAGTGAACAACTTATGCAAGGATATTATGGGGGCAAGTTACCCGGGTAAAATAGAGTTTGACAGAATTCACAGAGCTCTCGGCCCACTGAAGAGAGATCAGGAAAGACCAAGAGACGTAATATGCAAATTGCACTATTATGCCCAGAAAGAACTGATATTGAGGTTGGCCCGGAACACTAGAGAGTGGAAAATGGAGGGAATGACCATTCAGGTTTTCTCAGATATCTCTAAAGGAACTCTAAAAAGAAGAGTTATGCTGAAACCCATTTTGGAATTAGCTAAGCGAGAGGGATGCACATACAGATGGGGTTTCCCGTTTACAGCAACATTTAACAGAGATGGCCGTTTCTTCACGTTGCGCAATTTTCAAGACCGGACGGCTTTGCTTGATTTCCTAGGGGTCCCAGCAATAGAGATCCCTAATTGGTTGGGGAAAATCAATGGGAACCCGCTTAGAGACCTTCCGCAAACCCGAGAGATGGAGGGGAGGAGGGAGGAAAGGGATTAGAGTTTTAGAGACACCAGTCTAGGGGCCATGAGGGACCAGACCTCTGGGGGGCTCCGGAGATCAGTAAGGACGAGGATGGATGCAACCCATCTGGTAGTGAGAGGGGAGGGGCCGAGGATGAAGGGGATAGACCCCCCGTCTAGACCCCCCCCCCTGTTTACTCTATGGAGGAGTTTTTGGGGTGCTATAATCTTTTTTTTTTTTTTTTTTTCTATGCACCTAAGAGTATATGGAAATGAGGGAGAGTTTCTTCACCAATGTATTAATTCTGAATAGAAGTGTTGTTGCAATTTTTTTTTTTTTTTTGTGGGTTTTCCCCTTGTTTTTTTTTTTTTTTTTTTAGCACTAAGATTATATGGAAATTAGGGGTATATTTTTCTTCACTATATTAATTTTTAATAGAAGTGTTGTTGCTATGTTTTTGGGGGTTTTAAATTTTTTTTTTTTCTCCTCTTTTTTGGCTGGTTTTCGCACCAAGAGTACATGGAAATGAGAGAGATATCCTTCACTAACGTATTAATTTATTAATTGAAGTGTTGTTGTAACTTTTTTTTTTGGTGTTTTTTTTTTTTTTTCTTCCTGTTTGCTTATTGCACTAAGAGTAGATGGAAATTAAGGGGTATATTCTTTTTCACTGTATTAACTTTTAATAGAAGTTTTGTCGTTATTTGTTATGGGTTTTTTTTTTTTTTTTTTGGGGGTGTTTTTTGCAGTAATATATAATAGAGCATAGCATTGAATATAGAAAATGCCAACAGAGATTGTGGAAAGCTTGGGTGACTAGACCCCCCAGACCCCCGCTCTAAATTAATAGACCTCTGAAATTTAAATGGGAAAAGGGGGATAGAGAGATTCAGTATTACAGTAGGAAAAAAGAGCGGATTAGGACGATTAAATGTGAAAGCTGCATATGGAATAGGCTTTACTTTTGGCTTTACTGACCCCCTATTCCCCCAGGTTTTAATATTATACTCTCCCTTTTTTTTTTTTCCTTTCTTCTCACTTTTTTCACGATGAACTTAAGGGTATAATACCCCATATTAAGATACACAGTCGGTAGTAATTACCGGGCGCACTCAAGGTTATTTTTTTTTTTTTTTTTACACAGGATTAATTTGGGGCACACTAGCCCTTATCAAGTAGAGTTTTAAGGGATTTGAGGGAATGGGAAATTCACGTGTCATTGAGTTACTGATATTTAGGGGGTGGGGTTTTTTTTTTTTTTTTCTTTTTTTTATTATTTTTGCTCGTGGCCGTTTTGGGGAAGGTATGGTTAGACATCAAGGCTCTAAGATAAACTAAGACAAACATAGAGGTATAAGAGGGCAATAACTCAGAGGTATAGGAACAAGGGGGTTAAGTAGGGAGAGAGGCCCGGAAGAGAGGAAAGAAATTTTTGGTGGGTAGACACAAAGAAATAAAGTATACAAGCATATAAATAAGTATAGGGAGGGAGAAACGGGGACAGAGGGAATTGCCTCAGGTATTTCCTTGAAAAAGTTAGAACACACAGGTGGCGGTAAAACGCTGTGTGTTAGAAGGATTCAATAATCCGACCTGGGATCTGACCGAGAAGAGCTACTAGCCCTACCCGATAGGGTAAAGATCCACAGGGAAGGGCACGAGAGTGAATGAAATAGTGTGAGGTGGTTGAATAAAAGACTGAGTGAGTGATTGTGCTGTGAGATATTAATTTTTTCCTTTTTTTTTCTTGTTCCCCCTCTCTTACCTCCCTGCTCCTCCAGTTTCTGCTTACGTAGCGCAGTTCGACAGGTGTAATGGAGAATATAAAAATTGTCTCAATCAATGCAAAGGGCCTAAATACACCCTAAAAAAGGCGAATATTATTAGCAGAACTCAAAAGAGTGAAGGCGAATATAGCGTTTATACAAGAGACGCACTTTAGATTGGAGAACTTACCATATCTAAAAAGCAATGCATTCCCATACATATATCACTCAACCTTCCCACAATCAAAATCAAGAGGGGTATCAATATTAATTGAGAGTAAGGTGCCATGGCAGTTGGAGGAGAAGCTATGCGATGACAGCGGTAGATATCTCTTCCTAAAAGGGAAAATAGGAGAATTGCAGATGACATTTGCAACATTATATTCTCCCGACGAGCAGCAGGACAGATTTGTCGCTAAAACATTGAATGTACTCAGAGAATTTACTCAAGGCCAATTGATTCTGGGAGGAGATTTCAATACACCCCTGTCTCCCTTAGCTGATACCTCCAGAACCAAACCTACTTCATCTGCTGAGATGTGTCGGCAGATGAGGAAGAATATATATAAAGAACAATTGATAGATGTATGGCGTCTCCAACATCCAACTGAAAAGGAGTATACTTTTTTTTCGCACCCGCATGGGACTTACTCGAGAATAGACTTTTTTTAGGTGCCACATGCCCATCTCCTGGCGGTAAAACACACGGACATCGACAGCATTTCATGGTCAGACCATGCAATGGTGTCGATGATCTATAACATTTCTACAGTCAAATCAACTAAACAAAGATTCTGGAAACTAAACGAAAGTTTATTACAGATAGAGGAAGTAAGATCAGAGGTACAAAAAGAACTTAAGGATTACTTTGATCTTAATGACATACCTGGCTGTGCGATAGGTACATTATGGGAGGCACATAAATCAGTGATAAGGGGAATCTTAATTAAACACGGCGCAAGATTAAAAAGGGAAAGGAACAAACAATTACTAGCATTACTATACAAGCTTAAAATACTAGAAACAGAACATAAAAAAAGGAAAGTATAGCAGTAGGGGAACTGACCCTCGTAAGAAAGCAAATACTCGTATCGCTGCTTTAGCTTTATAATGCATTAAGTCAAGTATCAAAGAAAATTACGTACGAGTCAGGGAACAAATGCGGAAAAGCGTTAGCAAGATCTGTGCATAATCAAAAAGTAAGATCCTATATCCCACAAATTGTTTCCCCAGAAGGAGTTAAAAAAATACTGCCGGGTCAAATAACGGAGGAATTCAGGAATTTTTATTCAATGCTTTATAACCTGCCGGAAATAGGAAAAGAGCAAAAGGAAATAGACGACTACTTGGCACAATCAGGAATACCGAAACTCTCTGAGGAAGATGAAGAGGACCTAGAAAGACATATTTCACAGAAAGAAATAGAACAGACCATAAAAAGCATAAAAAATGGCAAAGCGCCAGGCCCAGACGGCCTGACTCCACAGTACTTTCATGTATTGGCCCCCATTTTGGGACCATGGAGAGACTGTTTAATGAGAGAGGCCCAGAGGGAACACTATCTAGGGATACATTAACTGCCTATTTAACGTTAATATTGAAAGAAGGTAAGGACCCTTCGAATTGCGGAAGTTATAGGCCCATTTCGCTCCTGAACCTGGATTTAAAAATTTATACAAAAATCATAGCGGCAAGAATGGCAAAGGCACTTCCCAAAATAATACATTTAGACCAAGTGGGCTTCATGGCGGCGAGGGAAGCAAAGGATAGTACCACTAGAGTTCTCAATTTAATTCACATAGTCACCAAAACAGAAACACCATGTATCATACTGAGCACCGACGCAGAAAAGGCCTTCGACAGAGTTGAATGGACCTTTATGCAGTCGGTGCTCAAGTATATAGGAGTGGGAGAAATAATGCTGGAGAGAATAACTAGGGTATATTCCAACCCAACTGCAAGAGTAAAGGCAAATGGGGTGCTATCGGAACCCTTGAGTATAAAAATGGCACAAGACAGGGGTGCCCATTGTCCCCCCTGCTATTTGTGCTGACATTGGAGCCCCTTTTGAATAAAGTCCGACTAATCCAGGATATAAAAGGAATTAAGGTAGGTAAGGAACATTATAAGACTGCAGCATATGCAGATGATTTATTGTTCACATTGACAGAGCCAGGAATATCGCTACCAGTTCTCCTAGAGGAAATCAAACAATATGGAGAATTATCAAATTTCAAAATAAACTATAAGAAATCTGAAGCAATGGGTGTGGGATTATCAAAAGCAAGTAAGGACAGATTAAAGAGCAATTTCGGATTTTCATGGGTAGAGAAAGCAGTGAAATATCTAGGGACTCCTATACCCGCAAAGCTAGCCCAGATATATGAACTAAACTTCACCCCCCTGATTGGAGAGACAAAGAAAATTTTGGAACAATGGAGGGGAGGCCTTCATTCATGGTTTGGAAGAGGCAATCTGATTAAAATGAATATTTTGCCAAAATATTTATATATTATGAGAGCGCTCCCAGTTAAAATTCCTAACAGTTTTTTCAAAATTATGCAGGGTGTGTTTGGAGGATATATCTGGGCGGGTAAAAAAACGCGTATAGCGCGTAATATTATAACACTTTCCAAAAATATGGGTGGGTTAGCCATAACTGACCTGCGTAGATACTACCACGCCATTCATTTAAATAGAATATTGGACTGGTAGCACCATCGGAAACGAAAAAGGTGGGTCCAAATGGAACAAGCTCAAACGACGATCTCATTAAAGAGAGCAATTTGGTGCTATAAGACACTCCCCAAATCTTTGAAAACACATCCCTTGCTGGGAAACACAATAAAAATAGGATATCAGCAGACCCTGAGACAAAACCTAACTTCAACCGAATCTCCTCTATACCCGATCTTGGGAAATCCTAAATTCCCCCCAGGCCTAGAGAGACAGCACTTTAAAAAATTGTGGGAAACAGGACAAGATGGCATCAAAACTTTTACGAGTCAGCAGATGTTGCCCCCAATTGGTAGATTAACAGATGAGGAGGGACCATATAGGCTATTCTTATGGGAAGCATTCCAATTGCGACATTTTCTAGAGTCACTGCCGGAACCGGAAAAATTTAAGAAACCACTGACACACTTTGAGAAATTATGTGAGAAAACAGGAGGTATAGATCGCCCATTATCTATTCTGTATAAAATGCTGAATACTCCATTAGACCAACCGAAGCTGAAATGGTTGGAAAAATGGAAAGCGGATCTAAATATAGAAATAACAGATACACAGAAACAGAGCATGTTTAGGGCAATATTTAGACCAACTAAATGTACTAAAATTCAGGAAATAAACTATAAAATCCTGACGAGGTGGTATCACACACCAGTCAAAATGCATAGGTGGCACACCCAAGAATCGGACAGGTGTTGGAGATGTGGAGAAGGAGAAGGCACCTTGTACCACATCTTTTGGAACTGCCCAGAGATAAAGAAGTTTTGGTCAGAGATTGGGGACATAGTCCAAGAAGTAACAGACTTCAAAATCGAGGGAAAAGCCGCCTTTTGCCTTCTACAGATATCAGGGCAGACAGAGAGGAAATATGCAAGATCAGTACTACCACACATGATGAATGCTGCAAGAGCATGCATTCCCCAACATTGGAGAAAAAAACAAGCCCCTTCATTGCTTGAATGGGTAAGAAAACTAGAACACATTAATAAAATGGAGGACTTAGTGCTCTCTTCACAACACAAACAGGAGCAATATAAAAAGACATGGAGAATATGGAATTCACTTATAGCTTCGGATAGAGGCAAACAATTGTTGGCACCACCATCTCAAAACGCAGAAGGAGTCCCTAGTCCCAGTAGAGGGGGAGGGGAGATGTAGGGAAGGAGAGGAGAATTAACTTGTATGTTTTCCTCCCCTTTTTTTTTTTTTTTTTCTTTTTCTCGTTGTGTGTTGTGGTCACTGTTGGTATGGGAATGTGGGTTGAATGACAGGGGGTATGAATGGGGGGATTGAGGGGGGGGGGTAATTTAAGGGAAGAAAAAGGGGGGTAAGGAAGAGAATGAACGGATAGAAAGAAGAAGGGGAAACAAGGACAAGAGCAGAGACCTAGGGTCATTTAAAGCACAACGTAGTAAATAAAAGGCAAGGATTGAATGAGTAGGCACAGAGAAGGAGACTTGCGGTCTTAACAATATCTTGCCTTAGCTGACTATGACTATTTGATAAAGGACCATATATCAATGAGTTGGAAATCTCGGGAGGATGTTATTAGATCCCAGAGATGAGAAAACTGGTGGGGATAATGTCTTTGTAACCCATTAATTTAATACGGTGTTATATATTCTGTAATGACTTCTTTCAAAACTCAAATAAAA